>NW_028270188.1:32723381-33026411 GCF_037043375.1 Chiloscyllium plagiosum | reverse complement strand
GTTAGTGTTTCAACTGGTTGAAAGTCCTCTTCTGGTCCCAGGGAAAAGGTTCACGGACATTACTGGGCGACCCTTGGTTCCTGCTTACCAGCGTAATGTACTGACTGAGTTCATTATCTTCCTGTGTAATAGCAGGCAGGCAGTGGCATGGAAGAACACAGTAAGTCAGGACACATTGAGTTCTCCAATTTCAAATAACCTGCCTTCCCATCCCCCAACTCCTTTCCCACCCCCTTCTCTTCCCTTCCATTCTCGCTTCCCTACTTTCAGATTCAACTGGATTCCGTCCTCCCATCAGAACGGACGGAACCCAGTGGTACCCCCTTACCTGTGTTAATCTATCCCCACTTTACCACCCTGACTCCTCCTCTCTCGTCTTGCCTCTTTATCTGTGGCTTCATTCCCCCACCCCAGTCCTGAAGAATATTTATCCGCAAGTAGTTGACTTCTCCACCTCCTGATGCTGCCTTGCTTACTGCGTTCTGCCAGTCTTCTGCCTGTCTACCTTTCACCCTCACAGGTACATATAGATCTCGAACTCTAGCTGTCTCACTTTTAAAGGCTTCTCAATTGCCAGAGGTCCCTTTGCCTGCAAACAAACTACTGCAATCAATCCCGGCAAACTCCTAATTCTGTCAAAATTCACCTTGCCCCAATTTAGAACTTGAATCTTTGGACCAGTTTTTTTCCCTTCTACATAACTATTTTAAAATTTATAGAACTATGGTCACAGATTCCAAACTGCGCATCCACTGTTACCTCACTCACCTCTTCTGCCATATTTCCTAAGGATAGATCAGATTTTGCCTCTTTCTGGATCAGTGGTGCTGGAAGAGCACAGCAATTCAGGCAGCATCCGAGGACAGGCAAAATCGACGTTTCGGGCAAAAGCCCTTCATCAGGAATAAAGGCAGTGAGCCTGAAGCGTGGAGAGATAAGCTAGAGGAGGGTGGGGGTGGGGAGAGAGTGGCATAGAGTACAATAGGTCAGTGGGGAAGGAGATGAAGGTGATAGGTCAGGGAGGAGAGGGTGGAGTGGATAGGTGGAAAAGGAGCTGGGCAGGTCGGACAAGTCCGGACAGGTCAGGGGATCGAGTTTCTGGAGGTTAGAAGCTAGGATGAGGTGGGGGAAGGGGAAATGAGGAAACTGTTGAAATCCACATTGATGCCCTGGGGTTGAAGTGTTCCGAGGCGGAAGATGAGGCGTTCTTCCTCCAGGCGTCTGGTGGTGACGGAGCGTCGGTGGAGGAGGCCCAGCACCTCCATATCCTCGGCAGAGTGGGAGGGGGAGTTGAAATGTTGAGCCACTGGGCGATGTGGTTGATTGGTGCGGGTGTCTCGGAGATGTTCCCTAAAGCGCTCTGCTAGGAGGCGTCCAGTCTCCCCAATGTAGAGGAGACCGCATCGGGAGCAACGGATACAATAGATGATATTAGTGGATGTGCAGGTAAAACTTTGATGGATGTGGAAAGCTCCTTTGGGGCCTTGGATAGAGGTGAGGGAGGAGGTGTGGGCGCAGGTTTTACAGTTCCTGCGGTGGCAGGGGAAAGTGCCAGGATGGGAGGGTGGGTCGTAGGTGGGCGTGGACCGGACCAGGTAGTCACGGAGGGAACGGTCTTTGCGGAAGGCGGAGAGGGGTGGGGAGGGAAATATATCCCTGGTGGTGGGGTCTGTTTGGAGATGGCGGAAATGTCGGCGGATGATTTGGTTTATGCGAAGGTTGGTAGGGTGGAAGGTGAGCACCAGGGGCGTTCTGTCCTTGTTGCAGTTGGAGGGGTTGGGTCTGAGGGCGGAGGTGCGGGATGTGGATGAGATGCGTTGGAGGGCATCTTTAACCACGTGGGAAGGGAAATTGCGGTCTCTAAAGAAGGAGGCCATCTGGTGTGTTCTATGGTGGAACCGCTCCTCCTGGGAGCAGATACGGTGGAGGCGGAGGAATTGGGAATACGGGATGGCATTTTTGCAAGAGGTAGGGTGGGAAGAGGTGTAATCCAGGTAGCTGTGGGAGTCGGTGGGTTTGTAGAAGATGTCAGTGTCAAGTCGGTCGTCACTGATGGAGATGGAGAGGTCCAGGAAGGGGAGGGAGGTGTCAGAGATGGTCCAGGTAAATTTAAGATCAGGGTGGAATGTGTTGGTGAAGTTGATGAATTGCTCAACCTCCTCGCGGGAGCACGAGGTGGTGCCAATGCAGTCAACAATGTAGCGGAGGAAGAGGTGGGGAGTGGTGCCGGTGTAATTACGGAAGATCAACTGCTCTATGTAGCCAACAAAGAGACAGGCATAGCTGTGGCCCATACGTGTGCCCATGGCTACCCCTTTGATCTGGAGGAAGTGGGAGGATTCAAAGGAGAAATTGTTAAGGGTGAGGACCAAACGAATGAGAGTGTCGGTGGAGGGGTACTGTTGGGAACGTCTGGAGAGGAAAAAACGGAGGGCTTGGAGGCCCTGGTCATGGCGGATGGAGGTGTAGAGGGATTGGGTATCCATGGTGAAGATGAGGTGTTGGGGGCCGGGGAAACGGAAGTCTTGGAGGAAGTGGAGGGCGTGGGTGGTGTCTCGAACGTATGTGGGGAGTTCCTGGACTAGGGGGGAATAGGACAGTGTCGAGGTAGGTAGAGATGAGTTCAGTGGGGCAGGAGCATGCTGAGACAATGGGTCGGCCAGGGTGGTCAGGCTTGTGGATCTTGGGAAGGAGGTAGAACCGGGCAGTGCGGGGTTCCCGGACTATGAGGTTGGAAGCTGTGGGTGGGAGATCTCCTGAGGTGATGAGGGTCTGTATGGTCTGGGAGATGATGGTTTGGTGATGGGGTTGGGGTCATGGTCAAGGGGGCGGTAGGAAGAGGTGTCCTCGAGTTGGCGTTTGGCTTCAGCGATGTAGAGGTCAGTGCGCCACACTACCACTGCGCCCCCTTTGTCCGCTTATTTTGCCTCTTCCCGATTAGGACCATCTACATACTGTTTGAGGAAACTTTAGAACATAGAACAATACAGCACAGAACAGGCCCTTCGGCCCACGATATTGTGCCGAACTTCTAACCTAGATTAAGTACCCATCCATGTACCTATCCAAATGCCGCTTAAAGGTCGCCAATGATTCCGACTCTACCACTCCCACGGGCAGCGCATTCCATGCCCCCACCACTCTCTGGGTAAAGAACCCACCCCTGACATCTCCCCTATACCTTCCACTCTTCACCTTAAATTTATGTCCCCTTGTAACACTCTGTTGTACCCGGGGAAAAAGTTTCTGACTGTCTACTCTATCTATTCCTCTGATCATCTTATAAACCTCTATCAAGTCACCCCTCATCCTTCGCCGTTCCAACGAGAAAAGGCCGAGAACTCTCAACCTATCCTCGTACGACTTCCTCTCCATTCCAGGCAACATCCTGGTAAATCTTCTCTGCACCCTCTCCAAAGCTTCCACATCTTTCCTAAAGTGAGGCGACCAGAACTGCACACAGTACTCCAACTGTGGCCTAACCAAAGTCCTGTACAGCTGCAACATCACTTCACGACTCTTGAATTCAATCCCTTTCTTGACGCACTTAGTGAATTGCATCTCATCAAATCCCTTTACGTTCTTGCAGTCCCAATCTGGGTTATAAAAAGTAAAACTCCTGTTCCTGAAGTCTCCCCTATCTCCCTACATATGTTTGCTCCTGTAATTACTATTGAATATGTGGGGGCCCATAGAACAACCCCAATAATGCCACCATCCCCTTCTTATTTCTTAGTTACACCCACAAAGCCACACTGATTGATCCTTTAGTCATTTCATGTCTGATGTTTTGTGATACTCCCGTTAATCAGAAATGCAAATTCCCCTCCCCTCTTTCCATTTCTGTCCTTCCTAATGCACTTTACGCTGGTACATTAAGCTGTCAATCCTATCCGACCCTTAGTCATATTTCCGTAATAGCTACACTATCCCATCCCACGTACCTATCCACACCCGGAGTTCATCGATCTTACCTATCACCCCTTTTGCATTGAAATAAATGCAATTTAATCCAACAGGCATTCCTTGTTCCGCGTTTTGTTCCAGCCTGACCTGTCTTTTCACATTACAAATCCTGATTACTCTATCTCTTTCCAGCCTCCCTGCTCTTGAGGATACCACACCCCCTGCCAATCTCCTTTCAACTCTTTCTTGCAGCACTAGCAAAACTGGCTGCGAAGATATTGGTGCCTTCTCCAGTGCATGTGCAACCTGTCCCTCTTAAACGGGTCACCTTTTTCACAGTAAAGATCCCAATGATTTAAAAATTTTAATCCCTCCCCCGCACCAATTCTTTAGTCACATATTTATTTGCCATATTCTACTATTTTTAACTTCACTGGCTCATGACACTGGAAGTAATTAAGAGATTACCACGGTCGAGGTCCTGGTTATTAACTTTCCTCCTCGTTCTCTGTAATCACTCTGTCGGACCTCATTCTTATATCTACCTCTGTCATTTGTGCCAACGTGCACAATGACTTCTGGCTCCTCAGCCTCCCCCTTGAGAACGTTCTGCAGCCGCTCGGAGACATCCTGGCCTCTGACACCTGAGAGGCAACACACCATCCTGGATTCCCGTTTGAGGCCACAGAATTTCCGATCTGTCTCCCTACCAATTGACTCTCCTACCTCTAAGACCCTGTTTATCTTTACCCTTTCCCGCTGTGCCCCAGAGCCAGTTGTACTGCAACCAACCTGGCTACTGTTGCTTTCCCTTGCACGGTCATTTCCCGACACCCACCCACTCCCTCACCCCCACAATCAGTATCCAAAATGGTATATTTGTTTTCAAGGGGAATAGCCACAGGGGATTCCTACACTCTCTGCCTACTCCCTTTGCCATTTCATGTTGTCGCCCAGCTACTCTCTGCCTGGACATGACAGGAAGCAAGGAACGCCTGTTGGATTAAATAGCGTTTATGTAAAGGCAACACGGCTGACAAGTAAGGCAAATGAACTCAGGGTATGGATCTTTACATGGGACTGGGATATGAGAGTCATTGCAGAAACAGGCTAAGGGAGGGACTTGGGTGTGACCACCTCTCTAAAGCTCTTAGTTATGAAGTTCTCTGTATCTCGGATGACGCTGAGAGCAACCAGCTCCAGCTCCCGAACACTTCCCATGCACGTGTCGTCATCAGGGACAGTGGAAGTCTCCCTGAGCTCCCACATCCCGCAGGAAGAACATGTGACTGCCCTAACTGCCATCTCGACTGCTGTCAGACGAGCATTAAAGGGACTTTATCTGAGCTTACCTGCACATTTTGCTGAGCTGCTGCTTAGTGAAGCTTCTCGAACCAAAGCATTACTACCTACTCTGCCAATTACAGCATGTCAATCAATATACTTTTGGTTCGGGAAGGAGGGAAACACTTTTTTTTATTTCAAAAATATACTTTATTCATAAAATATTTTGATGATCTATACAATTGATGATGCAATACATATGTGCACATTGCATTTCTTTTGATACAGAGATTAGAATTAATCCGTCGCATATACAATTCTGTGCGTTAACCATCCATACATTTAGCTGAGATGTCAGCGGAGCCCACTTACAGCGTGGGCCCACTGTTCTCCTTTGGTGGACAGACATTACCGCGCGTTAGCGGCAGCTGCCCCAAGATTCAGCATGTCCCTCAACATGTAGTCCTGGACATTGGAATGTGCCAGTCTGCAACACTCAGTCGGGGTCAACTCCTTCAGCTGGAAGATCAACAGGTTTCAGACAGACCAAAGAGCGTCTTTGACCGAGTTGATGATCCTCCAGGCACAGTTGATGTTCGTCTCGGTGTGCGTCCCGGGGAACAGACCATAGACCATGGAGTCCTGCGTCACGGATCTGCTCGGAACGAAGCTCAACAACGCCACTGCATTCTTCTCCAGAGTTCCTTTTCATAGGCACATTCCAGAAGGAGTGTGTAACAGTCTCGTCCCCTCCACAACCGCTTCGAGGGCTGCATGCAGTGCGGCAGAGAGTCAGGGCGTGCATAAATGATCTCACAGGCAGACCCCTTCTCAAGAAGAGACAAGCCATACCTTGGTGCTTGTTGGAAAGTTCTGGCAATGAGGCATTCTGCCAAATGGCTTTGACAGCCTTCCCAGGGAGCCGCTCAACAGGATCCACCCTCTCCTTTTCCCGAAGGGTCTCAAGGACACTATGTGCTGATCACTTCCTGATGGACTTGTGGTCAAAGGTGTTATTCTTCAGAAATTTCTCCACGAAGGACAGGTGATAGGGAACGATCCAACAACTTGGAGCATTCCATTGCTGCGAGGCCAGGCCCATCCTTTGCAACACAGGGGACAGGTAGAATCTCAGTACGTAGTGACCCTTGGTGTTTGCGTACCGGGGATCCACGCACAGCCGCACGCAAAGGTTGCCATCAGGGTGAGGGTGGCATTGGGAGTGTTTTCTCCCCCGTTGCCCAGATCTTTACACATCGAGTCCATCTTTGATCTCCATATAAAATGGAAGACGACCGGGGTGACTGCAATGGCACAGGTTCTGGGAATAGGCCAGACCTGTGCCACATATAACAGCAATGACAGTGCCTCACACCTGATGACCAGGTTTTTCCCGCAATGGAGAGCGACCGTTGCTTCCATCTGCCCAGTTTCTGCCTCAGTTTCCTGATACGCTCCTCCCAAGATTGGCACACGCTCCAGCCCCGCCGAAACAAATATCCAGCACCTTCAGTTCGTCAGTCCTGATGGTGATGGGGATGGAGGGTTGGTCGGCCCAGTTCCTGAAGAGCATGGCCTCACTCTTGCCTTGGTTTACCTTGGCCCCCAAGGCCCCTTTGAACTGGTCACATATGCACATGCATCTATGCACGGACAGCGGATCCGAACAGAAAACGGTGACGTCATTCATGTAGGGGGAGGCCTTATCCTGTCGGCCCCCCGCTGCCAGGAATAGTCACCCCTCTCAGGCCCGTATCCTTCCTGATGGACTCCGCAAACGGCTCTATGCAGCACACAAACAAGGCAGGAGAGGGAGGGCATGCCTGCCTGACTCCAGATCTTACTGGGAAGCTAATTGATTCCCACATATTGATTGAGACTGCACTGACAATGTTGGTGTAGAGCAGTCTGATCCAATTGCAGGTTCCATCCTCAAAGCCCATTTTGGAGAGAATATCTCTGATATACGTATGTGATATCCTGTCAAAGGCTTTCTTCTGGTCTAGTCTGATGAGGCAGGTGTCCAACCTCCTGTCCTGCACATAAGCGATCGTATCCCTGAGGACTGCGAGACTCTCAGTAATCTTCCTGCCTCGTACAGCACAGGTTTGGTCAGAAAGAATCACTGATCCCAGAGCAGACATGACCCGGTTGGCGATCAACTTTGACAAGATTTTGTAATCCCTATTCAATAGTGAGATCGGTGTCTAATTTCTGATTTCCTTCCTTTCCCCCTTCCGCTTGTAAATGAGGGTGATGATGCATTTCCTCATGGATTCACTTATAGTACCTGCCAGAAGCATACTGACATACACCTTCAGCAGGTCCTGGCCAATCAAGTCCCATAGAACAGAATAGAGCTCAACCGGTAAGCCGTCACTTCTGGGAATTTTATTTTTTTCAAAGGACTCGAGTTCCTTGGTCAGCTCGTTCACAAATAACGGCTGGTCCAGCCTCTCCCGTGTTCTGTCATCTAAGACCTCCGTGATAGAGGACAGGAACGACTGGGAGGCCGTGCTGTTGGTTTGCTTCGAGTCATACAGACTGGTATAGAAGGATTTGCTGATCGTCATGGAGTCAGCCTGAGATGACGTGAGTGAGCCATCTTCTTCCTTCTTTGTGCAACTTCTGGAAAAAGAAACTTGATCACGTCCTGACCTGCTCCACGTCGTGAACCTTGGACCGGAAGATTATCTTGGAGGCCTCCGTGGTAAAGAGCGAGTCTTGCTGGCCCTTCACCTCCTGGAGATCCTCCAAGACATTGACCACCATCGTTTGCAGCAGGAGCAGGTTCTGCATACTTTCCTGGAGTTGGGACAGTTTTGCCCGCCTCTCTCTCGCCTCCTAAACACCTTTGAGGATGAAGAACCTCTTGATATTCCCTATTACTGTTTCCCACCAGTTTGCTGGAGACTCAAAGAGAGGCTTCATGTTTCTCCAACGTGCGTAGTTCCTCTTGAGTTCCTCAATGTTTCCAGGGGTCAACAGATTTGAGTTCAGCTTTCACGTTCCCTTACCAGCCTGCTTCTCGTCTTGTAGGTGACAGTCGGCCAGCAGGAGGCAGTGGTAAGAAAAGAACACCGGCTTGACGTCGGTGGATCTGACGGAGAATGTTTGGGATACAAACAAGTAATCTATCTTTGAGCGCATAGACCCGTCTGCCCGTGACAAGTGTATCTACACTGTGCTCAGTCTGCAGGGGTGCTGAAGACGTAGCGCAGCTTGGCATCCTTTACCGTTTCCATCAGGGCTCTGGAGGTGGCGTCCAGTTTTCTGCCATCATCCCCCCCCCCCCCGCTCCCCCAACCCCGGCCGCCGGATCGTCCATCTGTGTCAATGATACAGTTCAAGTCTCCGGTCAGAATGACCAGCCTGGACGTAGCCAGCAACAGTGGAAGCTGTTGCAGGACGGCCAACCGTTCACTCTTACCCACTGGGGCATACACATTGATCAGTCTCAGGGGAGCATTCCTGTACATGACGTCGGTGACGAGGAGGCGCCCGCCCACCATCCCCTTAATCTCGGAGATGGTGAAATTGCCTCCTTGCAGCAGGATAACCAGGCCGGAGGCGCGGTTATCGTTGCCCCCCGACCAAACCGACGTCCCATGTGCCCACAAGCTCTACAATCTCCTGTAGCTAGTGAGGTGCGGTTTCCCACACTCCTGCAGAAACAGGACACCGGCTTTAACGTTGGCCAAAGAGGAAACGCATTGCATAGCAGATTTAATGCTATGCACATTAATGCTGGCAATTTTATGAGGTTATGAGGTTACCAGTGTACATTGCTGTTGGTCCTGCCTCTCTGGGGTAGCTGTCTGCATCCCTGTGGTGTAAGCGAACTGATGGACCCTTGCAGGACTGAGGAAGCTGTCCGACTCCACGCTGTGGACATTTCCCTGTCTGGTGTCATCAGGCTGGGACCAAGGTCCGCACAGTCCAGCTCTCTGTCTGACCGCAGGGCTGTCAGAGGATCGCTGCTCCCAGTTACCTGGAGCTGTGCGGCGGTGTGCACCTACTAATTCTCAGTGGGTGGGGGGTTGTCTTTACCAGTCCCTTCAGAGGGTTTGTCTTTTCCTGTTTCTCCGCACGGCACTTTGTCTCTTCTTCTGGTGACGACCCTCCTTTCACCCGTCCTCACCATGTGAAGAGCTGCCCATGTTCTCCTCCTGCAGGTGTCGTTTCTCCCTTTACTGGGTGTTTTCGGGGAAATAGAGGGTTTCCAACTTCCTGTTTTTTACAGGAATCCACTCCTCGCCCCCCTCAGTTCCCTCCTCTTCCATTACCTCTGTCTGACCTGTAGGAGCTTGGATTGGCTGCAGCACCTCCCCGCTGGCTGCGGCCTGCTACGCTCCAGCGTTTCTTTCCTTCTGGGTTACACCAGACACAGTTCCCTTGCCGGTTTATGGTGCCTTGCTGATCTTTTGCCCTACACCTCCGGCCATCTGTGCGTAGGTGGCGGCCGCTCGTCTTGGGCAGGCCTTGTACATGTGTTCTGCCTCTTGGCACAATTACAGTTCTTGTCCTCGTTGCATTCCTTGGTTCTGTGACCTTCCTGCTTGCAGTTTAGACAGATAGTCACCTTACAGTCCGCTACCATGTTTCCTGCATAAGCAAGTTTGGCACAATTTCTGCTGCCCTGCAAACTCATGTAACTTCAGCTCCCTCTGATTGCAATGCTGGAGGGTGGGTGGAGGATGTTCCCACTGGCATCGACCCTCAGGGTTACCCTGACCTGCCGCTTTCTGGTCAAGATTCCGAAAGGGTCGACCACATCAGTGCTTTCTCCCTCGACTTGGATATATCTTCTCAGGAAGGTCAGGACATCAGCTGCTGTGACGTGGGGGTTGAACATATGAATTGTAACAACCCTACTCCTCTGTGCAGGAAGCACATACAACTTGACCGCCGACCACATGGAGAACAGAGACCCCCTTCCCTTCTCTTTGAACACCTTCAGGAGCTGCTCGAACTGCTTCACGCTCCCGAAGGTCACATCGGAATAGCCTGCCCCAGGGAAATCCTGCAGGCAGTACACGTTTGCTGCGTCAAACCCGCAGCACTCGAGCAGAATAGTCTTGAGGGACACAGTCCGATCGACTGGTGTACATTCCTCCACCTTCTTTACAGTAACCCTGACTGTGTTGCAAATGCCCTGGCCTGGGCTGTGAACGGATGCTGAGGCCATAGCTCCTAGGTTGTCAGGTCCCTGATATGGCGTTAGGCTGAAACCACCATAAGGACCTACCAAGAGCAGGTCAGCACAACCAAACGGTCGTCCACTCACAATCTCAACCAGCTCTGACGATTCGCAACTCGGCACCTATTCTAATAAGAACAGACACTTGATCCTATACTCGTCTTGGGAAGAGCCAACTTATTGATCATGTCATCTCCCCTGCCCGAGAAGGAGGGAAACACTACCGTGATGGAATATTTCGGCTTTAAGCACTCCTTGACACCAGGTTCATGCGTGTTCATGGAGAATGTGTTGATGAGGTCTTCCTTCTGTTCGTGTCGACTGCGCTGATGCAAATCTTCACCCTGACAGCCAATCGGCATTGTCACAGTCCTCTGCTCTTTGCTGTCGTTCTAATAAGAACAGACGTCACCCTTGTTTAAAAATCTGTCCATCTCAGCCTTGAAGATATTTAGTGCTCCAGCCTCAACAGCCTTTACAATTTTCTACAATGGTTTCCCTCCCATTGATGTGAGACTTGGTGATCTTTAGTCCCCATGGCATTTTTCTAGCACTCTGCATGGAAGTTGAACTTTCATGAGATTTTGTCCTGTTCAATAACACCTCCTCTGTGGCCAGAGGCAAAACAAAAAAAAACCCACAAAGTTTAAGAGCCTGTAACCTGCTCCCTCATCTTCCACATCAGTCTAATTTGCAGTTCATCCGGATCTAGGGATTAGCCCACTTTTAGTCCTGCATCAACTTCCAATTCTTCCTCAGCATCTGTGTAAATTTGCTCAAAGACACACTGTCAGGAGCTGACAGTGAATCCAGGAACTGCTTCTCCTCTGTGCACAGGCTGTTCCTCGGTCCCTAATACTCCCCATTCTTTTTCTTGTTACCTTCTTACCCTTAATACACTGATAAAATGTCGTTGAATTCTTGAAAATATTGCCAGCTAATGATTTATCATTCCGCTGTTTGCTCTTCTACTTATTTTCTCGAGTTTATCCCTATGCGTTCACTACTCTTCTGAGACCTCCATTGACCTACTCACTTTACACTTGTTTTAAGCATCTCTATCATATTTAATTCCATACTGAATATTTGTTGACATCCAAGGAACTCCTGTCTTGTTTTCCTAAATTTCATTTTCAGTGTAACATGTTGTGGTGACACTGGCATCGATTCCACTTTGCGAATGTGACCCCCACCCCCACGTTCTTCTGCTACAGTTTCACCCAGAAATAACTGTACTATGGCCAGATCATGACTTATTTTTTAATACATCTGCCTCAGCAGTCCAAAAATCAGTCTAGTTCTAGTTCCTTCATTATTGGAAAGACGATGCTTTGAAGAGAGTGCTGAGGAAATTGACCAAGATGCTGTCTGAACAGGAGGTCATGTCTCACAAAGAAAAGTTGAGTGAGCTAGAGCTTTTCTCATTGGAGCAAAGAAGAATGGGAGGTGACATAATAGATGTGTTCAAGATGATGCGAGCCATAGATAGAGTGGATAGCCAGAGAATTTTCCTATGGTGGACATGGCTATCTCGAGGGGGCATAATCTTAAGATGAATGGAGGAAGGTTTAGGTAAGATGTCAGAGGTAGGTTATTTATACAGAGAGTGGTGGATGCGTGGAATACACTGCCAGCAGCAGTAGTAGAGCCAGCTGCATTAGGGATATTTAAGCGACGGTTGGACCGGCACATGAATGACAGTACAATGAAGGATATGCAAGTTAGTCTGATCTTCGAGGAGGATAAAAGGTTGGCAGGACGTCGAGGGCCGAAGGGCCTGTACTGTGCTGCAATATTCCATGTTTCTTGTTTCTCCCATCTTGTCGATTCTCATCAATTGTTTCCATGTGCGGGAGTGATGTATATGAGATCAGGAAGCTGGGTGGGGCATTAGCCCAAAACATTCAGCTATGGAGTGTACTATCACCTGAGTGCCAGTACAATATGTGTTTGTGATGACATACACCGGACAGAATCCGCCAAGTTCAGTTATTAACGTGATTCTTGACTTGCTATTTGCTCGTGTTTCCTTCAGATACAATCTGTTGGGTGACCCATGTATTAATCAGATGTTTGCTATGTTTCGTAAATTGGTCAAAAATAAGATGTGAGCTATGATTATTCAACTGAACTATAATCCCTGAAAACAATTAAGTTGATTCTATGTTTATGGAACTAAAATATGTACCCCTGTCATGATTTTCTAACACAGAAATAAAGAACGTACATTTTATTTTATATCGGAAAAAAACAACATGGTATCTAACTATATTGGTGAACAAAATTACATATTGAATGTCAGGATTCAAAACAATGCAATTTCACTCCAATTGTTTGAAACTGGTTGGCTTCTGAATGATTACGTGTTCAGCATGAGCAAACGATTGAACAAAATAATGCAATTAGCGTTCTTATACATTTACATATAATCAATCAGTTTAATTTCTCACTGAAATATACAAGCTTCAGCTAATTGCCAGCAGTTTAGAAATGGTATTAATTCACCTTGCACTGTGAAAATTAAACTAAATAAGTGATCTGTGTTATCAAATTTTAGCGAACAATACGTTGAAAGCTTCCAATTTTTAGTAAGAATGAAATTTGATAATAAATGTGGACAGTGAATAAAACGATGAACGTATTATCATGTGAGTGAAAAGTCAGACATTTTCAAACAGATTTGTGCAAAAATTATGGCATATTTGGTTTAGCAATTGGAATCCCACATTTAAAGTATTCATGTTCTGAGTAATAATTAGATTTTATAATGAAGCTGACCTTGCAATATTTGCATTTTAAATGCTTATGTTGAACCAAATAATCAAATATTTGTGAACATGTACAATGGGAAATAATCTGATACTGACTTTTATTCGCATCTGACACATGACAGAGTACAAAAGTTTGCAACTGTGTGTGCATCAGCTTCAGAAATGTCTCCCGAGTCCCTCCCATTTGCCAGCCCTATCTCTGTAGCCCGTTAAATTCATAATTTCCAAATATATCCAGTTCTCCATTGCACCTTTATCGACAACTCTCCCAGACAATGCATGCCAAATCCAAACAACTCTCTCAATAAATAAGTTTTTTTTAAACTTATTTCACTCCTAGCTCCATTGCTGACAATTTTGAAATTAGAACTCATTGATGCTGTAATGCCAGCTATTGGAAACAGAGTATTCTTGTTTTACTCCGCAACTTTTTCTTTTCTTAATTTTGAGCACCGCAAAAAGTTCACATCTTTATCTGTTCTGCTCCAGGAAGAATAAGCCCAATGCCTTGCAAGAACTGTAACAAACACTACATCGGAAAAACAAGCAGGAAACTAGCCACCCAGATACACAAACATCAACTCGCCACAAAAAAGACATGGTAAAAACAATGACTGCAGATGCTGGAAACCAGATTCTGGATTACTGGTGCCAGAAGAGCACAGCAGTTCAGGCAGCATCCGAGGAGCAGTAAAATCAACGTTTCGGGCAAAAGCCCTTCATCAGGAATACAGGCAGAGAGCCTGAAGCGTGGAGAGATAAGTGAGAGGAGGGTGGGGGAGGGGATGAAGTTGATAGGACAAAGGGGGAGGGGGTGGAGTGGATATATGGAAAAGAAGATAGGCATGTAGGACATGTCATGGGGACAGTGCTGAGCTGGAAGTTTGGAACTGCAGTGAGGTAGGGGAAGGGGAAATGAGGAAAACGTTGAAGACTGCATTGATGTCCTGGGGTTGGAGTGTTCCGAGGCAGAAGATGAGGCTTTCTTCCTCCAGGCGTCTGGTGGTGAGGGATCATTTCATTTCAACATTTCAACTCTCCCTCCCACTCTGCCAAGGACATGGAAGTCCTGGGCCTCCTTCACCGTCGCTCCCTCATGAAGCTACATGAGATGATGCTGGTTTGTAATATAGCCACTTATTGAGGACAGTTAAAGGAACAAACTGGCAATTGTCATTGATTATTGCTTCAGAATATATCAGAGTGTTCATGGCTGCCACCGCATAGAATCATGCAATGAAAAACAGGCCTATCACTTCTGCGCCAGAAAGTGCAAATCTAAAGTCTTTTTAAACGTCTGTGAGGTTACCTGCGTCAACCACCCTCCTCGGCAATGCATTCCAGACACATACCACCCTCAGTTCGAAATAGACTCCACAAATCCTCTCTCAATCCCCTGCCTTTCGGTTTAACAGTATGTACCTTTGTTTTCGATTCTTCAAGTAAGGCAAACAGCTGGTGACTGTTCATCCTCTCCATTCCCCTTATGCTTTTCTAAACCTGTACCAGTTCTCTCCTCAACCTTCCCTGCTGCAAAGAAAACACGAGCAAATTTAGCCTTCCCCACTCATAGTTTGAGTACTCACTTGTCTTATTACGTGCATCATCCCACTTTTATCAAATTTCATTCTTACTCAACATTGGAAGCTTTCAACTTATTGCTCGCTAAAATTTGACAACATGGATCATTTATTTAGTTTAATTTTCACAGTGCAATGTGAATTAATACCATTTCTAAACTGCTGGCAAATAGCTGAAGCTTGTATATTTCAGTGAGAAATATACAAGTTACACCAGTAAGTTACACCAGTTACTCCAACTTCTTCTGGCCATCCCTTTCCCTTTTTGCCTTCCAACTGGGATAATGGGAGCTGCTGGCGTCTGTGCTGCTATTGGTCATCAGTGAATAATGGGATTGAGATGATCAATGTCCAATAGGAACAGACAATAGTGTGTGTCTGTCACTGTCTGATGCATCGTCAACAGGGTTGTTTTGTTCCCCATAGTACAGAGTGTAGTGTCACAGGGCTTAAACAAACAGCCTCATCACAAATAAGACAAACCTTTCCTCAGAATCCGAAGTCCATGTATCAGTTTTCCTTTAAACATTTTGAGGAGAGTGAATACATTGTTCAAACAAGCCGTGTTCGATCCTTTTGCTCTTTATTATTTTAACTGATTTTCCAATGTCATTTGAGTGAGATCAGAGTACGTTCCCTTTCATCAAAGCAGTATTTGGCTCATTTGGCATCAGGGACACTCAGTAAACTGTGCTGTTAATTCTGTGCTGTTAATTTCCTCACTGAACATTGACACCTTCCCCAGTGCTATTGGGAAAGAAAAATAAACTCTGTCCTTGCTAGAGCCTTCCAAAATCATGGATACATTTGTCCTGTTAATAACATCAAGACATATTATGTTTTTACAGTTTTGTCAAAACTGTCAGAAAGATTAGAGCTTGCAGGTTGAGTGCCACCCCAAAAAAATCAGTACGTTTCAATAAGATTATGTTCCCGATTATTTTCAATTAGTTACTTTCTGAGGACTGATCGTGCAATGTTAGTGCCACTGAGAGCAACATTTTCTCTGTCCAACAACATCGTATCTAATTGGGTCAAGGCTGCAGAACTCAACTATTCTAATTTATTCCCCAGCTCATTAGCCATGCCCACCAGGTGTAGTAGGCTCCCGAATTTGCAACAATGTAGAGATACCCATGATACTCTGGAAGCCTCCTGTCCTCCCATACCCTACCCTCTGACTCCATGCCCTCCCCCAACTCGACCTCCTGTCGTATATTCACCATCCCTCCTGAACGTCCACTCTCTGATACTGAATGTTCTGAACTCAGCAAATATCTGAACTTTGCCTCTGCGTGCCACAACCTTAATGAATTTTGTGCTCGACATGATGTTGAACTGTTCTTCTGCTGTCTTCGCCTCAGTGCCCATTGTTTTGGACAAGACTCTTCTCCCTATTCAATATACCCCGTCACCCAGCTCCAAAACTCTCTCTACACATGGACCCCACCCTCTACACTTTTATCTGAACTCAATCTGTTCATTAAGAACTCTCGATGTAACATTGGTTGTCTTCATTTTCTTCTCCCCCTCACCGAATCCAACCTATCACCCTCTGAACTAACTGCATTCCATGTGCTTATATTCAACCCTGACTGTGTTATTCAGCCTGTGCTGATAAGGGTGGTGCTGCTGTGGTCTGGTGGACTAACATCTACATTGCAGAGACTGAGCACCCGCTCTCAGATATCGCCTCCTATCTTCCCCTGGACCATGACTCCAACATGGTATATCAGGCCATTGTCTCAACTACGAAAATTGACCACATTCAATCTGGAGATTTCCACCCCACTTGACCCCTCCCCCCTTAACGGCCTCAAGCTGATGGCTGCCTGATAGCAGAGCTTGCTTCCATCTCTTCCTGAAAATCCACAAACAGAACTGCCTGTGCAGACCCATTGCTTCATTCTGCTCGTGCCACACAGAGGGGGTGCATGGATACACACGTGGCCCCGTTCTACCTGTTTCTTCATGGGGTACATAGACCACTCCTTGTTCCAGTTCTATTCCAGCCCCATCCACCGCTCTTTCTCCGATACAAATATGTTATCATCGCTGCTGCTTCTCTCTCTTGTCCAGAATTAGAAACGTTCATTCATTTCACTTTCAAATTTCACCCCTCACTCACTTTCACCTGATCCATCTGTGACTCCACCTTCCTTTCCTCGACATCTTTGCTTCCAATTCTGGGGGTAGACCAACCACTGATATTCATTATTAACCCACCGACTCCTAAAGCTATCTGAGGTGTACACCCTGTTTCCTGAAAATACTCCAATTCATTCTCTCAGTTCATCCATCTCCCCCGCATTTCTTCTGATGATGCCAAATTCAACATGGACGCCTTTTAAATGCCCACAATGTTCCTCAAACAAAGATTCCCCAATACTGTTGTCAAGATGGCCCTCAACTGGGTCTGACTCATTTCCTGCCCGCCCAGCCTCCCCCTCCACTTCCCTGCTGCTGCAGACTTACCCTTATCTTAACCTAGCATCCCACCAGCATTCACATGCAGAGGACCATCAGCCGCATACCCCCCCCCCCCCCCACTCAAGTGAGATGCCACCATCAGAGACATATTCGCCTCCCCTCCCTTGTCCGCCTTCTGCAGCGACCAATCCCTCCAGGACACATCTGTCCGCTCTTTATTCACTCCCAACACCTCCCCACACCCCCCACCGCATGTCCACTTCACCTTCCCCTGCCGAAGGTGCAACACTTCTCCATTTACTGCCCACTCCTCATTATCCAAGGGCCCAACCTTACCTCCCAGGTGAAACAGCACCAAACCAACATTTTCCACAATCTAGCCCACTACATTCGCTGCTCAAAATGTGGTCGCCTTCTACATTGGGGAAGTGAAGAGTAGGCTAGTTGGCTACTTGGCAGAACATCTATGTTGAACGTCTGCAAAAGACCCTGAGATTCCAGTTGCTTGCCTGTTTAATACCCTATCCTGTTTACTGGCCATTATCTCTGTGTCAGCCTTGCTGCAATGTACCAGGAAAGCTCTATGCAAGCTGGAAGAACAACATATCATTTTCCGCAGATTGTCCCTGCAGCCCTTCAGACTGAAAATCAAGTTCAATAATTTTAGGGCCTGAACTCCCCAATATCCTTGCCCCCTACCCATACAACAGGCCTAGTTCTCATATAACCTTCCATGACTCATCCTCTATTGTTAGCTACTAATCGTTACCATTAACACCTATCCAGCCTCTTCTGCAAATCAATAACATTTTACTAGCTACCATCAGTTCTGAGGAAGTGTCACTGGACCCGAAACGTTAATTCTGATTGCTCTGTACCTAAGCTGCCAGACCTGCTGAGCTTTTGCAGCAACTTCTACTTTTGTTTCAACATTTTCATGGCAAGTTCTCACAATGCATTACGTCAGCGATATTTAGAGCCCTGTCAAACGTCAGAACTTTGTAATTTCTCATTTAATGCCCATAACAAATTATTTGAGATTCAACTAAGATAACGATTTTGCTGTTATCATTCAGATCAGACACTTTGTCACAGTTCAGAAAAAAAAAGAAATCGAAAGAACTGAAGCAAAACTTCGCAGCTCTGATAATATCTGAGCAGAGATGCACAGACTTAACCTTTGATTCCAATATGACTTTTCAGAACAATGTCTCATCATATTCGATATGTTAACTCTGTTTCTGTCTGCAGATACTTCCTCATCTGTTGCATTTCTCCACCATTTTCAGTTTTTATTTCAAATTTCCATATCATTATATTTCATGTTTCGTGACAGGTCTACATGTTGAACTTGGTTATATTTGGACAATTTGGTCCTTTCCTACTCCTATTATATTTGGTGCGTCGGTGACACTTGTATTACAGCTGAAGTCTGTTTCTTTTTGAAGTTTCAAATGAAAAAAAAATCTTTTTAAGAATATCCTGCAAATCTCAGGAAAGACACTTTGTTTGAAAAGACATTTTAGAGGCAGCTGAACTTCATGAACTAATAGGAATAGATTATTGATGATGGAACACTCTGTGTCCTTCATTGAACAAGCGTATCTCCCACTCTTGAAAACCTTTCAATATATATCACCTAATTGTTACAGCAAAGGTGATGGAAACTCAGCCCATCGTGTCTTCCAGCTTGGAATGAGCTGTATCTCTACTGCTGTTCTCCTGTATTGTCCCCATTGCCCTTCACGTTTTGTTATCAGTGTCTGTTTTTAATACAAGTATCCTGTCCAGATGTAAGCAATAATATCAATCTCAACAAAAAAAAAACTGAAATTGGAGGGTAAGTGAAGCAGGTTAGGTGTATTTGTGAAGCGAAATCGAAATTAATGTTTCAGTTCCGGTGACCCTTCCTCAAGCTGTATTCCCATTAATTAAATAATGTGTATAGAAATATAGTTCATTTTATCACATTTAAAATTATCCTGTTCAGTTTACATTGTCATTCAGGATTGCATCTCCCAAACGTTGGCTGTTTCCTTGTGCATTATGGTTAATTCTATCTGTCAGAAAGATTGATCATGATTGGGGAATATCATTGTACTCCCCATGCAGTCTCCCCAGGGCTTTCAGTTGCCAGTATACAGAGCACTGGGAGACAGGCAATTCCAAAATAGTTCGCGAGAGAAACAGGAGGACAGTCAGTCAAATAGAGAGAAAGGAAAGCCACTGCACCCATTTCATCCCATCTTCCAGCCAATGTCATATTCATTTCAACCTGACTCATTAATGCATAGGTTTTAATGAATAAGTTCATTGTAATTATCACTTTTGGTTTTGGACTGAGGCCGAAAAGCGTATAAATTACTGCTTCACAACAAATAAAACTGCATTAAAATGTTTGTCATTTTATATAAATAAATTACTGAAGCAAATTCAGTATGGAAGTTCCAAAGTTGCCTTATTAGAGCAGTATTAGGAATATTCAGCAAAGTCCACATTTCCTAATCCCATATACAGTAGTATGTTTTGTTTTGTGAGTAGTGGAGGCACGTGGTTTAATAAACAAGAAAACAGAGATTAAAAATGTGTTGCTGGAACAGCGCAGCAGATCAGGCAGCATCCAAGGAGCAGGAGAATCGACATTTTGGGCATAAGCCCTTCTTCAGGAATGAGGAGGGTGTGCCAGGCAGGTTAAGATAAAAGGTAGGGAGGAGGGACTTGGGGAAGAGGCGTTGGGAATGCGATAGGTGGAAGGAGGTTAAGGTGAGGGTGATAGGCTGGAGAGGGGGTGGAGGCGGAGAGGTCGGGAAGAAGATTGCAGGTGAAGAAGGCAGTGCTGAGTCTGAGGGTTAAACACCTCTGGGACACCCGCACAAACCAACCCAACCGCCCCGTAGCTGAACACTTTAACTCCTCCTCCCACTCCGCCAAGGACATACAGGTCCTTGGCCTCCTCCATCGCCAGTCCATGGCAACACGACGCCTAGAGGAAGAGCGCCTCATCTTCCGCCTAGGAACCCTCAAATCACAAGGGATGAATGCAGATTTCTCCAGCTTCTTCATTTCCCCTGCTCCCACCTTTTCTCAGTCCCAACCCTCGGACTCAGCACCGCCTTCTCGACGTGCAATCTTCTTCCCGACCTCTCCATCCCCATCCTCTCTCTGGCCTATCACCCTCACCTTAACCTCCTTCCACCTATCGCATTCCCAACGCCCCTCCCCGAAGTCCCTCCTCCCTACCTTTTTTCTTAGCCTGCCTGGCACACCCTTCCTCATTCCTGAATAAGCGCTTATGCCCGAAATTTCGATTATCCTGCTCCTTGAATGCTTCCTGACCTGCTGCGCCTTTCCAGCAACACATTTTTAAGCTCTGATCTCCAGCATCTGCAGTCCTCACTTTCTCCAAGAAAACAGAGATCACAGGGTATTTAGACAGAGTGAGGCACACAAGGAAACATCACACAGGTGGCGTGCAGAGCAAGATCGACGTTAGCACGTTTAATATTATTTGAAGTTAGAGAGATTAATTCATCGGTATAATGCAGGAGTTTGCAGGAGATAATTATCTGGGTGGGAGAGATCTTTGATGTTGCCAGACTTTCTGCGACAATGAGAAGTATAAATGGTGTCCATGGATGGGGTGTTGGCTTCTGTGATGGTGTGGGCTGTGCACACAACTTTCCGTAGGTTTTCATGGTCCTGGGCAGGACAGTTACCATATCAGACGATTATGCACTCGAATAGAATGCTTTCAGTTGCCAGTATACAGAACACTAGGAGACAGGCAGTTCCAAAGTAGTTCGTGAGAGAAACAGGAGGACAGTCAGTCAAAGAGAGAAAGGAAACAAAACAAGGAAACAAACAGTCACATGGGCAGGGAGAAGGGGAGAGAGTAAACTCAGGGGGACAAACAGAAAACGGAGAAAAAGGAAAACACAGGGAAACGAAGTGAGAGAAACAGTGAGGGACAAACGATATTGGGAGCTGGGGTTGGGGATCGGGAGAAGCTGGAAGTGAGGACCGGAGGGAGCTCGGAGTGAGGATCAAAGAAATCTGGAGAGAGGAAGATGATGATTTATTGTCACCTGTACCAAGATGTCCAGGCAGATGATAGTAAGAAAGGATATACAGAACAATGGCTGTAAAACATGTCTGAGAGGCATTAGGTTACGTTGCACAGGGCGTGCGCAAGGCGAGATCAACATGAACAAGATCAGCATAATCTGAGATTAGAGATTCCATTCATCAGTTTGACAACAGTTGGGAAGAAGCTGTTCCTGAACCTGCTGTTGCGTGTGATCAAGCTTCTGTATCATCGAGCCCTGATGGACGAGGTTGTAGGAGATCATTACTGGGGTGTGATGAGACTTTGATAATGTTAGAACAAAGAACAAAGCAAATTACAGAACATGAACAGGCCCTTTGGCCCTCCAAGACTGTGCCGATCCAGATCTTCTGTCTAAACCTGTCGCCAATTTTCTGAGGGTATGTACCCCTTTGCTCCCTGCCCATTCACGTATCTGTCCAGAAAAATATCTTAAATAGCGCTATCATACCCACCTCTACCACCACCGCTGGCAACGCATTCCAGACACCCACCACCCTCTGTGTAAAGAACCTGCCATGCAAGTCACCAATAAACGTTTCCCCTCTCAATTTGAACTCGTGAGCCCTGGTAATTGAATTCCCTACTCTGGGGAAAAGCTTCTTAATATCCACCCTGTCTTCATCTCTCATAATTTTGTAGATTTCAATCAGGTCCTCTGTCAACTGTCGTCTTTCTAATGAAAATAATCATAGTCTACTCAAGATCTTTTCACAGCCAGCGTCCTTCATACCAGATAATATCCTGGTGAATGTCCTCTGCACCCTTTTCCAAAGCATCCACATCCTTTTAGTTATGTGGTGATCAGAACTCGACGCAATATTCCAATTGTGGCTGAAACAAAGTCTTATCTAACTGTGACATGTTCTGCTAACTCTTGTTCTCAATACTCCGTCCAATGAAGTGAAGCATACCATATGCCTTCTTGACCACTCCACTGACCTGCATTGCCACCTTCAGGGAACAATGGACCTGAACATCCGGATCTCTCTGCACATCAATTTTCCCAAGGGTGTTTCCGCATACTGTATAGTTACGCTTGAATTTGATATTCCAATATGCATCACGTCCCATTTGAACGGATTGAACTCTACCTGCAATTAGTCTGCTCAACTCTCCAATCTATCTATATTCAGCTCTATTCTCTTACAGTCCTCTTTGCTATCTACTTCTCCACTAATCTTAGTGTCATCTGCAAACTTGCTAATCAGACCACCAATACTTTCCTCCAAATCATTTACATGTATCATAAACAACAATGGTACCAGCACAGATCCCTGTGGAACACCACTGGTCACAGTTCTCCATTTTAAAACCTCCCTTCCCCTACTACTCTCTGTCTCCTTGTGCCCAGCCACTTGTTTATCCACATAGCTAGCACATCCTGGAACCCATGCGACCTCACTTTCTCCATAACCCTCACATTGGAAACCTTATCAAATGCCCTGTAGAAGTAAATGTATATGACATCAATAAAGGGTCAGATAGACTCGAAACATTAGCTCTTTACTCTCCTTACAGATGATGCTCGACCAGCTGAGATCTTCCAGCATTTTCTCTTTTGACATCCACAGCCCTTCAGTCAACTCATCAGTCAACTTTTCTCACTTTCTCAAAGAATTCTATGAAGTTCGTAAGACTTTACCATCCCTGCACAAGACCTATCACTGATAAGCCGATTTTCATCCAAATGAGAATAGATCCTATCCCTCAGTATCTTCTCCAGCAGCTTTCCTACACCTGACGTCACGTTCTCCGGTCTATATTTAACTGGAATATCCCTGATACCCTTCTTAAACAAGGGGATGAGCAATTCTCCAGTCCTCCGGGACCTCATTGTGTTCAAGGATGCTACAAAAAGATATCTGTTAAAGCCCCAGGTGTTTCCCCCATCACTTCCCTCAGTTATCTGGGACAGATGTTAATAGCCTTTCTGCGGCAACGAGCCGTGTAAATTGAGTCAATGGTTGGGAGGTTGGAGTCCATGACGGCGTGGTCTTTGCACACAACTTTCTGTAGTTTCTAACGGTCCTGAAAATGGTGCATTTGTAGAAATAGTGCATGCTGAATTTCCTGAGCCACCTGAGGAAGGAGAGGCGTTGTTTAACCTTCTTGACTGTCACACCTATGTGAGAAGTCTAGGACAGGTTGTCAGTTATCGTCACTCAGAGGAACCTGACACTCTGCACTCTCTCAACCATCGGTGTAAATGGGAGGGTGTTCCCCTCATTTCTTTCTGAAGTCAATGATCAGTTCTTTACTATGGCTGAATTTCAAAGAGAGGTTATTATCATTACACCACGCTACCAAATGCTCTATCTCCGTTCTATGTTCTGAGTCTTCGTTGTTTGATATCCGTCCTGCTATGGTGGTGTCAGCAGCGAACGTGTAGATGGCGTTTGTTTGAAATTTGCCAACACAGCCATTGGTGTACAGTGAGTACAGTAGGGGGCTGAGGGCACAGCCATGGGTGTACAGTGAGTACAGTAGAGGCCGAGTACACAACCGTGAGTGTACAGGGAGTGCAGTAGGGGCTGAGGACACAGCCGTGGGTGTACAGGAAGGACAGTTGGGGGCTGAGGACACAAACGTGGATGTACAGTGAGTGCAGTAGGGGTCTGAGGACACAGCTGTGGGTATGCAGGGTGGATGGTAAAGGGTTGAGGACACCGCCATGCTTGTACAGGGAGTACAGTAGGGGGCTGAGGACACAGCCATGGGTGTACAGTGTGTACAGTAGGGGGATGAGGTCACAGCCGTGAGTGTATGGGGAATACAGTAGGGGACTGTGGACTTATCCTTCTGGAACTCCTGTGTTGAGTGTTATTGTGGAGGAGGTGCAGTTACCTATCTTCACTCATAGTGATGTCTGTGCCAGAAAGCTGAGGATCCAGTGGCAGAGGGAGGAGATGAGACTATACTCATGGGGTTTTGTGATCAGTCTGAAGGGGATATTGATGTTGAAGATGAAGCTGTACTCAATGAGCAGCAGTATGATGTAGGTGCCTTTGTTGTCCAGATGTTCCAGGGATGAGTGCAGGGTTCGGGATATGATATCCATTGTTGACCCATGACATCAGTCAGCAAATTATTCGGGATTTGGGCAGGCTGGGAGACTGGAGGTGGTGTGGATCATAACCAGTCTCTTGAATCACTTCATATTTATTGAGTTCAGAGCCACTGGGTGGTAATCATTAAAGTAAGTTGCATGTGCTTTCTCACTTACTTTCTTCAACTTCTTGAAGCAGTTTGGGACGTGGGCTTCAGTGGGGAGAAGCTGAAGATGTATGTATTTACCTTTGCCAGTTGATCCACACAGGATCTGAGTGCTCAGTCCGGAACACCAACCAAGCCTATCACTTTCCTTGATTTGACTCACAGGAAGACTTATCATGCCTGCAGCGGTGACAAAGCGCACAGGTACATCCGAGGCTGTCAGGTCAGATTGCATCCTAACAGTCACACAGTCATTCATCATAGCCAACCCCTCCCCCACCTCCCTCCGTTGTCATCAAGACACAGTGACTTTGGTCGATGTGAGCGCCACACAGTTAGTGTGGCCAGATGGAGTGACATCAATACACTGGGATTGTGCACCATCAAGTCCTGTGTCACCATAATGAGGTAAATTCACCACAAAAGGGGCGAAGCATGTGCTCCTACTGGGTGTCAGTGGCGCAGAGAGTGAAGATTTTACAGATATTATTCCAATTAATCCACTATGTTAACCTGAACAGAGTCAACACCGATAGCGTTGACCTTTGTAGATGGTGGTCAGTCCTTCGGGAATTCAGGAAACATCTTATACAAGAACCACCTGGCTCAAGGATTGAGGGAATATTTGCTAAGTTTGTAGATGATACAATAATGGTTGGATAGGCAAGTGATATTGAGTAAGTGGGGAGGCTGCAGGAAGACTTGGACAGTTTAGGACTGTGAAAAAACACGTGGCTGATGGAACGTAATATGGGAACATGTGAGATTATGAACTTAAGTAGGCGGAATACAGGCAGACACTACGTTCTAATAGGATCCACTAAATCTGAAGCACAAAACGATTTTGAAGCATTCGTCCTGTCTTACGGTTAATGCGTAGGTTCAGTTGGCAGTTTGGAAAGCAAATGCAATGTTAGCATTCATTTCAAAGAGAGTTTGAAGAGACATACTGCTGAGAATGCAATGGACTATGTTGGAGGGGATCCATCCTGGGGATGACAGCTTCTCAGATGAGCAGCATTTGAGGGCTCTTTTATCCATACTCGATGGAATTTAGAAGAATGGGAGGCGAGGCATCTGATAGAAACTGATCGATTACTGCAAAGATTGATACAGTCAACATTTAGAAGACATTGCCACTAGTCATAGAGACTATGACAAAATAGCACAGTTTCAGAGTGAAGGGATAGGCTCAAAGGCCTAAATCTATTGCTATATCTCTTGCCGTTATGATCATATGGTGTACTATTCAGTGCAGAACTGTAATTCTCTGACCTGCTCTTGTAATCATGGTATTTGTATGTTTTTTTGCCTTCACGTTCTGGTCAACGTTAACACCTGTGATACGGACGGTGGGAGGATTCAATGTCGGCCAGTCGTCCATTAATATTTTGAATATGAGCTCCTATCTGTGAGTCTCATCCGGGGGGAGCACATTGTCTCTATGATGATTGCCATTTTCAGTCTGGTATTTTTGAAGAATCGATCCTGCTACGCAAGTATTGTTAAATTTAACAAAATGGTGCAATTTATCACGGCACTCAGCAACAATATGTCATCAAATACTGAACACCCTTCTAATAACAGAAAGGTCTAAAATGTTCAATAATAGAAACACTGATTTCCTGTTCGTGTTCAAACCAGATAACCTGTCCCATCGAGATGATCAACTTGGAACTATTTGTAAAAAATCTTTTTTGGATGTGGGCATCGCTGGATGGGCCCAGCATTTCTTGCCCGCCCCTAGTTGCCCCCGTGAGAAGGTAGTGCCGAACTGCCTTCTCGAACTGCTGCAATCCACCTGCTGTGTGTTGACCCACTAGTGATTAAGGAGGGAATGCTAGGGTTTTGACCCAGCAACAATGAAGGAACGGCGATCTATTTCCAAATCAGGATGTTCACTGGTTTGGTGAAGAATTTGAAGGTGGTGGTGTCCCCAAAGGTTTACTGCCCTTGTCATTCCAGGTGGAAGTGTTCGTGAGATCGGAAGGAGCTGTCCGAGGATCTTTGAGGAATTTTTCCATTGTGTCTTGTAGATAGTACACACTGCTGCTTCTGAGTGACCACGTTGAAGGGAATGAATGCTTGTGGATGTGGTGCAAATCACATGGGCTGTTTTTTCCTGGATGGTGTCAAGCTTCTTTAGTGTTGTTGGGGCTGCACTCATTCAGGTAAGTGAGAATATTCCATCTCATTCCTGACTTGTGCCTTGGAGATGATGGACAGGCTTTGGGTAGTCAGGAGGTGAGTTACTCGTGCAGTATTCCTAGCCTCTGATCTGCACTTATATTCATGCGAGTCCAGTTGAGTTTATGATCAATGATAATCCCCAGGATATTGATAGTGGGGGGGGGGGGGGGGGGCGTTACTGATGATAACGCTGCTGAATAAAAAGTGGTTATATTGTTTCTTATTGGTGATAGTCATTGTCTGAATTTTTGTGGCGCAAATGTTACTTGCCACTTGCCAGCCCAAGCCTGGATATTGTCCAGATCATGTTGCTTCGGGCATGGACTGCTTCCGCATCTGACCATTTGCGAATGGTGCTGAACAGTGTGCAGTCATTATCGAATATCCCCACTTCTGACCTTATGATGGAAGGAAGGTCATTGTTGAAGCAGCTGAAGATGTTTGGACCTAGGACATTATCCTACGGACTACTGCAGAGATGTACTGGAGCTGAGATTACTGACCTCCAACAACAATGACCATCTTCTTATCTGTCAGGTATGACTCTAATAATGGAGTGTTGGCCCTCAATACCGTTTTTGCTCGGTGTCCTTGATGTTACATTTGGCAGAATGCAGCCTTGATGTCAAGGGCTGGAATTCAGTTCCTTTTTCTATGTTTGAACCAAGGCTGTGACGAGTTCAGGAGCTGAGTGACCCTGGCAAAACCCAAACTGGGCATCACTGAGCAGGTTAGTTTTGAGCAGGTGTGGCTTGATAGCACTGTTGATGACACCTTCCATTGTTTTACTGATGATGGAAAGTATACTGATAAGGCGGTATTTGGACGGGTTGAATTTGTCCTGCGTTTTATGTACAGAACATATCTGAGCAGTTTTTCCCCATTGTCGGTTTGTTAACATACTGGAAGAGCTTGGCTAGGGGAGCGGGAAATTCTGGAGCACAAGCCTTCAGGACGATTGCCAGCATGTTATCAGGGCCCATAGCCTTTGCAATATCCAGTACCTTCAACCATTTCTGTATATCAGTTAATCTAATTTGCTGGAGACTGCTACCTAGAATGATGGGGACCACGGGAGGTGTCCGAAATGGATCATTCACTCAAAACTTCTGACTGAAGATTGCTGTGAAAGCTTCAGCCTAATCTTTTGCACTGATATTCTGGGCTCTTCCATTATTGAGGATGGGGATATTTGTAGAGACTCCTACTCCAGTGAGTTGCTTAATGGTCCACCACCATTCACGATCGGATGAGCAGGTCTGCAGAGCTTAAATCTGATGCATTGGTTCTGGGATCGCGAAGCTCTGTCTGTCCTTTGCTGTTTATGCTATCTGGTACGCAAGTATTTCTGTTTGGAAGCTTCAGCAGATTAACATTTTATCGTTATATATTCGTGGATCTGCTCCTGGCATGCCCTCCTGCACTCTCCATTGAAACACGGTTAAATGTCTGGTTTGATGCTAATGGTTGAGTGGGGGGGGGGGGGGGGGAGGGGGGGCATGCTGGGCCATGACGTTACAGATTGTGTTGGAGTAGAGTTCTGCTGCTATTGATGGTCCGCAGTGTCTTATGGACGCTCAGTCTTGAGTTGGTAGATCTGCTAAAAGTCTGTGCCATTTAGCATGGTGATAGTGCCACACAACACAATAGAGGTTATGGAGACAATAGACTTTGTCTCCACAAGGACAGTGTGATGGTCACATTTACCGATACTGTCATGGACATATACATCTGCAGATGGTAGAATGGTAAGGATGAGGTCAGGTATGCTTTTTACCCTCTCGTTCATTCCCTCACCACCTTCTGCAGACCCAATCTAGTAACTATGTCCTTAGGAGCCGACCAGCATGATCAGTAGTATTGCTGCCAAACCACTCTTGACAATCGACTTTGAAATCCCCCAGCCAGAATACACTTTGCGCCCTTGTCACAGTCAATGCTTTCTCCAAGTGTTGTTTAACATGGAGAAGGACTGATTCAGCTGAGGAACGACGTTACGTGGTAATCGTAAGAGACTCCTTTGTCCATGTTTAATTTCTGTTATTTCTGTAAGGCATGATTCCGTGAGTATGGCTATGTCAGGTTGTTGCTTAACTAGTCTGGAAGGCAGTTGTTCCAATGTTGGCACCAGACCTCAGATGTTAGTAAGGAAGACTTTGCAGGTTCTACAGTGATGTTTCTAATGTAGACTTTTCTGATGCCCATTTTGGTGCCAAGTGGTCCATCCGGTTTCATTTGTTTGAAACGTTGTAGCGATTGGTACAACTGAATAACTCACTAGACCATTTCAGAGGGCGATTGGGAGTCAATCATATTGCTTTGGGGTCTGGAGTTGCATGTCAGCCAGACCACGTGCGGATGGAAGATTCCTTCATTGCAGGATATTAGTGAACCAGGTGGACTTTTCTGACAATCGGCAATGATTTCATTCTCATCAGTCGATTCTTATTTCCAGGGATATTTTTACATTATTGAATTGAATTCCCACCGTCTGCAGTGGCGGGATTCAACCTGGATCCACAGAACAGGAGCTGATTTTTCGGAATTGACAATCTATTGGTAATACCAATGACCTACTTGAAACCACATGTTGAACTCAGTCATTTCTTTTGTTGCCCTGTTTTTCAATCATTGCTTATGTTATTCTGGAATCTCATCCTTCACTAAATCCTGATTGAAATATACTGCCTTATCGACTGCTCGAATTTCATTCAGTCTGCTTTGTTTGAACAGACATTTCAAGGCAGCTGTACATCAGCGAAGAGCAGGAAAAGATAATGGGTGATATGCACTGTACCTGTCACCGGACCAGCAGGTCTGCCCACGAGTTAGGTATTGTGGGTCAGAGAACCTCAGAATTATTTTGGTATGGATGGAGGCCATTCAGCCCATCGTGGAGTCGCAAGCTCTCCAACTGCACAATTGGAGATCGAGATAGTGTGTGAAGATAGATTGTTTGACAAAGGAATAAACTGAGAGAAAGTAAGTGAAGTGGGATAAACTGAGAGAGACTAGAAAGGGGAGTGACTGACTGAGTGCAAGAGGAAGAGGTGTTAGATGAGGGTGAAATTAGTAAGATCAGAAGCCCGTTAGAAGCTTTATTTAGAAATTCCTCTGGACGGCAAGCCCTTTGTCTGTGCGCCACACAGTGTGAGCACTGTGCTGATACTGACTGTCATCCCAGATTATTTATCTCCAATAGTAACACAGAGCTGGGTTACTGACAGACAAACAGAACCCATTAGGCCAATAGATTGGTTCCATGGAGAAAGCTGAATTTTGAAGTAGACTGTGCCAAGAGCAGCAGGAAATGATAACCATCACCCCGCCTCCACGACACACCCCTCCCCCGATACTGCATGAGAGACTAGTCCAGAGAATCTCAATGAGGAGACTCACTGACAGAGGGGAAATCACGATCTCAGCTGTGGGTCAAATAATGATTGATAACTTCTAGTTATGTAATTCACATTTCAATTTACAGAGCTCAATATCAGGAGTGTATTTTAACAACCTTATCTCTTTGTACTTTGCATATATTGGTGTTTGCAGAAAATCATTTTGTTCCTGTATTTTATATTGTATAAACGCATTTCATTAATATTGTCTCTGCTAATTCCTCATTGTAGATGTATTCTTGAATCTGTTCTTCATATGAGTTATAAAGAGTAACGTTCCAATTCTGGTAAGTCCCTCCACACAGTCTAAACAGCCATGTCCCCCAGACCTCTCCTACTTCTGTCTTTTCCCCAATTCATAATCACAATGTAATTGAAGTCCATTAAATTACACTTCATGACATTTCCTTAACATCGATAACATCAACAGCATGACGCACACCTGCCCTCTCTGATCCTTGAATCGCAATTTGAACTGTGTTTGTCATGTGCAATTCTCTGTTGACATATCGACACAATTTGTTGTTGTAACCCTCGTTTTCTTTGGCACATTTTGCTATCAGATCATGGATGATAGATGTTCTCTCAATGTTTTACTGATTTTGCAATGACTGATCATTATTTACGGGATTTATTTCGGTATTCAAGAACAGAGAAGCATGTTTATGTTCTGCTAAACCTCTGGAATTACTTCCATATGCAAGGCAGACTAATGGATACACACAATCAATCTGCCATCTTCAACATTCCTTCCTTCAGTCACACTCACATATCAAACCCAGAATGCATAAATGTTCAAAGGTATTTTGAATTTTAATAAATTAGCATTGAATTCAAAGGGGTTAAGTGGAGCTATTTGTTCAGCTATTGTAAATATGTCAGTCTCTGTGGATCCTATGCGCCTCTAGAGACGTTCTCTCTTCTATTAATAAGGGAATGCGGGAGCATGTCCAACAGCAGTAACAGGGATTTGCAGCATCAGAGAGAAGGGCAGGAGAGATGGGAATCAGGTAACACTAGACAATGGACCAGAATCTGAGAATATTAGACTGGAATGTTCCAACAATGGATAGGAGTTTATCCTATGATCTTTACTGGCTTTCCCAGCCTTGGATATCATTAGCGTCGTGGATTGAAGATGTACTGATGGTTATTCAAGCTGGTTACTATCCTATCCTTGCGATATTTGGTGTTCCTGGTAAGTCACTCTGTCTGTCTAGGGAAATGGTCTGAACTGTTCATGATATGTAGATTTTGGAAAGGTGTAAGCCAACATTTTCAGTTCCAATCAAATATGCCATTCCTTAGAAATTATAACTAGCAAATTATTATTTACAAATTACTCACCAATACGCTAGGATAAACACACTGTTCTCAACCTCATTGATTCATTTTCTCCTGCAAAGTGTACGTCTTCATATCCTCCCCATATACCAATCCTGTCCAGTACCACCATTAAGGCATCCCAATCTCCTCCTCAGCCTCAGCTCAATTCCTGAATAAACCATCGTTTGTGCCTTTGTTAATTCCAGATACATCTGTTTCAAGTCCCTTCTAACCACGTGTCCATTGCAAAATAATTGCACTTGAGATGTTTAACTTGTTCTCTCCACAAAATCTGAAAGATGGGCAGACAGTGTACGGTGGGTCACGTCATTGTCTCGTATTCTAGAGCCCAGAATGATAATCTGTTGATATCGGCTTGCATTGTGCTCATTAGAGAAGGCAGTGGGGCATCCTTCCCTGGTCAAGTCTCTGTTTAACTGCAAACCCACGGCAATTTGTTTTACAATTTATTGTCCTGTGGAACAGCTGAAACAGCCACTCAGTTCAAGATCGGCAGAACACGCTGGCCTGACCAGGGCTGCACACATCCCGTGAGGGCAGAACAAAAAGAAAGGTAGCTCCCTTCCTCTGCCTGCATCCCATATTCCAACGGCTCATTTCCATTCAGGTAGGTAGCCATTCACTGTTTTCGATGTATTCTTTGTGATTGAGTCTCTCCGAAGAGTGATGTCCATCTCCATGGGCACCTTTGGTGCTGGCTGTATTGATGCTGACCTACAGATGTAAGGATGTTTTAAATTCCCCATCAGTGGCAGTGCATCGTAAATGAATGGTTTCCTGTGTCACACGAAAGAAATGGAGCCAGCAAAGTGAGGGAAAGGAATTATTGTGATTAAACCTGAGAGTGTTATTGAGGCAGTATTTGGGGTATTGTGGTCAGATTTTCTTTCCTTTATATTGAGTGATCTCCATACCACAGCCAGAGTGAAGAGGAGTTCCACCAGATTAATCCCTGTGATGATGGCACCATGAGGAGTGAGTGAAGGTTGATCTGTCGCGCTGTGAGAGAATAAGAGGTGATTGCACTGAACCCTGAGAGGGATGGACAATGACTCCTTATATTCGATACAGACAATGAGAAGGTGATAAATTCATGACTGCTGTTTCACTCAGGATGCATGATTCAGGATAGTTGAAATGACTGGAAGGATGTTACGCCCACCCATCCCAACCCCTATTCCCCATTGAGAGAGTCAGAGAGCTCCAGGTTTTGAACACACTCTCAGCACATAATACAGTACAGTTCGTGTATGACCCTGCACAGAATGTCATATTATACACCAACCCGACAGCAGCCACAGTACTAAAACAGTTAACTATTCCCAACAGCTTCTGACATTCATGAAGAACATGAATCTATCTTCTCAGAGTTGCAAGGTATTTCTTTAGATTTAGACCAGAAGACTATAAGACATTGGAGCATAAATTAGGACACTTAACCCATCGTGTCTGCTCCGTCATTCATTCATCGCTGATAGGTTTCTCAAACCCATTCTCCGACCTTCTCCCCGTAACTCTTGATCCCCTGGATAATCAAAATCTATCTATCTCCGTCTCAAATATACTCAATGATCTGACCCCACGGCCTTCTGTGGCAATAAGTAACAAAGATTCACCATTTTATGGTTAAATAACTTTCTCCACATCACTGTTCCAAAACGTGTTCCTTTGTGCCTCGGACCCTAGTCTAATGGAAACATCTTATCAACATCCACTCTCTCCAGGTCATTCAGTATTCTGTATATTTCAATTACATTCCCTCTCATCCTTTTAAACTTTATCGACAATAGACCCAGAGTCCTCAAACATTTCTCAATACAATAAGCTTTTCATTCCTATGACCATTCTCGTGAAAATCTTCTGAACACTCTCTAGGACCAGTACATCCTTCCTGACATATGGAGCTCAAAAGTGAGCACAATACTCCAAATGTGGTCTGATAAGAGCCATATACATCCTGTTCTTATATTCAATTCTTCTCGTAGTAAATGCTCCCAATCATAATTACAATTGCCCTCCAAACTACTGCCTCAACCTGCAAGCTTACCTTGAGAGAACACTGCACTAGAACTCGCCAGTCACTTTGCACTTCAGATTTCTGAATTTCCTCGCCATTTAGAAAATAGACCATGCCTCTATTCTTCGTGCCAAAGTGCATGACCTCATAATTTTCAATGTTGGAATGAATCTGCCGATCTCTTTCCCTGCCCAAATCCTTGTTCAGCCTCTCTGCCCACTCAATACGACCTGGCCATCTGCCTATCTTTGTATCGTCTGCAAACCTAGCCAGAGAGCACTCAGTTCCCTCATCTAGATTGTTAATGTAACAAGTAAAAAGATATGATTCCAACACTGAGCATTGTGGATACTGGCTTTTATTGGTAGAGGAATTGAGTTCCGGAGTACTGAGGTCATGTTGCAGTTGCATAAGACTCTGGTGCGGCCACATCTGGAGTATTGTGTGCAGTTTTGGTCGCCATACTATAGGAAGGATGTGGAGGCACTGGAACGGGTGCAGAGGAGGTTTACCAGGATGTTGCCTGGTATGGTAGAAAGATCGTATGAGGAAAGGCTGAGGCACTTCGGGTTGTTTTCATTGGAGAAAAGAAGGTTTAGGGGTGACTTGATAGAGGTGTATAAGATGATTAGGGGTTTAGATAGGGTCGACAGTGAGAATCCTTTTCCTCGTATGGAGTCAGCTATTACAAGGGGGCATAGCTTTAAATTAAGGGGGGGCAGGTATAGGACAGATGTTAGAGGTAGGTTCTTTACTCAGCGAGTCGTGAGTTCATGGAATGCCCTGCCAGTAGCAGTGGTGGACTCTCCCTTTTTATGAGCATTTAAGCGGGCATTGGATAGGCATATGGAGGATAGTGGGCTAGTGTAGGTTAGGTGGGCTTGGATCGGCGCAACATCGAGGGCCGAAGGGCCTGTACTGCGCTGTATTGTTCTATGTTCTATGTTCTATGTTCTATCACCACTTGTCACCGGCTGCCATCCTGAGAAGTACTCTTTTTTCCCCACTCTCTGCTTTCTGCCAGACAGACAAGCTTCTATTCATGCCACTACCCATGCTCTAACACCACGGACCGTTATCAAAACCAGTAATCTCCTGTGTGACACCTTGTCAAAGGCCTTCGAAAGTCCAGGTGGATAGCATCCATTGGCTGTGTTTGGTCGAGCCTGCTCATTCGTCTTCAAAGCATTCCAATAGATTTGTCAGGAATGAACTTCCCTTGATGAAATCATGCCAACTTTGCCCTATTTTAACAATCACTTTCAAGTATTCAGAAATCTTATCCTTCACAATGAATTCCGGAATCTTACCCACGACCGAAGTTAAACTATTCATGGTGGGTTTTTGTTGTCTTTTTCTTTATTCTCTTGTTACAATGGGGTGTCATGCTAGTGGGTTTCCAATGCTCGGGATCGTTCCTTACTCGAGTGATTCCTGAAAGATCACCACGATCGCCGCTACTCCTTCTTCAGCTAGCTCCTTTATAATCCTGGGATGTAGTCCATGTGGTCAAGGTTATTTAACCACCTTCGGGCCATTACATTTTTTTTTCTAGCATGTTCTCCATGGTAGTGGCCATCATACACAGCTCTGGCCCCTCAATCTTTTGAATGTTTAAGGTATTACTCGTGCCTTCCACAGTCAAGGCTGATGCAAAGTAATTATTCAGTTCCTTGGCCATTTTCTCGTTCCCCACTACTATCTCTCCAGTATCATTTTCCAGCAATCCAATGTTCACTTTTGCCGCTCTTTTGTACTTTATATATTGAATGAAACTGTTACAGTCTTCCTTTATATTACCCCAACTTAATAATCTCCCTCCTTATTTTATTTTGTTTGCCCTCTGTTTTCTCTTTGTAAGCTTTCCAATCCTCAGGTTTCCCACTGCACCTTGCCACATTATATCATTTCTCTTTTGCTTTTATGCAAGACCTGAGTTCCCTAGTCAGCTATGGTTTCCCCCATCCTCCCTATATAAGCCTCTTTTTCCTCAAGATAAATCTCTGCTGTGCCCTGAATTACTCCAAAAATCTCTTGCCACTGCTGTTGTACTGTCTTTCCTACTGGGCCTGTCTCCCAGTCAATTCTATCTAGCTCGTCCCTCAGTTCCATGTAATTGCCTTTATTCAGCTGTAATACCGTTACTACTGATTCTACCTTCTCCATCTGAAATTGCAGTTAAAGTTCAATCATATTATGATCACTGCCTGCTAAGAATTCCTTAACCTTATGCTCCTTCATCTAGTTCGCCTGTACAAGCTGCTCCAAAAACCCATCTCATCGACATACCACAAATTCCTTTCCTTGCGAACCACTACCAACCTGAATTCCCAGTTCACCTGCATAATGAAATCCCACAGGATCACTGTAACTTTGTCTTTCCTACAGAACTTTCTAGCTCCTGGTGTATCTTGCACCTCAGCTCCCTGTACATAACTCTAACTGCATTTTTCACCTTTTTGATTCCTCAGTTCTACCGACACAGATTCTACTCGATCTGTCCTTACTTCATTTCTTATTATTGATTATTGATTCAATTCCATTCTTAATAATGAAACAACTCTATCTCTCTGCTCACCTGCCGATCTTTTCGACAGGATGAATATCCTTGAATATTCAGCTCCTAATCCTAATCCTCTTGCAGTGATATCACTGTAATGCACATGTCATACCTGCCAATTGGTGAATGAGTCACAAGCGTATTTACCTTATTCCTTATGCTGCATGCATTTCGATATGATAGATCAGTCCTGTATTACCCGTCGCTCTTTTCACTGTCATTTGTTTGTCCAGCCGTTGGTACCGACACGGACCCTGACCACTGGATCATTTCCCGCCCAATCCAAGTTCATCTGCAGCCCCGATGATATATCCCAAACCCAAGCACCAGATAGACAACACATCATTCAGGACGCTCAATCCCAAACGCAGAGAACAGTAGCTATGTCTCTAACTCCAATTATCCATCATTGGGCGGCACGGTGACACAACACTGCTGCTTCAAAGTGCGAGGGACTCGGATTCAATTCCAATCTCTGGACCCTGTGTATGTGGACTTTGTAAATTTTTCCCGTGTCTGCATTGGGAACTTTCATTCTTTCGTCTCTCCACAGTATGTCTCTGTGTTTGTTTCGGATTTCTATCATCTACAGTATTTTTGCTTTGGTTTGACAGAGAAATCCAGCAAACGTGACAGATTTTTGTAAAAGCAGCCGTGCATCGCGGGTTCCCTGGTTGTTTAGGAATCTTGCCCAGCCCTTTCCATGTGTGCAGTGTCCCTGGATACCCATTCCATCCCTTTCAGTTCGTCGTCACCACATGCAGCCTTTTCTTGTGCCACCCATAGGACTCCCCACACCCCATTGCCTGGCACTGGACAATCCCTTCGCAGTACTGTTCACACAACAACACTGGGCACTTTCTGACCCACTGGGGATGCTGGGTAAAGATCCTGCCATTTAAAGGAACAGAATAACAAAAGTCCAATTGAATAGAAAAGCAGAGTAAACAAGCTGCATGAAATCCATCTGCTCTGGCATTTTCTAGTTTTCTGTTTATCCTCGTCCATCTGTAAATATGGTTCATATGTATACCATGGTAAAAACAATGACTGCAGATGCTGGAAACCAGATTCGGGACTGAACTGCTGTACTCTTCCAGCACCACTAATCTATATGTATACCTTGTCAAACAGGTTTAGTGGCCTGGGATAGATATCAGATCCTCTGGGCATTGGACTGATTCAATGGACTCCACTTTCCTGAGGTCACACTTAAGTATTTATTATCAAGTCTATCCACTTGAAAGAAAAGGCCTTGCTCGAGTTCTGTTGAAAGGATATTTGAATTTGGAGACACTGGAATATGTCACGTGCGAGTGAGGTTAGGAATAGGAAGGTAGCACAGTTAAATACATGGCCAAACAGCTGGAAGTGGAGGTCGCACTTCTGATATGTGGATCATTGGAATTCCCGAGTCGGTAGGACCTAAACAAGTAGGACAGGATGGACCTGAACTGGCAGCAATCTCCGATATGTGGAGAGGGGTATAGCAGGAAAGACAGTAGAACAGCAATGGCAGGTGATTCGAAGATTAATTCACGAGACACTAGAGATTCATGCTGAGGAATAGAGGCATGATACAGGGAGGATAAGGCAACCAGGGCTGACGAGAGAAGTCAGGGATTGCATGCAAGGAAAAGAGCAAGCATATAATGTGGTGAAGGGCAGTGGGAAACTAGAGAATTGGGAAACTTATAAAGACCAACAGAGGGCAAAAAAAAAATAAGGAGGGAGAAGATTAAATATAGGGGTAAGCGAACCAGCAATATAAAGGAGACTGTAAGAGGTTCTTGAGAAATATAAAGTGCAAAAGAGAGGTAAACGTAATATTGGACACCGATAAATGATGCTGGAGAGACAATGGTCGGAAACAAAGAAATGAATGAGGAACGTTGCATCAGTCTTCATGGTGGAAGACATGAATAATTTCACAAAAGTTGAAGAGAGTGAGAGGGCAGAGCTGAGTATGGTGGCCACCATCAGAATAACATGTTAGAAAACTAAATGGGCTGAATGTGGATAAATAACCTGGACCAGATGGACTACACCCCAGTCTTGTAACGGAGATAGCTGATAAGATAGTGCAAGTATAAGTAATAATCTTTCAGGAATGACTAAAATCAGGAAAGGGCCAAGAGGCTGGAAATTTCTAATGTCACACCCCGTTTAATAAGGAAGTTAAACAGAAAATGGAAATTTACAGACTGATTAGCCTTGCCTTAGTTGTGGGTAACAACCTGGAATCCTTCGTGAAGGATGGGATTTCTGAATACTTGGAGGCCTTTGGTAAAATAGAATAGAGTCAGCATGGTTTCATCAAGAGGAGGACAGGCCTGAAAAACCTGTTAGAATTCATTGAGGGAGTAACGAGCAGATTAGACCAAGAAGAACAATAGATGTTATCCACTTGCTCCTCAAGAATCCTTTGACAAGGTGCTGCACAGGAGGCTATTGAGAAAGATAAGGGCCCATGGTGTTAGAAGCAAGGTGCGAACATGGATACTAGCATGGCTGTCTGAGAGAAAGCAGAGAGTTGGGATAAAAGAGTCCTTCTCAAGATGGCAGCCAGCGACAAGTGGTGTTCCACAAGACTCAATGGTGGGACCACAACTTTTCCCTTTTTATGCATTAATGATTTACATGAAGGAACTGAGGGGATTCTGGATAAGTTTTCAAACAGTGCAAAGATAGATAAAGGGACAGGTAGCATTGAAGAGGTGGTTCGCCTGCAGGAGGGTGCTCTAGCGTATCTCCTCAACTTCCCGCACCTCCGCCCCTTGGTCGTCTTCCATCCCAGCAACCACAGGATACAACGCATCATCCTCCGCCATTTCCGCCACCAACAGTCAGACCCCACAACCAGAGGTATAATTCCCTCCCCACCCATATCAGCAGAGAGCATTCCCTTCACAACTCCCTCGTGAGGTTCACGCCCCCCCAACCCCACCCAGCTACTTTCCACTCCTGACACCTTCTTTGCCACTACAAGAGGTATGAAACCTATGTCAACACTCCCTCCTCACCTCCATCCAAGGCCCCCCAAAGGATCCTTCCACATCAGGCAAAGAACATCCTGTGCATCCAAACACCACATCTGCTCTGTCCATTGCACCGGATCTCCTCTCCATTGGGGAGACATGACATCAACTTGCATAACGGTTCAGGTAACACACTCGGACACACACACCCAACAACCCCACTTCCCTATCCTTGAATACTTCAACTCTCCCTCCCACTACAACAAGGACATACAAGGTTTTGGCCTCCTCCATGGCCAATTTCTAGCCGGCAGTCGTCTGGAGAAAGAACGCATCATCTTCCACCGAGGGACCCTCCAACCACACGGTATCAAAGGCAATTTCGCCAATTTCCTCATCTCCCCTCCCACCACCTTATCCCAGATCTAACCCTCTAGTTCAGTACCGCCCTCTTGAACAGTCCAACCTGTCCTTCCTTCCCATGTATCCACTCCACCTTCCACTCTGTCCTTTCGCGATCACCACTCACCTTCATCTAGCTATCGCTGTCCAAGCTACCTTCCTCCCAGCCCCAGCCTCTCCCATTTATCTCTCATCCCCCTTCCGCCCAACCCTCTCGTTCCTGATGAAGACTTTATGCCTGAAACATCGAATCTCCGGCTCCTTGGATGCCGCCTGACTTGCTGTGCTTTTCTAGCTTCACACTTTCTGATTCTGATCTCCAGCATCTGCTGTCTTCACTTTCTCCTACTGAAGGATTTGTACAGGTTAGGGGAGTGAGCAAAGGTGTGGCAGATGGAGTATAACGTTGGCAAGTGTAACATCATGCACTTTGCCAGGAAGAATACAGGCATGGACTATTTTCTAAATAGCGAGCAAGTTCAGAATTCAAAAGTGCAAAAAGCCGAGGGAGTTCCAGTCCAGGAGTCTCGAAAGGTAATCTTGCAGGTTTTCAATTGTTAGGAAGGCAAATACAATGATGGTATTTATTTTAAGAAGGCTTGAACATAAAAGCAGGGATGTACTTCTGAGGCTGTATAAGGCTTTGGTCAGGCCACATTTTGATTGTTGTGCACAGTTTTGGGTCCCATATCTCAGGAAGGATGTACTGGCCCTGGAGCGTTTTCCAAGGAGATTCACGAGAATGGTCCCAGGAATGAAAAGCTTAACATATGAAGAACATCTGAGGGCTCTGCGTCTATATATGATAGAGTTCAGAAGATGTTAGGAGGTCTACTCGAAACTTACAGGATGCTGAATGGCCTGGACAGAGTGGATTTTGGGAAGGTATTACCAATGGTAGGAGAGACTAGGACCCGAGGGGACAGACTAAAGAGAAGATCTTTCAGAACAGAGATACGGACAAACCTATTTAGCCATCGAGTGGTGAATCTATGGAATTCACTGCCACAGAAGGCTGGAGAAGCCAGGTTATTGAGTATATTTAAGAGTGAGACAGATCGGTTCTTGATTGTAAAGGGGATCAAGGGTTACAGGTAGAAAGCGGGAGAATGCGGTTGAGAAGCTTAGCAGCCATCATTGAATGGCGGAGCAGGCTCAATCGGCCTAATGGCCAAATTTCTGCTCCAATATCTTCTGGTTGTATGGTTAATATTGGGTCTCCTCATGCCTCATTGGAGTTGTATCCCGAAATTTGATCTTCATATGATTTATGAAGAATAAAATTCCAATACTGATGGCTAGAAAATATCATATTCCCTCCCTCCCTCAGCAGCCATGTCCCCAATATCATAATCACACTGCAATAGAAATCCAGTGAAATTTACTTCATTATAGTTGATTGACATCGATAACATGAACGGCATGACACTCACCTGCCCTGTCTGATCCTCGAATAACCACCTGAATTGTGTGTCACATCATATTCTCTGTTAACATATCCATGCTATTTGTCTATTATCACTCATGTTGTTGTATTCACATTTTCCTATCAGATTATAGACTAGACAAGTTCTCTCCATATTTTCCTGACATTATAATTACTGATCAGTAGTTACAGACTATATGTTTCGATTTATAAACGGAGAAACTTTTTTTAAGTTCTGACAATTCTTTGACATTACTCGCATATCTAAAGCAGATTGAATGATGACATACAATCAATCTACCATCTTAAATATTTCTTCCCTTTGTTCATCCCCCCACACATCTCCCATGCCAAATGTGAAACTTGAACCGTTTTTTTGAATTTTAATAAAATCAATATTGAAATCAAAGGGGTTAACTGAAGCTATTTGTTCAGTGACTGTGATTAATGTCAATCTCCGTGGATCCTAATTATCACAATGGAGAGTTTTCATTGTGGGAAGATAAATGGGCTCTGTTCAATGTGCTATCCCATAGTATGAGTAGGAGCATCGCTGACAGCACTAACAGGGATCACCAGCTCGAAAGAGAGAGAGACGGGGAGGAGAGATCAGAATCTGAGAACATTCGACTGGAACGTTCCAACAATGGACAGGAGCTTATTCTCGGGTCCTTACTGGCTTTCTCGGCCTTGGATATCATTAGCATCACGGATCGAAGATATCCTTTGGATTATTCAACGTGGTTACTATCCCAACCTCGCTATAGTTGGTGTTCCTGGTAAGTCATTATATTTAATAGGAGAAAGTGAGGACTGCAGATGCTGGAGATCAGAGCTGAAAAATGTGTTGCTGGAAAAGCGCAGCAAGTCAAGCAGCATCCAAGGAGCAGGACAATCGACGTTTCGGGCATAAGTTCCTGAAGAAGGGCTTATGCCCGAAAAGTCGATTCTCCTGTTCCTTGGATGCTGCCTGACCTGCTGCACTTTTCCAGCAACACGTTTTACAGCTTTCAAGTCATTATATTTGTCTACTAAACCGGGTTGACCTGAATTTCTGCTCATTATATATAAATTTTGGAAAGTGCAAGTCAATGCCTTCAGTTCCAAACAAAAATTCCTTTCCTTATATATTATAACTATCAAACTATTATTTATAAATTACTCACTGATATGCGAGAAGGAACCAGACTGTTCTCAAACTCCATAATCCATTTTGTCCTTCACAGATTTACATATCCATGTCCTCCCCACTCACCAATCCTGTCCAATACCACCATCATTATATCCCAATCTCGTCCTCAGTCTCAGTGCAAGTTCTGAATAAACCATTTGTGCCTTTGTTCAATCCGAGTGCAATAGTTTCACGTTCCTTCTAACCACATATCCGTCCCTAAATAATTGCTCTTGAGAATGTTTAACTTGTTATCTGCACGTACGGGAAGACAGTTTATGGTGGTCAAGCCATTGACTGATAATCTAGTGCCACAGAATAATGGTCTGTTGATATCTCATTAAGGAAATTGGGGTGTTTAAAAGCAACCATTATCATTTGTTATAAAAATCAATCTGCTTGCCTCAAGACATTTAGGGAAGTCAATGTGTCATGCTTCCTTCGTCAGGTTTCGGTGTGACTTCCGTGATGAACATGAGGGTGTACTGTACCTTTGAGAGAATTAAAAGCCAGCAATAACTATCTGACAGCACCAAGTGTTCTGAAAAACAGATATAATGTAACATTTGGTCCAACAACCCGATTATCTCATTGTCTCAAAACAAAAACAAATTCAGCAAAACATTATAAATTATACCCCAAAATACCCACCTCCAACCAAGTATGAATTTATTATATTGACAATCTTAAAAGCCAATGATACAATCCCCAATAGTTTGGCGGTACAAGACCATGGAAAAGTGAACAGTTGAGAGGAGAACTGCCAAGCTACCAGCATGCAAAGACTGCCTGAAAAATAGCTCTCCTAGTGGTACCTTTATTAATTAGTAACTGGTGAAGCAGAGTCCCCAAGAAGAAAAGAAGACAGGAATATGGAGAAGAACCGAAAACTTCCTGATTTTGAGATAAGAAGTTTTGTTTTGTAAATCTTAATTAGGAGTCTTATCGGACTAGTATTGTTGAGGGGGAAGGTAAAAGGCAGGTTAGAGGAAAAAGTTGTAAATAGTCGTTCGTTTATTATTCTCTGTTATACTTTAAGAAATAAAGTTGTTAATTTTTACTTTAAATAGATTTGGACTCGAGAATTATGACAGATTACTGCATGGGATAAATCCTTTCTCTGTTGCTGGTTTTCATTAAGCAGGAAGATTTATCCTGTGTTGTAACACTACAAACCCACAGCTATGCGATTTACTCTTTATGGTACTGTGGAACAGTTGAACCACCCACTCAGTTCAAGATCTGCATAAAATGCTGCCCTGACCAGGGCTGCATACATCCTGTGAGAGAAGAACAGAAGTGAAGATAGCTCCCTTTCTCTGCCTGTTTTCTGTATTGCTACATCTCATTTCCATTCAGGTACGTGATCATCCCCTATTTTAAGTGTATTCAATCTCATTGAAATTCTCCCTGAGAGTGATGCACAGCTCCATAGACAACTCTGGTGCTGGCTTTATTGATGCTGACGTACAGATGTAAGGGACATATAAATTCCACGTCAGTCATAGTTCATAGAGAAGAAATGGCTTTTTGTGGCGATGTCTAAGGGAGAGAAAAGGTGTTTTGTGATCATCCAGGAGAGTGCTGTTGAGGCAGAATTTGGGGTACTGTGGATAGACTTTCTCCCCAAGTTTCGCCAGACTAATCCCTGGGATGATGGCACCATGAGCAGTGAGTGAAGCTCATTGAGAGAATAAGAGGTGATTGCATTGAACCTTAAGCGGGATGGACAGTCACTCATGATGTTCTAAACAGACACTGATACGGTGATAAGTTCCATTGCTTTTTTTCCCTCAGATTACATGATTCTCGATAGTTTAAGAGCGTCTGAGAACTTTCCACTTAACCGCCCCCACTCCCTATTTCGACTGAGAAAGAGAGGAGAAAGAGAGGATAGAGAGAAAGAGGGATGGAGAGAGAGAGGGGTTCAGGCTTTCGAATAAACTGTCCCAACATTAATACAGTTCAATAGGTGCGTGATCCTGCAATGCACGTCATGTTATCCATAATCCCGACAGCAACAACAATACCTTCATTATAAAAGAGTTAACACTTTCCAGCAGTGTCGAGAGAAGGAAAGTCTTTTTTACGCTGCAGGAAAGAAACGGAGATGTCTCAGAGGAAAAAGAGTTATTGTGATCATCGCTGAGAGTGTTGTTGAGGCAGCATTTGGGATGTTGTGGACAGACTCTCCTTTATAAGGAATGATTGCCTTGCCACGGAGAGAGTGCAATGGAGTTTCACCAGACTAATCCCTGCGATGATGGTACCATGAGGAGACAGTGAAGATTAATCTCTGGCGTTGTGAGAGAATGGGAGGCGATTGCATTGAAACTTGAGGGGAAGGGACAGTCACTCACGATGTTCTAAATAGACACTGATACGGTGAAAGATTCTATGGCTTCTTTTTTACTAGGGTTACATGACTGTCAATAGTTTAAGAGCATCTGAGAATATTTCCCTCACTCCACACCCAATCCCCATTTCGCATGAGAGAGACAGTCTTTGAGTAAACCCTCCCCACATTAATACAGTGCATTTGGTGTGTGGTCCTACACTGAAAGTCTCATTATCCGCAATCCCTTCAGTAGCCACAATACCTTCATGCTAAAACAGTTAACTTTTCCCACCAGATTCTGACCCCCATGGAGAACATGGATATGTCTTCTCGGAGATGGAAGTTGTCTCCTTGAGACTTGGCACAAATCATTTGGCTTCCCTCCTCACTGCCAGCAAACCTTGTTAAAGTAACACACGTTCTACAAACAATGGAACCATGATTAACATCATGGACTCCTCTATCAGTGTAGTCTCGGTTTCATTAGTTTGTCGTGTTGGAATATCAATGACCCCCTCTTGTTCCTGTATAATTGTCTCGTGGGGATGAATAGCCTCCTCCTGGTCTCATGGAACAGGTTTAAGGGTCTGATTGGGGTCTGCCTGTTCCTGGTTAACAGCTCGATGCGCTGAACATACCACTCTTCTTCCTGTGTAACCGGCAGGAGTATTGAATGTGCTGTCACTTTTCCTGTTCCTGAATGCTAGCTCATGCCCGTGTGCAGCCACCTTGAAATGCTGAATGAGCTCCTCTTTTAACTGCGGAAATGGGCAGTGTCTGACCGTACTGTTACATAAATGTTACCGACACTTTAACAGCAAAACCGGAATGCTGTCCGGGTCTTGCTGCACATGGACGCAAAATGGTTCAGGAGCTGCTGGGGACAAAATGTTCTGAACATTGTGTGATCTTCAGTCATCATTCCCACTTCCGATCTTATGATGGGAAAAGACATTGATGGAGCAACTGAAGATGTTTGTGCTGAGGAGGCTAACGTGAGGATCTCCTGCAGAGATGTCCCGGGACTGAGAGCATTGTTGGCGACTGACCCCAAACCTTATTGTGTTCTGAAATACCCCGTCCAGTGGGAAAGTTACACCTGATTCCCATTCAGCTCAAATACATAGGTGGTCCCAATGCCATCCTCAGTCAAATACTGCATTGGTATCATAGGCATTCACTCTTTCCTGAGCCCCTGTGTTCGCCTCTTGTTCATATCAATATGTGACGGTGTATGTGTAGGGAGTGTTTTCCTCTCACAGAAGGTAATCACTGTTAAAAATTATCTGGGCTAGAGAGCTATGGGAGCTACATTACTGAAATCGTTTAAGGAGGAGGGAGATGGAGTTTTGACCTGTCAGAGAGCTAAGGGGTGAAGAATTGGGCATTAAAGAGGGGTTAATGTCTTCAGTAGATCAGCCATGATGGTATACAATGGCTTGATCATCCGAATTACCTGATCCTGTTCCTTTTATCCTCATATTCAGTAATTGCAAAGTTAATGTTTGTAATTTTCCTGAACTTTCTTTTATTGAACTTTGAAATCAGAGAGAGTGAAGTATTTTGTGAGTCATCTCTGGTTGAGGTATGGGGACTGTATTCACAGTGAATCTGGGTCTATAATATGGCCAACAAATGGAATCACACGTTGCAGAGAGGAAACACTCTGTAATGAGACCAGAGGCGTCTTGTGAAGCAAATAACATTTCCAACCTACACCAAACCATGTGTGACAGCCTTGAGGGACTGAATGAGATCCTGTGTTACTGTTGACCAGGTATCTGGGACAAGTGGCCTCCATCTGCTCCTTGCAGGAGCTGTGAGTGGTTGAATAGAACACAGCAACATAGGACTGAGCAGCATTAGATACTATGTCACCACTCCATGTGCTTTTGGTCTCAGCAGCACATTTCTGTCTGTATGCCATTTTACTACGTTCCAAAAACAACTTTGAATAAATGCAAACATCCAGAAACCACAATCCTCTGGGGAAGGGAATTTCCACTTCAACAGCCCTTTGAGAATTTCTCATTTGTGTTCCAACAAATGTTGGAAGGTCACTATGTTCTTTTCCAGTCCCACTCCTCCAGTGGTTACACCAATCTGAAATGCAACCAGTTTAGTGATGTGGCCAATGATATAGATCTCAGAGTAAATCATTTTCGAGAACAAAGTGAGACACAGAAAGTTGAACTCATAACAATGGTAAAATGACAGAGTGCCCCAAATGTTATTCTGCCTTTGAAGTTACTCTGCTCACACAAGCTACTGCTAGTGGGATTTCTTTCTGGAACAGTTGGATTTGGCTGAATTCCCTTCGTTTTAGGCAGTGAAGATATTCTAATGAATCCTCACCAGGAATCCTTCACAAGTGGTAAAGATGACGCAAGGATTTTATGGTCTCACACTTCGCTATCTGGCGGAACAAAGTAAGAGAGACGGATCAATCGGCTGCTGCTTCTCAGGCAAGGAACATTATTCTCCCTCTCTGTGTTGGAATAGACAATAATGTCAACTGAACACCAAAGTGGACCATGTGCGATCTCCTGGAACATTCTCTGGAAAACCTGATTATAGATTATATGCAGGTGCGTCATTGCTCTTGTTGTAAACAATTCCTTCCAATCCCAAAAATGTTCTCACTTTATAATTTGATGACATGCTTATATGTGTCTGTGTAATTTGTAAATATTGGTAGGTGTCATCATAGTATCTATGTTAATATCAATGTATATTTTCCTTAAAATTAATTCTCGAGCTTTAGTCTCCCTGACAGGAGATAATATGCATCCAGCTGATACACTTTTCAGAAAGTCATGGATGGTTTAATACTATTTCTCAGCTAAGATCAAAACTGATAATCCCCATAACAAAAGACCTGCATTCCAGGAATGAATAAACCTCTTCAAAAATCTTCGAAAAGAATTATATCTTTTTTTATTTCAGTTTAGGGGATCAAACCTGCACACAGTGTAATAGGTGTGATCTCAGAAATGCCCTGTACAGATGCAGTAAAACATTCCTGCAATTAAACATAATGCTTTTTTGCCAAAAACAGCATTATTCCACTTACCTTCCAAATCACTTGCTACATCTGACTTCATATGATTCATGTCGCAAGAACATGGAAACCTCCTGTATCACAGAGTTCGGCAAACTCTCCCCATTTAAATTGTTTACCATTGTTTCATCTTTCATGCCAAAATAAATAACTTACCTTATGTTATTTCTGCTGAAGTTTTGCTCACTAACCTTCCCTGCCTGCATCACTTTGCAGACTCACTACCTCCATTTGACGACACATTTAATGGCCATCTTGGTGTACGAGCTAATTGAGCTCCCCTTCTTCCAGATCTTTGATAAAGATTATTGATCATTGATAACCCCACAGTGATGTCTGAGTCACTCCATCGGATACAGCTTTGCAGCCTGCAAATAAACATTTGTCTCTATATTCTATTTCCTGTTGGCGACAGCTTCCCTGTTCCTGTGTAGCAGCTCAGGTGGGTTGAAAGGCCTCCTCTGAGACTGTGTAGTGTCCTGAACGAGCTGAATTACTTCATTCTATATTCCTGTGCATTTCATTAGAGGGGCAGAATGGTCTCCTATTGTCTCATTGCAACGATCCTGTCTGACATAATGGAGTGGTCCCCAACCCTGTAACATCCTCGAGGGGTGGATTGAGGGAACACATAGGGTAGGGGCAGAAGTTGCCCATTCGGCTGCACCATTCAGAATCTGGATTAATGGTGCTGGAAGAGCACGGCAGTTCAGGCAGCATACGAGGAGCTTCAGCAAAATCGACGTTTCGGGCAAAAGCCCTTCATCACGAATAAAGGCAGAGAGCCTGAAGAGTGGAGAGATAAGCTAGGGGAGGGTGAGGTGGGGAGAGAATAGCATAGAGTACAATGGGTGAGTGGGGGAGGAGATGAAGGTGATAGATCAGGGAGGAGAGGGTGGAGTGGATAGGTGAAAAAGGAGTTAGGCAGGTCAGACAAGTCCGGACAAGTCAAGGGGACTGGAAGTTTGAAACTAGGATGAGGTTGGGGAAGGGGACATGAGGAAGCTGTTGAAGTCCACATTGATTCCCTGGGGTTGAAGTGTTCCAAGGCGGAAGATGAGGCGTTCTTCCTCCAGGCGTCTGGCGGTGAGGGAGCGGCGGTAAAGGAGGCCCAGCGCCTCCATGTCCTCGGCAGAGTGGGAGGGGGAGTTGAAATGTTGGGCCACGAGGCGGTTTGGTTGATTGGTGCGGGTGTCTCGGAGATGTTCACTAAAGCGCTCTGCTAGGAGGCGCCCAGTCTCCCCAATGTAGAGGAGACCGCATCGGGATTAACGGATACAATAAATGATATTAGTGGATGCGCAGTTAAAATTTTGATGGATATGGAAGGCTCCTTTAAGGCCTTGGATCGAGGTGAGGGAGGAGGATTGGGCACAGGTTTTACAGTTCCTGCGGTGGCAGGGAAAAGTGCCAATGGGAGGGTGGGTCGTAGGGGGGCGTGGACCTGACAAGGTAGTCACGGAGGGAACGGTCTTTGCGGAAGGCGGAAAGGGGTGGGGAGGGAAATATATCCCTGGTGGTGGGGTCTTGTTGGAGGTGGCGGAAATGTCGGCGGATGATTTGGTTTATGCGGAGGTTTGTAGGGTGGAAGGTGAGCACCAGGGGCGTTCTGCCCTTGTTACGGTTGGAGGGATGGGGTCTGAGGGAGGAAGTGCGGGATGTGGACGAGATGCGTTGGAGGGCATCTTTAACCACGTGGGAAGGGAAATTGCGGTCTCTAAAGAAGGAGGCCATCTGGTGTGTTCTGTGGTGGAACTGGTCCTCCTGGGAGCAGATGAGGCGGAGGCGGAGGGATTGGGAATACGGGATGTCATTTTTGCAAGAGATAGGGTGGGAAGAGGTGTAATCCAGGTAGCTGTGGGAGTCGGTGGGTTTGTAAAAAATGTCAGTGTCAAGTCGGTCGTCACTAATGGAGATGGAGAGGTCCAGGAAGGGGAGGGAGGTGTCAGAGATGGTCCAGGTAAATTTAAGGTCAAGGTGTAATGTGTTGGTAAAGTTGATGAATTGCTCAACCTCCTCGCGGGAGTACGAGGTGACGCCAATGCAGTCATCAATGTAACGGAGGAAGAGGTGGGGAGTGGTGCCGGTGTAATTACGGAAGATCAACTGTTCTACGTAGCCAACAAAGAGACAGGCATAGCTGGGGCCCATACGTGTGCCCATGGCTATCCCTTTGGTCTGGAGGAAGTGGGAGGATTCAAAGGAGAAATTGTTAAGGGTGAGTACCAGTTCGGCCAAACAAATGAGAGTGTCGGTGGAAGGGTACTGTTGGGGACGTCTGGAAAGGAAAAAACGGAGGGCTTGGAGACCCTGGTCATGGCGGATGGCGGTGAAGAGGGATTGGATATCCATGGTGAAGATGAGGCGTTGGGGGCCGGGGAAACGGAAGTCTTGGAGGAGATGGAGGGCGTGGGTGGTGTCTCGAACGTATGTGGGGAGTTCCTGGACTAGGGTGGATAGGACAGTGTCGAGGTAGGTAGAGATAAGTTCAGTGGGGCAGGAGAATGTGGAGACAATTGGTTGGCCAGGGTGGTCAGCCTTGTGGATCTTGGGAAGGAGGTAGAACCGGGCAATGCGGGGTTCCCGGACTATGAGGTTGGAAGCTGTGGGTGGGAGATCTCCTGAGGTGATGAGGTTCTGTATGGTCTGGGAGATGACGGTTTGGTGATGGGGGTGGGGTCATGGTCGAGTGGGCAGTAGGAAGAGGTGTCCTCGAGTTGCCGTTTGGCTTCAGTGGTGTAGAGGTCAGTGCGCCAGACTACCACTGCGCACCCTTTATCCGCTGGCTTGATGGTGAGGTTGGGATTAAAGCAGAGGGATTGGAGGGCTGGGCGTTGTGAGGGTTAGTGGGTTGGAGTGGGGGAGGGGGTTGACAGGTTGAGGCGGTTAATGTCCCGGCGGCAGTTGGAAATAAAGAGGGCAGGTAATAGGCCAGCGCGGGGTGTCCAGGTGGATGCAGTGTGTTGTAAGTGGGCGAAGGGGTCCTCGGAAGGTGGGCGGTGGTCCTGATTGTGAAAGTAAGCTCGGAGGCGGAGGCGGTGGAAGAATTGTTCGACGTCACGGCATGTGTTAAATTCATTGATGCGTGGACGGAGGGGGATAAATGTGAGTCCTTTGCTGAGGACTGATCGTTCGTCCTCAGTGAGTGGGAGGTCCAAAGGGATGGTGAAAACTCGGCAGGGCTGGGAACTGGGATCTGGTGTGGGTGTGGAGCTGGGAGTGGGATCGGAGCCAGTACCTGGAGTGGGTGTGATGGTGGGGGGAATGGGGTGGAGGCATGAGCAGGGGTAGTGCTCCCCTCGAGGTTCTGGGGGTTGGGGTTACTGACAGTGGAGTCTGTGGGGGGCGTGTCAGCAGAATGCAGGTGAGTGGCGCTGGTGGGGGCGGACGTGGTGGCAGACACGGCCGTAGAATGTTCATGGCTGATCGGAGTGTGCCTGACCAACCATTTCCTGTCTGTTCCCAATAAACACTGACCCTTCTGTCCAGTAAAGATCTCAGCCTGGAATATCTTCTATAACCGAGTCTTCACTGCTCCCTGAGGATGAGGACACCACAGGCAGCACAAGACTAAAGTGAAAGGGACGTCCCTATTTCATTGTGGGACAACTGTTATTTTAAAACTGTATTAACTGAACATCAAATCACCACCTCTTTTCAGACATAAGGACAGAATAATTAGGAATAAAGATAAACCATTCAGAACTCCAAACCTATCCCACATTCCCACTGACCGTTTCCAGTGAAATATCTATCACACCCAGCCTCTGCTGCTGTCTCAGGAAGAGAATGCCGTATAGCATAATCCCGCAGGAGCATTAAGGAAATGAGCAGATTGAGGCCATTCAGCCTATCGAGTCTGAAATTCCGTTCAATAATTTCTTATTCGTACCTCGATCTCATTCTTCTGCCTTCTCCCTGGAATCCTTGATCCCCTTACAAATCAAAACCATCGATTTGTGTCTTAACGACAATATTGACTCTGCCTCTGTGTGTCTGAATGTGAGTAAGTGTTTGTGCGTGCATCTGTATGTGTGTGTGTGTCGGTGCCTGTGTTTTTGTGTGTCTGTATGTGTGTGTGTCTGTGCCTGTTTGTGTGTGTCTGTATGTGTGTGTGTGTGCGCCTGCGTGTGTGTGTGTCCGTGTGCTTGTTTTCTGTGTGTTTACGTGTCTACATCTGTCTGTTGTGTTTCAGCCTGTGTTGCTATCTGCTTTTATGTCTATTTTTATGTGACTGTATATGTCTCTGTGTGTTTATACGCGTGTGTATGCCTATCTCCTTGTAAATATTGTGTGTGTTCGTCTGTGTATTTCTGTGTCTGCGTCTCTGTGCAGTGAGGTATCTGTGGGTTTTGTTTTGGAAGTGAAAGGACTGTTGTGACTGTTGTGGGAGCTGCTAGTGGTTTAAACTGAGAATTGTCTTTCACTGAACATTGCTCCGTAACTGGTAATTAGGACGTGGATGTTTCAGGTTCTCCACACGAGGCGTTCTGGTCCTCTCCAGCTCTTTAAGAGTCCTCCCCACATGGCGGGGTGAGGGGAGTGAGGGAACGGATATCGGGCACTCCACTACCCGGCTGTGACCTTTCTATCCTATTCCAGGAAGTTTCTCCTGGAATGGGAGAAAGGGATGGAGGGACAGTGGGAATGGGTGACCCTGCTGTTTGTGCTGGTGTAGGTGCCTGGAATGAGTCAGTCGACAGTTTTGAATCCATATAGTATTATTAGTTGCTGGATTCAATAGTGAGAGTGGTAGTGCCTGAGCCTTATTTGGAGACAGAGCGTGAACCTTGTTCGGGGTTAGGTGCTACAACAGATATACAGTGAGTGTGAGGGAGCAGAGAGTATATGGTAACTCTTATCCGAACAGAGCGAGGAGGATATTGTTGCTTGTCCAGTATTGTGGGACATTTCTTCAGATCATCTCAGCGTCGAGGTGAGCCTACCTTAATGTCTTGTCCAGGTCTATCACTAATAACGACACAGACCTATCCCTCAGCTTCCACAGAATCAGTTTAGGTAGAGTTACAGATAGCAAGGAAAAGCAAATATTGGTGTGTTATATATCGAAACGAAAACGGTAGCAGAAAATCGGAGCATCATATGCTCTGGAAATTAGATAGGCAAGTATTGTGGATACCGCAGTCTTATTGAATGGTTAACAGCGTTAACTAAGTGACTGCTGAAGCTGTGAAAAATAAGTTCCGTAAGTGTATATGTAATGGGTTGAAGAGTATGTTGTGAACCAAACTTGTGAGTAGGTTATTTCGGAATTGATGTTGTGTGGTCAGAAGGACGAATTATTAACCTTGGTCTGAAGCAGCTTTTCAGGAATAATGGCATTTATAAGGTGCAGTTTACAAGGTGCCTGCATACAATTTAGAATGCTTGAATATTCCAGTCAAACATCATGGAAGACTGTAGGTAAGAGTGTAAAGATATCTTCAGTAAATTGGGAAAGTACAATATAACATTCAGTGGGAGATAAGCAATGGTTGTTAGAGTCATAGAGGCAGACAGCACGGAGACAGGCCCTTCAGCCCAAACTGGTCCATTGCAACCAAAATGCCCATCCACGCTAACCCCATGTCCCTGCCATTGTCCCGTATCTTTCTAATCCTTTACTATCCATGTATTTGTTCAAATGCCTTTTAACCTCAACCACTTCTCATTCCATATGCGTAACAGCCGTTGTGTTAAAAAGTTGTTCCTCAAGTTCCCTTTAAGCCTGTCCCCTCTGACCTTAAACTTATGCCCTCTAATCTGTGATTGCCCAACCCTGGGAAAAAAGTCTGGGTGCATTCACTCTATCCATGCCTGCCATGATCTTAAAAACTTCAATATGAGCCTCCCTCAGCCTCATGCACACAAAAGGAAAACGTCCTACCTTATCCAAACTCTTTCTGTAAATCAGACCATTGAGACCTTGGCAATATCCTTGTAAATGTTTTCTGCACTCTTTCCAGTTTAATAACATCCTTCCTATAGCAAAGTGAACAAAACTGAACATAACGCTACCAATATGGCCTCACTAGCATCCTGTATAACTGCATCATAACTCTCTAATTTCGATACTCAGTGATATAAACCGATTAAGGCCAGTGTGCCAAAAGCTTTCTTCACTGCCTACATCAGAATCAACTTCTAGAGAATCATGCACCTGATTTCCAAGGTCCCTCTGTTCCATTACACTCCTTACGACCCAACCATTCACCATGAAACTCCAAACTTGATTTGACTTTCTAAAATGCAAGAACTTACACTGATCAATATTAAAATCCATTTGCCATTCCTCAGCCCAATTCTCCAGCTGATCAATGTACTGCTGTAATTTCTGAAATTTCTGATAACCTTCCTCACTCTCCATGATGCCGCTTGTTTTAGTGCCGTCTTCAATCTTACAAATCATGCCTATACATTCTCATATAAATCATAAATATATGTAATATTTAGTGGTCCTAGCATCAACCCCTGAGCCATTCCACTATTCACAGGCCTCCAGTCTCAGCAGCATGTTTCCAGTATTAATCTCTCCTTCCTACCATCAAGGCAATTTTGTACCTAATTTGCCAGCTCCCCCTCAATTCCATGCGATCTAACCCTCCAGAGCAACGTATCATGTGGACACTTACTGAAGGCCTTATTGGAATCAACCTAGACTACGTATACCACCCAGACCTCCTCAATGTTGCTGGTCACTTTATCAAAGAACTCCAACAAAATTGTGAGTCATGATCTCCCTTGCACAAACTCCTGTGCTGAATTTGATGAAGGGCTTTTGCCAGAAACATCGATTTTTCCGCTCCTCGGATGTTGCCAGACGTGCTCTGCTTTTCCAGCACTATTCCAATCTTACTCCAAATCACACCCTGTCTTTCCAAATGCATGTATATCCAATCTCTCCAAATCTTCTAAAGTAACCTACCCACTAGATATTAGGATTACTGGTCTTTAGTTCCCAGGTTTATCTTTGTAGCATTTCTTGAATACGGGCTCAGTATTCGCTACACCCCAGTCGTCCAGGACGGCACTCGTTGGCCAGTGATGATAGAAAAGAGCCAAGCAGTGCTCCCGCAATTTTTTTCTCTATCCTCCTATTCTCCTGCTGTGTTCCTGAATATAACTGGTCAGGACCAGGAGTTTTTAGAAATACTGCAAAGTCTGAAACACACATCTATTTATTTCAGGTGCAAACATCAAAGAGTGAGAAAGTGACTCAGTGATGGTTAACATAACAAATTAGAAAATATGTCAATCGTAGGAAGTGACTTCAGAAGAATTCCATCTATTGTGGAAACCCGAGAATTCTCAGAAATAAAAAAAGGAAGGCCATGAAACTGAAAAGGAAATCAAAAAGAGAACATACATGCGAACAAACAGGAACACAAAGACTGCATCAATCTGCAATCTACATTTCAAAGGAAACAAAACAAAAGCAAGGTCAAATGTGGAAATTTGTAATCGGGAGAGGAGATGTCCTTGTGGAGAACAGGGAAATGGCCAAGAAAACAACCAGTTACTTTGCATCTGTCTTCATGGATGAAGATTCAGAAAATCCCCCAGTGATCATATCGGACTCCTGGAGCTAAAGACAACGTCAATTCATATCAGTAACAAGGTAGTACTTGAACATGTAGCTGGATTAAGCATTGCTAAGTTTGCCGAAACAGATGTACTTCATATCAAAATGCCAGAAATAAATCACTAATAGGAGTATTAATTGCACTGTCGATGACTGTTTTATTTTCCTGTGTATTCTGCAGAGACCGGAAACTATGGTGGATAAACTATAGATGAATGGAAGGGATCCAAACAGCTACAAAGGGAAAAAGACATAGTGTGGAGAACTGTAGACCAGTTAACTTGACATTTGTAGGGAAACTGTTGGAATCTATTACACAGGGTGACATTTTTGGTATTTAGAAATTAACAGCAAGAAAGGAGAGAATCAGCATGCATTTCTGATAGAGAAATCATACTTGTTAAACTTTTTAGAATTAGATTTTTGAATTAGATTACCTACAGTGTGGAAACAGGCCCTTCGGCCCAACAAGTCCACACCGACCCGCCGAAGCGTAACCCACCCAGACCCGTTCTCCTACATTTACCACTTACCTAACACTACGGGCAATTTAGCGTGGCCAATTCACCTAAACTGCACATTTTTGGATTGTGGGAGGAAACCGGAGCACCCGGAGGAAACCCACGCAGTCACGGGGAGAATGTGCAAACTCCACACAGTCAGTTGCCTGAGGCGGGAATTGAACCCGGGTCTCTGGCGCTGTGAGGCTGCAGTGCTAACCATTGTGCCACCGTGCCGCCCACCAACTTCGGAATTGTTTGAAGTTGTTTCTTACAGCATAGATAATGGGGAACCAGTAGAAGCGGCATATATTGGATTTTCAGAAGGGTTTCTATAAGATCTCAGTGAGCTCGTAAATGCAATGAATGTGAAGGGTATTTGGAGGAATATATGTAAGTGGAAAGTCAAAGTTTGGTTCGCCTTCATTTAAGGGAGTCAGAACATTGATGTAAAGACATGTTGAAGCAGTTTCACAGCGTGTTGGTGGGACTGCAGCTGGAGTAGTGTGTACAGTTTTGGTGACCGAATCTTAGAAAGAATATACTGACCTGAGAGGAAGTGCAGTGGACATTCGCCAGATTAATCCCTCAGATGGTGAGATTGCCTGATGAGGAAACTCGGTCTGTGTTCTCTAGAGTTTCAAAGAATGAGAAGTGGGTCACAGTGAAATTTAGATAATTCACAAAACATCTGACAAGTTGGAAATTAACAGAACGCTTCCCTCGCTGTCTATTCCACATTCAAGGCAAATAATGGCAGGATCTGGGACAGGCCAGTTAAGACTGCAATAAGGATGAAATTAATCACTTGGAGGGGACTGACTAACACAGCGGCATGGAAACCTACTGGTAGGCAAGATTCGGGAGAATCTCCAGATACTCTCCAAGTGTCTCCAGCGGAACAGAATAACCAGGGAACAGGTAGGACTCATTAGTGACTTGCCAAGTTGCAACCAAATCAACCTTAGTGGTATGAGACAGAGGGTGGTGGTAGAAGGCTGTTTGTGCGATTGGAGGCTAGTGTCCAATGGTGTACCACGGGGATCAGTGCTGTGTCTCTTAATATTTGTGATTCGGAGGTGTTGGTGTTGGACTGGGGTGGACAAAGCTAAGTTGAAACTTTATTGCTGGAACCGCACAGCAGGTCAGGCAGCATCCAGGGAACAGGAGATTCGACGTTTCGGGCACAGGCCCTTCTTCTTTCCTGTGCCCGAAACGTCGAATCTCCTGTTCCCTGGATGCTGCCTGACCTGCTGTGCTGTTCCAGCAATAAAGTTTCAACTTTGATCTCCAGCATCTGCAGACCTCACTTTCTGGACAAAGCTAAAAATTGCAGAACACCAGGTTATCGTCCAAAAGGTGTTTTCGGTGGCACGAGCTTTCGAAGTGCTTCATCAAAGTCCACAACCACCTGATGAAGAAGCAGCGTTTTGAAAGCTCGTGCCTCCGAATAAACCTGTTGGACTACAAGCTGATGTTTTGTGATTTTAAACCTTATCATAAAGGATGCAGCTGTGAATATGGACGAGCGGTGGGGAGTGTCATAAGTAAGTTTGTGTTTGATACAAAGATTGGCCGGGTAGATGACAGTGAGGAGGAAGGCCTTATGTTGCAGGAAGACACAGATGGAATGGTCAGATGGTCACATCAATACAGAGAAAATGGTCAGATGGGTGGATCAATGGCAGATGGAATGTAAGCCTGATAAATATGAGGTGATGCACTTTGGAAGAAGGAACCAGGCAGGCAAGGACTCAATGAATGGCAGCACACGAGGAAGCTGAGAAGGTGCTTCTCCACACATCCCTGAATGTGGCTGGACAGGGTAACACACAATTTGAGAAAGCGTACGGGAGCGAAAACAGAGCTTTCACATATTGAAGCATAGATTATAAGAGCTATGCGGAACTTTCATTAGCCAAGATGGCATACTGTGTGTAATTCTGGGATCTACATTACACGAAGGATGTGATTGTACTGGAGCCGGTGTAGAGGAAATTCACCAGGATGTTCCCTGGGATGGAGCATATCAGCTATGGAGAGAGTCTGGCTAAACTTGGGTTGTTTACTTTGGAGCAGAGACGGCTAAGGGGGACGTGAATCAGGAGGATAAGATTACGAGGGATATGGACGGAGTGGATAGACAGCAGCTGGTCCTTTTAAAGTGAAAGGTTTGAGGCTTAGTGAGGATTTGAGGACTGTTTTTCAAGCAAAGTGTGTTTGGGTCTGGGATGCACTTCGTGAGAGGGCAATTGTCATGGTAACCTCAAAACCATTAGAAAATACATGGTTGTGCACTTGAAATGCCATAAGATTCACAGCGACAGGTTTTGTGTTGGAAAGTGGGAAAATGTAGACCGTGCTGTATTTCTGATAGGACAGAGTCTGTGCTTCTGTGATTTTTGGCTGTGGAAGGTCAATCATTCAGTAGCTTAAGATAGAAATTGATGGGTTTCTGAAGAATATCTTATCACAGTGTATATGAATGAACTTGTAATATCTTCTGAGAATATGCCAATGGCAAAATTAAGAGAAATTGGTGCAGCTTCCTTAGAGTCTGATACCAGATAATTGAGGACAGGGAAATAGCAGATCAATGGAGCAAAAACTTCGGTTATGCCTTCACAGAAGAAGATAAAAAACAAAACTAAAATTTCCTCGCAATACTAGGGAACTTCAGTCTGGTGAGAAAAAGGGAATAGAATGAAATTAGTAACTAAAACGTTTTACAGAAAATATTGGGCTGAAATTAATGAGCATAGACAAAGTCAACAGTGGTTGATGAAATAGGAATCATGTTTGAGAAAATGGTTTTTAGCAAAATTATTGAGAAGGTATCAACGCAATACGATTGGATTTTCAGTAAGATTTTTGATCGAGCCCCAAGCCTATTGTGCAAATTCGAATCCTATGGGACTGGGGCTAATATATGTTCATGGTTTTAGAATGGGAGAGCTGGCAGGAAACAGTGAGTATGAACAAAACCATGCTTTTTGAATGGAAGGCTTGGGGGATATAACAAGGATCGACATTTGGCATCCAACTATTCCAAATACACATCATATCTTTGGTTGAGGGGCTCAATTGCAATATTCCCAAGACTGCTGACAGCTCTAAACGATGTCAGCTTGTGAGTGGATGAGGAGGATGTAAAAAAGGCTCCAAGTTGATTGAGACAAGTGGAGTGACTGGGCAAATACCTGGCAGATGGAGAGCAATGGCAGAGATGAGAGGTTGTGTACATTGATGGGATCAATTGAATGGCAGCCTATCATTTGAATAGGGATTGGTCGAAAAGTGTTGATCTATAAATGAACTTAAGCTGCATTTTTGTTTATTTCTGCTCAGCCTTCCGAGTCCATGAAGGGCAGTGAGTTCTGAACACGGAAGTCAATACTGGGAATGGCATTGGCATGCTGTATACAGTGTAATAGACCCAGCAAGTAGGGAGCTGTAACAGTGAAAAGAGTCTGGACCTCCCTGTACACTAGTCACTGAAAGCAATATTGCAGGAGCAGAAAGCAGGTAGGAAGATAAATGGTTTATGCACCTCCATTTCAGGGGGATTTAGAATACAGTAGTAAGGGTCATTTACTGCAACTGTTCGGGGCCTTGGTGGGACCCCATCTCGAACATTGTGCAGTATTGTGTGCAGCTTGGTGTCCTTACCTAATAAAGGGTAAACCTGACCTTGAAGGAGTGCAGTGAAGGATGACAGACTGATCTCTGGGATGACAGTTAGTTGTGGGAGCAGAGTTTAGGGTGACTCGGCCTGTATTCCATGGGCATTAGGAAAATGAGTGGAGATCTCAGTGAGATATATAAAACTCTTACAGGGTTTGACAGATTGGAAGCAGGGATGATAGTTCACTTTATAGAAAATGGTTCACGAATCGCATTGCAGTCAAATCGCACTTAATAAATAAGCATTATCAGAGAACTCCCTATATATTGATGGGCCGAAGGCACTATCGTTCATAATGTTTAAACATATTTTGTGATATTAACATTGTGTGGGGAAAACTGCATTGAGGAGATGTTCGGCCATGAAATAGCATGGGGCAACCTCAATGTCCTGAATGACCTCCTCCTCTCCCGATGTTTCTGTGCAGTCTGTGGGAAAGCTCTGTAAATGTTGTCACAAGCTCTCAGATGTTAGGAAGGAGGTCTCTGCAGGGTCAACAGGACTGTGTTTCCCATTCTCTTTTCTGATAACGAGGTTGATGCCGGGTGTTCTGTCAGGTTTTATCATTTAATACCTCATAGTAGTTTGACACAATTGAGTGTCTCACGTGGCCGATTCAGAGACCATGTCTGTGCGTCTTGAGTCACTTTTAGGCCAGACCAGGAAAGCACGGGAGATTCACTTCCTGAAAGTATATTGGTGAAGGAGATTGATATTTACAATCAACATTGGACACCAGATCACTATTACTGACACCAGTATTTAGGTCTCGATACTTTATTAATTATATTTAACTTCCACCAGCTGCCAGAGCATTGACCTGGTCTGGATTCGGAATCCAATGATATGTTCACTACAGCACTATCTCCACATGGGGACCGATCGGAAACCACACTGACCTGATTATTTCGGTGCTACTTGACAGCTCTATCAAAAAGTATTCCCACCAATGTGACTGTCGAGATGGGACTGAAGGTGTGGTAATTGGTCAGATTGTAATTATTCTCCTATTCAGGGACTGGACATAGTTGAGTAGTTTTCCTCATTGCCAGGGAGATGTCAGAGTTGGAGCTGGAATGAAAGAGCTTCCCCACACGGCTTGTTGTGCAGCACAAGTCTTCAGTCCTATTGCAGGAATGGTGTCAGGGCACATTGCCTTTGTCGTATCAATAGTGTTCAGCTGTTTCCTCATGACTGTACAGCAAATCGAATTGCTTGAAGACTGGCACCTGCGATTCTGTGGGAATCAGGATGAGTGTGAGGTGGATCATCCATTCAACACGTCTGGCTGAGGATAGTGCAGACACCACATCCTTGACTTTTTTCATTATGTGCAGAGCTGTTCCGATATTTTGGATGAGGATATTTGTGGAGTCCTCTCCTCCAGTAAATTGTTTAATAGTCCATCGACATTATTGTTTGGATTTGCCAGGACAACAGAGCTTAGATTGATCTGTTAGTCTTGGGATCATTTTCCCCTCTCCATCTGGTTCTGCTGGTCGGAATTTAACCAGTTAAGTGTGGTAGCTTTAATGGTTGTCAACAGGTTTAGGTCCACGTGATTTAGACCCTGGCATGTTCAGCCACACTCATCACTGAACTATGGATTGGCTTGATGGTAATGGTAGACTGATGAATTATCGTCGCAAAATGTTCCAGATTGTCGTTGAATACAGTTCTGTTTCTGCTGTTGCTGCAACATCAAATGATAACCCAGTTTGAGTTGCAATATCTACAATTCAATTCGACTGACTGTCCCCCAGTTCACACCGAGACCCATTCACCCATCAGCCCTGTATTGTCTACCTAACCTGGTTTCCGATGCGGTAACACTTGCATTTTCATATTCTCATTCTGCTGAGGACCTCTCCCTGGTGTCACGCCTCTAATTTGTTACTTTAATTCAATCCATTTAAAGTAATGATCTAAATCGTTTCTCTTCCACAATGTCAACTTCTGTATTTGAAGTGAATGTGTTTCCCTCTGTTTTTCTCCCTGACTATGATTAAAAGCTCTGTAGTGTCAGTGATGCCAGACTTATGTAGTTTCAGAGTCAAGGAACTTGTCCACCATGCGTTACTGTTCAGTTCGCAGTATACGACGCTCCATGTTGGACAGGATGTTTGAGCATCTTTGACATACTTCTTTGGAAACTGCCCAAAAACAGAAATTGCTGAAGAAATTGCAGCATCTTCTGGAATGAATGCAGTGTTTATCTTTCAGGTACAGTGACCCTCGACAAAGCTCCCAGTTTCTCAAGCAATTTTAGTATTTTTATTACCAGTATCCATAGTTATTTGTTTTGTGAAAATTTGTTCTGTGCAAATTCATTTCTGGAGAAATTCAGCAGGTCTGTCAGCATCTGCAGAGACAGAGAAACAGTGTTCGCATTTCAAGCCCAGTGTGAAACTTCACAACTGAAAAGAATTGGAAACTTGGATTTTTAATAGCTTTCCAGAGGTGGGAGACAGGTGACAGGGAAAAGAGGGGGTGGCAAAGATTAACCGGCTTTTAGCAGTGATGAATGAGAAGATGATATAAAATGGGTTTAAATTAAGGTGTGAATGGAGGAAGGGGTTCTCTCTATTGAGTGCAAGATAAAGAAGACACAATCACACAAGATCATAGGGAGGCCAGGAGGGAGAATGTTGACTATGTGGCATTATAAAGATCTGGCCATAAATACGTTTTCACTTTCGAGATCATCGCTCCCTTTAGACAAAGGATTTCAGGTGCTTGACTTCTTATTGGCACTAGTAAGCGTTTCATGCTGCCTTAGTATAGTAATAGGGAGAGAAAACAAATCACAGTATGAAGTTTGGGCTGAGTGTTGTTTATCTGTCATGTTTACTATAGTTTCAAATTTGCAGTATTTATCTTTAAATGCTTGTTCTTGAAGTTAGTTTTTGATGGAGTGTAAAAGGTTCAGGGATGACATTATGGAAGTTTCTAAAATCATGAGAGGTATGGATAGGGTGAAAGCCAAGTTCTTTTCCACAGGATGGGGGAGTTCATCCATAGAAGGCATAGGTTTAAGGTGAAAGAGAGAAAATGTATAAGGGACGCAGGGGCAGTGTTTTTACACATTGGGTGGCGTGGGTATGGAATGAGCTGCCAGAGGCAGAGTGGTAGATGCATGTACAGCTAAAACATTTAAAACTCATTTGGACAAACATATGGATGGGAAACATTTAGAGGCATATGACCCATATGAAAGCAGATGAGACTAGCTTAATTTGGAAAACCTGGCCAGCATGGACATTTAGAAAAGCTTCATGCAGTTTCACAATGGGTTTGTGAAAGGGAAGTTATATTTTGCCCTGTAAAATCATGTAAAGTATTTCTGGAGATGCCTGAGAATGTAACAAGCGGACTTGATAAAGGGGATCTGTTAGACACCAGGCTTTCCAGAGTTTTTCCACAAGGTATTACAAAATAAAAGTTTTTACACAAGACAGAAGCTCCTAGGATGATGGAGAATGTATTAACATGGGATGATGATTGCTTAACATATAGAAATCGGAGAGTCAGGATTAATGATTCTTCATGATAAAGGTATATCTGCTGGAGGACCACAGCTATTGGTCCGATGGCATCAGTTATTTACACTCTATACTGATAGTCTGAAGGAGGGAGCTGAGTATACAGTTGAGGATGACACTGAGAATCAAAAGGCAGGCTGTTATTTAATGGAGAGGACTTCCAGAAAAAGAACAGTACAAAAGGATTGGAGTGTTCCTGTGTATGAAACATAAAGTCAGCATGCTGATGCAGCAAGTAACTAGGTTGGTTCATTAGCCGGCTTCCAGGGATGAAATGATTGTGTTATTGAGAATCTGTAAAATGGAGAGGCGATTATACATTGGGGTTTAAATGAATGAGGAGTGATACTGCTGAAAAATACAAGACACAGAAGGGACTGGAGAAGGTAGATGTTGAGAAGTTGTTACCATTCCTGAGTGGAGTCTCGAACTCGATGACATAGATAACGAATATGGAATATCGATTTCTATCCGAGATGCAAATGATGTCTTCTCTCAGAAGGTAGTGAATGTCTGGAATTCCCTAACACAGAGAGGTGTGGAGGGATACAAGGAGTTGGCAAGAAAGTGGAGTTAGACCTGGAGTAGATCAGCCATGTTCGTAATTAATGACAGGGCAATCTTGAGGGGCCGAATAGCCAACTATTGTTCCTATTTATTAATTTCACATGTTTGGCTTTTGCAAAGTAACTGGTTATTTTCCCGGAAGTTGTGTTGTGTAATGCTACATTCGGGTGAGCAGAAGATTTGTTTAAGTTAGCGCTGGGTGGGGTATGGAGGTTGTATTCACAGCAAATCTGGGTCTGTAACATGATCCACATCTGGAGCAGACGTTGCGGAGAGAGGAAGCCTGGAAACAGAGATTGGGGGTGAGTGTCACTTCCTGACCCAGCCATCCCAAACTTCTGGGAAAGAGAATTCCCACTTGAATGAATTCCCACTTTGTGATTTTTTTCTCACTCCATTTGTGACTGAGGATGGAGGGTGTCACTCTTTGCTTTTCTAGTCCCACTCTTCCACAGCTCACAACAAATTTTAAATGTAACCAGGTTGGTGATATGGCAGATGATAAAGGTCTCAGGCTGAGTCAGGTTCAGTGATAAGAACAAGTCAGGCAGATTTCTTTAGTCAGCCACAAGTTACTGACAGAACTAACGGAGGAGTATGGTGGATCTGTGGGTAGCACTGCTGACTCATATCGCCAAGGAGCTGAGTTCAATTCCAACCTCGGGTGACCCTCTATGTGGAGTTTGAACATGCTCCCCGTACCTGTGTGGGTTTCCTCTCAGTGCTCCAGTTTCCTGCCACAGTCCGAATATGTGCAGTTTAAAGTGGATTGCCCATAGTGCCCAGGGATGTGTAGGTTAGGTAGGTTAGTTATGGGAATTGCAGGTTTACATGGATAAGATTGGGGTCATGTCCAGGTGGGATGCTGTTTTGTAGGTCAGTGTGGACTTAATGGTCGGAATATCCTGCCTCCATACTCTCGAGGTTCTATGACAATGACAATAAATTTGGACTATATAAACACCCAGTGGGTACATACCTAATCCACACTTATCAAGGTCTTGTATGTTTCATTCTCATTCCAAGAGTAACCTGTTAAAGCCTTCATAATATAAACCCTTCACCCCAGGAATACGTGAAATGAAATATCTCTGAAATGCTTCCAATTTAATTATATCCTTTCTCACATAAGGAGACACAAAAAAACTAATCTCACACTCAGATCATAATGTTTATAATTGTTTTCTCAAAGTGCTATGAGTCTTTGGACCACTCTTCCCCACAGACCATTGGAGGCAGAAATATTGAATTTTTTTGAGGCACAGATGGAAGGTTCATAAATAACAACAGAGTCAAGGATTATCGAGGAATGGGCAGCAATGTGCAGTGTGGGGGGAAAGGTAGACAGTGGTATCAAATAACACGGCTTCAGAAACTCCAGGAATATAATGCAAAATGAAATGATAATATCGATAAAATGTTAAGGGGGAATACAAGATGGCAGCGATCAAGAAGATCTGCTTTGCTGGTCTCTGCATCAACGCACGGGCAAAGTGAATCTCTAACCCACTCCATCCCATCCATTTATGTAAACTTCAACACTAAAAGACCGATAGAATCTTTACTAATCCCGTTTTATCAAGTGGAAATGACAAAACACGGGAAAGGATCGACTAAGTCCCAACATACGGTGAACCCGTCGCATGTCTGAGGCTGGAGCTGCAACCCACTCTGCTCGTTCCATGGACCCAGTTACTCACCAGGCGTTGGTCACTGAGTTCACCAAGTTACGTGAAATGATTGAAGCCATGATTGAAGAAGTGTTCAGCAGTGGCTAGAGCCGCTCTCAGCCGCGCACCAAAAACATGAGCAGCAACTTGACAGCCTTGGAAACAGAACAGATGATGCCAAGCGCAGAACTGCATCGGCAGAGACCGTGATCGATTCCTCTTGGGAGAGGATCCTCGCCCTTGAAAAACAGGTCTGCACCTTAACTGAACAAGATGACGACCTCGAGAACAGGGGTAGGATGAAGAATATTCACATCGTCGGTTTACTGGAGCGGACAGAATGTAGTCAGCCGCTGAGTTTTTTCAAGAACTGGCTGCAACGATTCCTTCACTTCAAAACTGAGGAGGGACGGGTGAAAAGTGAGGAAGTACATCGGGTTACGGCGCGGAAGTCAGGCTCAGACAAATGCCTTCATCCTGTCCTTGTTCGGTTACATAGTTATGGGGACAAACAAAGACTAATGGAATCTTCCCGAACCCAGGGGAAAGATCCGATGGCTTTAATTCACGAGGGCTCCAGTATTATGTTCTTTCAGGACTTTTCAGCGGCGGTGATTCAGGAAAGAAAATATTTTGATGATATCAAGAGAAGAGTAATGGAATTCTGGATTCAATATTTGTTACGGTACCCAGCGGTGCTCCGTATTGCTTTCAATGGATCCACGAACTTGTCTGACTCTCCAGAGAAAGCGAAAACTTTGTGGACATTTTAAAGTAAGCTGGATATTTAGATAATCCTGTTTCTCTCTTAAAGAAATTTTGTTGGATTTTTCTGCTATTAACCAGTGTTAAATTATAGCCAGGAATGGGTAGGGTACTCATTTTTAACTTCTTCATTAGTATTACTACTCTTTTTTCTTGCATCGCTTGTGTCTGGGGTGCAGCTCAAGCTGGATAGAGTTACAAAGGTAGTTGTGATGACTTAGTTCCGACCGAAGAGCAGTTCAAGACCGATTTTTGTTGTTAATTACCCTGGATTCCATATTGGTAGCGGGCAGAAGATAAAGTTTTGAGATATGTAAGCATCCCCAGTGGGCGGTGGGGGTTAAATTCCCTAATCGAGTGTCATTGGCATTTTGGATTTTATTTCGTTTTTTGGATTTTTATGTGTTTAGCTTTGGAAAGTTTTGAGAGCTTGTTGGTTGTAGTAGTTTTAGTTTGTACATTTTTTAGGCCCAATGAGTCTTTTCTTCATTAATGATCAGCGATGTGTAATTCGATGTGAAACTTGAGAGTTGAAACGTTGCTACGGTGTGTTCTGGATAATGATGTGCTTAAATGTTGTACCTGGAGCATTAAGGGGATCCATCTGCCAGTCAAGAGAAAAAATGTACTTTCTGGTCTTAAAACAGAGAGATCGGATGTTGTCCTATTGCAGGAGATGCACCTTGATGACAAGGAACATTTGACGTTACAGCAGGGTGGGTTTGATCCGGTTTATTTCTCGTCTTTTAATACTAGGAGTAGGGGAGAAGCCATACTAGTGAAGAAGAATCTTCCATTTAAATTACAAGATTGTATTAGACACTCACGGAAGGATCATCATTCCCAAAGTCTTGAACTATGGGAAATAATACAGTATTTTAAATGTTTATTGCCCCCTGGCAATAAACATTTAATCCTGGAAGATACATATTCCAAAGTAAGTTATCTTGCATCGTGGCATATTATTGTAGAAGGAGTTCTCGACTGTCTTATGGCCCCACGGTGGACAGAATGTCCAAAGGTCCCGCAATACCCTCGTTATAATGTAAGTAATTAGTGGGTTAGAGCTGGTGGATACCTGGAGGCAGATCTACCTCACAAGTAGGGATTTTATTTTCTCCTTTAACCCGCACAAATGCCACATGAGGGTTGATCTCTTCCCCATCCCTGCAACAATCTTAGACACAGTGGCATCCTGCACAATTGGGAATATTACCCCAACATACCTGCCCCAGAATTAAGATAGAAGTCACATAAGATTATGTTGTATTCAGATGAGGGTCTTATGTTTTTGTCAAATCCCACAGTTTCGGCAGCTCACGTGATGCAATGCATTAATTCGCTTGTCGCCTTTTCGGGCTATAACATTAATTTTACAAAGTTTGTGGCCAAGCCTATGGGAGGTCTTAGGGAAATACCTGATATTGAAGGCAAATCCATGTTTCTTTTTAAATGGTCACGGGGGTGGTTTCCCTATTTTAGTATATTCATTGCATCGGTCCTTGATCATTTATTTAACGTGAACTGTGTCCATTTGTTTGACAAAATAAAACAAGACCTTCAAAGATGGGAGGCACTTCCAATATCCTGGCTAGGTCGGTAGCTGTTATTAAAATGAATGTCCTTCCTTATTTGCTATACCCCATGTGAATGCTTCCTTTGATGTTTCCCAGTCAGATATTTAGGAGACTTAATGGCTGGATTCGCTCTTTTATTTGGCACCATAAGCGACTCTTTACCAAGCTAACCAAATTGCAACTACCCCACAGATTGTGGGGAGTAGATCTCCCAGATTAAAAGCTATCAATTAAGCTCTTGATTATCCTATGAAGTGTCTGGGCCACTGAGGAATCAGCGTCAATACGGTTAGATATTGAACCCTCTCAGACAAAGTGAACCCTTATAAGTCTGTTGTTCTTAGACAAAATGACAACATTTATGGAGTATTGTCATAACCCAATAATTATCAATAAAGTTAAAGTATGAATGGCAATGAGTCAGATCGAGAGCAATGCAGCCAAAACCTTGTTTCTTACCCCTATAATTGGTATACCAAGTTGTCAACCGGGGATAATGGATTCCATGTTTAAACTGTGGGAAGCCAGGGGTGTAGCTTGCTTCAGTTATTTAGAATTAATAGAATCCCTACGGTGTGGAAACAGGTCCTTGAGCCCAACAAGTCGACTTCGACCAACCCAGACCCATTCCCCTACCATCCTATATTTACCCTAACTAATGCCCCAACCATTATATCCCTGAACACTATGGGTAATTTATCAATAGCCAATTCATCTAACCTGCACATCTTTGGATCCTAGTGCTGTGAGGCTGCAGTGCTATCTACTGAGCCACGAAGTTTTATTTGAGGGAGAAAGAATGACATCATTTGATCAAATAATTCATAAGTATGGACTACCTCGTAGAGACCTCTTCTGTTGGTTTTTTTTTCAAATCAGAGATTTGATTTTAAAAAATACACTTTTAACAGACTCTTACAGATCCAATAGAGAGAAGCAGGTGCTTAGTGCTCAGAATGCACTCTCTGTCAGTACCCTTTATCATTATTTGGAGAGTGTCCCCTCAGACGAGACTGTGCAGCTTTGTGATGTCTGCAAGAGAGAGTTGGGAAGACATGGGAGGACATTTGTGAAAATGCTCGAAGGGTTTTGATCTGTAATAGGACCCATTCCATGCAGTTGAAAATTCTTCATAGGGTCTATGTGACCCGAGATTGTCTCTCAAAATGCAAAGTGGGATTATCTTCAGCATGTCGTAAATGCAGAATGACTACAGGCACTCTTACTCATTGCTTGTTGTCCTGCTGCAGGCTTCATATATATTGGAGCACTGTGTTAGGTGTGATAGAGTGGATCTTGGGGACTGAATTGGAGATGGACCCGGTTTTCCTTTTCCTGGGCCTGCCCAGGGTACTTTACAGAGTTGCACATGAGGAAAAATTATATCCTTACTTTCTGTGCTAGGAAAAATGTTTTGTCGTAAGTTCCTCATGGAGAATATCCCTTTGGACTTTCTCACCAGTGTGGTACATCAAAAAACAGAGATTTATATAAGACATGGCAGCCCTTTTTGGATTACCACGACACAGGTTTATCTGTCACATTAATAAGGGCGTGTATATAGCCATGACGATATGGTCTAATGAATCTAATATCCAGCGAGGAAGAATTATGAACATAAAAATGTGTATCAGTTAATGCTCTTGAAGAACGAGACCTGTCGTTTTGTTATGCTGAACTGTACTATTTATTCATTATTTATTGTTTATTTTTGTTTTTTCTCTGTCTATTTAGTGCTTTTAACTTATTTTGTATGTACATGAGTGTAATTTTGATCAGTTATTTGAGTTGTGTTGTTATTGGGTTATTATAATATTAAAAATCTCTTTTTCAATAAAATTACTATTTTTTAAATTAAAATGCTAACATTGATAGTATAGAGTCCCAACGAACTCTCATTAGAGAGAGCACTCATTCTGCTTTACCGTGAGCGTCACCACATCTCGGGTGATGGGGTGATGTTGAGAGAGCATCCCCTTCATGGTAACCTCAGTCAGTTTGAGGAACTGAACCTGCGCAGTTGGCCTCCCTCTACACCACAAACCTGCCGTCCAGCCAACTGAGGGGCGACAGAGCAACTGTTACAGACAGAAACAGTCACAGGCAAAGGACAAGATAAACTTTCATAACAATGAAAAGGGTACAATTCAGATACCGGTCAAGATAATGGCTGAGGGTAAAAATGTACTCTGCTCGAAATTATATTTTATAACACGACGTGCTTAGAAGCTGTCTTCGATTTAATATTATTAAGTTGAGTCAAGTGAAAGAACCAGAATTATTAAGTGTGATTGGACATCTATAACCAAAAAAAAGTGTAGATTTTTGTTTGGTCAGTGTAAAGTATGCTGACCGTTGCATGAAAGTATATAGCTGATGGAATATATTGTTAGGAGAGTGCATTACATGGGAAATGCCCTCGAACAGACACTTGAAGAAAACTGGGGTAAAAGTGCCTGAGTGCCGTCTGGTCAGTGACAGGAACCCAGGAAGTTGAATGACTGAAAGTTCCTGTAATATGGAGCTGAGAAAACCATCTGATCAGCCGGACCTTATTAAATGCAAGAGCAAGTTTGAACGGCTGAATGACCTCAGCGTGGTTTGAATTGTATGTGATTTGAAAAATGTACATCTCTACTCCTTCCTCTTATGTGTTACCCACTGGGGCACTGCCATTTTCCTGAAACTGGAACATTATCTGGAACTTTCCATAATTGGCATTCTCCAGAATATTCTATAACTGTAGTGGGGGTGGTGGGGGGAGAGGGTAACGAAACGAGAGAGAGAGAGAGAGAGAGAGAGAAGGCGCTGCAGTGAGCGTGTTGGAGCATGAGCCTTGGTTGGGGATCGGTGCTATAACAGATATACAGTCACTGTGATGGAACAGAGAGAATACGGTGACACTTACCCTGTTCGTGTGGGGAATGTTATTGATGGTTGTCCTGTATTGCTGGATATTTCTTCAGACCGCAGATATTGCACTAAGCTGGGTGGTGAACACAGACCATGCTCGGTGGCTCTGGTGGTATGGCCCCCTCTGGGAAGGGAATTGTCCCCTCCGTACTAGCCCATCCACTCTGCCCGCCGTGCTCTGTCACCAAACCGTGGTGTAATTGCCCCTTATATGCCATGCTCGGGGTAATCTGTGCAGGGCAGCACCAACCTGAGAAAGCTCAACCGTGTGCTCCTTGGCCTTTGAAAGATGGCACCAGTGCCAGGGATCACGGAATATCCAGGGGAACCCAGGCGACTGTGTCTACCTCCAGTCATGATGGGTGGGAGAATCGGGTTGGTATTGAATGAGAGGGACACCATGGGGTGGGGTGGGTAGCTAATGAGGTGAGTTCGATAAGATAGCACCAGGAAACTAGCTCAGCTTCGTACAGACAATCCCTCTGTTACACTCAATGAAAATGAAATTGAGACAAATTACTGTTTTGTACAGCTCAATGTGTCGAAGACTCTGCAGTCCTCCCTCCTAGTTGCAAAGCTGCAGGACAAATGCTCATTCAAAACTCTCCATCGCCTGAACTCACACTTATATACCATTCACTCATAATTCTTCATAATACTGACCCGTGCTGCATGATACTATCGAAATGTCTTCATTTAAGCATTCTGAAAACAGTGAAAATATCTTTCCATGACATTTTTTGTCAGTCTCCCCCTCCCTGTTTCTATCCCAAAACACACGTATTTGCAGTCATACGGTTCTACAGACGGAAACATGCCCTTCTGCCCAGCTGTTCCATGCCGAACAAAATGTCCATCCACACTCATCCAATTTCTCTGCCCTTGCTCTGTATCCTGTAATCCTTTCCAATCTGTGTATTTGTCCAAGTGCCTTTTCAATGTTGTTATTGTACCCACCTCAACCACTTCCACTGGCAGCACAGTCCATATGTGTACCATTATCTGTGTAAAAAAAGTTACCCCTACGGGTTAATTTTTATTTTATTCTTCTCGAAGCATTAACGGATGTCCTCTAGTCCTCTATTCCCCAACCTTGCGAAAATAACTTGAACTATTCACCCCTATGCACGTCTCTCATAATTTGATAAGATCTACACTTCTATAAGAACCCCTTTGGTTTCCTAGGCTGTAAAGAAATAAGTTCTAACCTGTCCAAAATCTCACTAAAATTTAAACCCTTTAGCTCAGGAAACATCTCTGAAATTTCTTCTACGCTCTTTCTAATTCAATAATATCCTTTTGCAGCAAGGAGAACAAAACTGAACACAATACTCCAACTGCAGCCTTACCAACATCCTGTACAACTCAAACATAATGTACCAACTGCTATACACAATGCCCTGATGAAGGCCAGTGTTCCAACAACCTTCTTCACTGTCCTGTGTATCTGTGACTCAAATTTCAGACAACCATGGACCTGATCTCTAATGTTCTTTTGTTCCACTACACTCCTTAAGGCACTCTCATTCATCGTTAAACTCCTACCTGAATTTGACTTTCCAAAATGCAACACGTTACACTTATCTATATTAAATTCCACATGCTATTTCTCAGCCCACTCCCCCTGCCGATCAAGGTACTGCTGCAATTTCTGATAATGTTCCGCACTGGAGGCCTCCTATTTTAGTGTCATCTGCAAACTTACTAACCTTGCACTCTGGTCCAAATCATTAATATAGATAACAAACAGCAATGGGCCCAGTACCGACCCCTGAGGCACTCCACTAGTCGCAGGCCTCCAGTCCGACAAGCATCCCTCCACCATAGCCATTTGCTTCCTAACGCCAAGCCTATTGTGTCACCAATTTGCCAGATTATCTTGGAGTCCATGCGATATAACCTGCTCGAGCAGCCTACCATGTGGAACCTTATCAAAGGCTTTACTGAAATCCATGTAGAGTATGTCCACCACACTGCCCTCATCAACCTTCCTGGTCACTTTCTCAAAAAACTCGAACACACTTTGTAAGGCATGATCTGTCATGCACATAGTCAAACTCTGTCTTTCCAAATGCATGCATATCTTATCTCTCAGAAGCTTCTCAAGTGGTTTACCGAAAACTGATGTGAAGTTTACTGGTCTATATTTCCCAGGTTTTTATTTGCAGCCCTTCTTGAATAAGGGCACAACATTTGCTACTGCCCAGTCTTCCAGGACCTTGGCCCCTGACCTGTCTTCTCTCGCCACTTGCAGCGCTCTTGGATATATCTTGTCAGGACCAAGAGATTTATTTGTATTTATTTGACTTTATGCATTCTAATATGGCCAACAGCACCTCCACTGTGATATGACAACTAACTCCCCCAAAGGTCACAGATCTTCATGTCTTTCTTCATGGTAAACGCAGAGGGGAATTTGAGGACCTCACCCATCTCTTGTGGTTTTACACATGAATGCCCACTTTGGATTTTAAGGAGTCCTATTTTCTCTCTAGTCGTTCTTTTTCTTTACTATACTGAAAGGACATCTTTGGATCCACGCTCACTTTCTCAGCCAAGGCTATGTCGTACCTCCTTTTCGCCCTCCTGATTTCCTTCTTCCGTAAACTCCTGTATCCCTTGTGTCTTTCCAGAGATTCCATTGATTCCAGCTGGCTGTACCTGAGCGACGCCTCCTTTTTTGCTGGTCAGAGCCTGATTATCTCTTGTCAACCAGGGTTCTGTCTTCCTGCCTCACTTTCCCTTCACCTTCACAGGAACATATAGACCTTGACTTTTAAAGGCCTCCCACTTACCAGAGATCCTTTTGCCTGGAAACAAGCTACTCCAATCAACCTTTGCAAGTCCCAGTCTAATTCCAACAAATGCGCCTCGCCCCAATTTAGAACTTGAATCTGTGGACCAATTCTGTCCCTCCCATAACTATTTTAAAATTCAGACAATTCCAGTCACCGGTCCCAAAATGCTCCCCCACTTTACCTCCGTCACCTATCCTGCCCTATGCCCCAACAGTCGGTGAGTTTGTCCCTTCCCGAGTAAGACCCTCTATATGCTGCTTATGGAAACTTTCCTGAACACACTTAATATATTACGTTCCATCGAAGTTCTTAACCATCTGGATGTCCCAGTCTACGTTAGTGTAATTAAAGTCACCTATTATGACAATCCTATTGTTCCTGCAAGTCTCCACAGTCTCCCTGCATCTTTTTTCCTCCAATTCGCATTGATTATTTGGAGGATTATAGCGCAACCACTATAACATCACCATCCACCTCTAACTTCTTTGCACCATCCATAAAACCTCACTGGACATTATCTCAGTTATTTTATGTTTAAATACTGGAGTGGTATGCGCCTGAATCAGAAGTATTCGTATTTAAACTGTTTCCATTTACATATCTCCTTTGCAATGATTTTCACACCCACAGCGGTCCTTGTCAATGCACAGTGGAGATATAGAGCTGTAAATGGATGGGAGCTGCACATTCTGTCACGGCCAGCATCGGCTGCAAGTTTCCCCACACTGGGCAGTGATCTAACACAGTGTTAACGAACAATGCAAAAGCCCGAGGTTATATATGAATGAACCAGTGGGATCTGCACAGCTCCTCAAACTGGACATTTAGCACAGGATTATAGATCAAGCATTGGTCTGAGCTGCACAGAGTTCCACTCTAAACATTGCTGGGTTGCATTCAGCAGTTCGCTAGCCGGATCTACACAGTGCTCCATCCTGAACGTACAAAGGATGGGCAGGTTATGTGAGTTGGATTGTGAATGTGAGAGAACGAAACATCTGGCAATGCCTTTGTTTTGTGTTTTCATTCTTGTGATTGGACCCTTCAAATCCTGACTCATCCGACTGCTGTTAAAACCTCTGGGTCTGCAACATGACCAACAAATAGAGCAGAGGCTGCAGCGAGGACAGTCTCCGTAAAATGGAATGAGAAAATCACAATCAGATCAGCCGTGGTCCTAGTGAATGGTAGGGCAGGATTGTGTGGACCACGAATGCAACTTATTCATCTATTTCTGTTTGTAACGGGCAAACTCCCCTTCTCTCCCAGTGTCCCATGCTGGTGGGGAGTGAGTCACCGCCTCCTGTTCCTGCGTAACAGGATCCTCGGAACTCACTAGCCTCCAGATATCCCTGTGCCCTAGTTTCGAGCGGTTGAATGACTGCCTCCTGTTCCTGTGTCCCAGTCTCGAGCAGTTGAGTGACTCCCTCCTGTTCCTGTGTCCCATTCTCGAGCAGTTAAGTGTCTGCCTCCTATTCCTGTGTCCCAGTCTCGAGCAGTTGAGTGACTCCCTCCTGTTCCTGTGTCCCAGTCTTGAGCAGTTGAGTGACTGCCTGCTGTTCCTGTGTCCCAGTCTCGAGCAGTTGAGTGATTGCCTTCTGTTCCCGTGTCCCAGTCTCGTAGATGCCCTCCTCTTGCTACTGACGAACAGGCTCCAATAGCTCTGTGCTCACCTGCTGCTTCTGTGGAATGAAGTTAAGGAACTGAATGGCCTCTTCACATTCCTTACAGCTTCTCTAGACTAAAATCCTTTCTCCTGTTTCTGTAAAACACCACCAAAATCTGAATGATGTATTTTTGTATTTGACTCTCAGTAATTGAGCAAACAAGCTGACTGACAGAATTCAGAACCTGAATAGCCTTCTCCTGTTCCTGTGTTATACATTCAAGAGTCAACAGAGTCTCAGTGATGTACAGCATGAAAAAAGACCCTTCGATCCAGTCGTCCATTCTGAACAACTGTCCTAAATTTATCTCGTCCCCCTTGCCAGCACTTGGCCATATCCCTCTAAACACTTCCCATATACGTACCCATTAAAGTGCCTTTTAAATGGTGTAACTGTGTCTGCCTCCACCACCTCTTTTGGGTGCTCAATCCATACACACAGCAGTCTCTCTTTGAAAGTGTTGTACCTCATTTCCCTTTATAAATCTTTCTCCTCTCACTTTAAACCTTTGTCCAGTAATTTTCGACTTGCCTATGCTGGGGAATAGACGTTGCCTGTTTACCTTATCTATGCCTCTCATGATTTTATAAACCTCTTTAAGACCACCCCTCAGCCTCAACACTTGAAAATACTCCCAGCCTATTCACACTCTCCCTGCAGCTCAAACTCTCCAACGCCTGCAACATTCTTTTAAATTTCTTCTGCACCCTTTCAAGTTTGACAACATCTTTCTGACAGCATGGTGACCAGAATTAAAGGCAGTATTACAAATGTGGCCAAACCAATGTCCTGTACAGATGCAACATGTCATGCAAACGCGTAGACTCAAAATACGCACCAATAAAGGGAAGATCACCGAGTGCTTCTTCACTACACTGTCTACCTGTGACGGCACTTTCAAGGAACGGAGAACCTGCACCACCAGGTGACACAGTAGCTCAGTGGCTAGAATTGCTGCTTCAGAGCACAACGATCTGGGTTTAATTCTATCCTTGAATGACTGCCTGTGTGGAGTTTGCACATTCTCCCCGTGTCTGCGTGAGTTTCTTCTGTGTGTTCCTTTTTCCTCCCACAGTACAAAGATATACAGGCAAGTGTAGATTGGCCATGGTAAATTGCCCCAAGTACCCAGGGATGTGTGGGCGAGGTGGATTAGCCATGGAAAATATAGGCCCAGAGGGATAGGGTAGGGGTTTGTCCAGTGGGATACTGTTTAGAGAGTCGGTGTGGCCTCGATGAACCGGAAATCCTATTTCCTCACTGTAGGGATTCTATCATTTCAATGGCGTTCTCTTTGATTGGCAAATTTCGACAGGACCCTACCTACATGTCTTGCCTTGATTTGTCTTGCCAAAGTGCAACACCTCACATTTATCTAAATTTAACTCCATCAGCGACCCCTCGGCTCACCTAATCAAGTTTCCACTTTGATCTGGGATATCATTCTTCACTATCGACTACACCACCAAATTTGGAATTATCTACAAACTTACTGACCATACTTCATATACTCAAATGCAAATGATTTGTATAAGTGACAAGAGGCAGTGGACTCACTATTGACTTTTGTGGCACACCACTGGTCACAGGTCTCCAGTTCAATGAACAAATGTCCACTGTCGCGCCCTGTCTCCAATATTCAAGAAAATGTTGGATCTAAATGGCGAGCTGTCCCTGGATCCCAGGTAGTCTAACCTTGTTAACCAGTCTACCATGTAGATCATTTTGCTTTGCTTACTGAATTCTATAAAGACAACATCTACTGTCCTGCCTTCATCAAGCATCTTCATCACTTCATCACAAAATTCCACCGAGTCAGTGAGACGTGATCTCCAAAGTTCAAAGCCCTCATCAGTCCTTGTCCTTCCAAATGCATATACATCCTTTCCTGCAAAGTCCCCTCCAACAATTTAGTCACCATTGACGTCACGCTCACCAGTCTACAGTTACCTGGTTTTTCGTTCCTTTCTTAAATAATGACACTATGTTAGCAGCTCTCCAGTCTTTTGACACCTCACCTGTGGAAATCAATGATACAGATATATCAGCAAAGGCTGAGCAATCCCTTTCCGAGCTTCCCACAATAGTCTGGGATACAACTGATCAGGTCCCAGGGATTTGTTCACATTTATGTGTTTTACAATGTCCAACATCTCCTTGTAATATAGATACTTTTCAAGATATCACTATGCATTTCTTCATTTTCTCACTCTTGTAACCTCCTCCACAATAAATACTGAGAAGAAATCCTTTTTTTATGTCTTTCCCATCTCTTGTGATTCAACACTTAGGTAGCCTTACTGATCTTTAAGGTGCCCTATTTTCTCCCTAGTTAATCTTTTGCCACTAAATGATTTGTAGAGTTTCGTCAATACCTCATTAACCCTATTTCTAAAGCCAACCCGTGTTCACATTTTTTCTGGCCCGATTTCACCGGTGACTATACACTTACTGCCCTTATACCCCTCTGGGGATTCACTTGATTTCAGCTCTGTTTACCTGACATATGCCTCCTTCATTACTTTGACCAGAGCATCAATATATCTAGCCATCCAGCACTCCCTGCACCCACAGCCTTGCCCATCTCACTAATAGGAACACGTTGGCTCTGGACTCTCTGAATACAAGTTTTGATGGCCTTGCATTTTCCAACCATCCCTTTACCTGTGAATAGCATATCGCAATCAGCCTTTCAGAGGGCTCGCCTAACGCTTTCAAAGTTGGCCATATTCAAAGTTAGAACTTTAATGTTTACATCAGGTCTTTCCTATTCCATAACTAGTTTAAAACTAATATTTATGTGTAACAGACTTGAAAGGTTAAATAAACATTTCCTGCCCCTCTGGAACAGGCTCGAGAGGCTGCATAGGTTCCTTCTGCCCCTGTCTAACAGCCATGAGACATTAAATGACACAGCAACACGTGGATTACGAGCAGCCGTTCAACTGTATCTGACGGAGGTCCATCCCTTCTCAGTTACCGAAACACAAATAATACAATGTCCTCCAGGTGTCCTCTCAGTGACACCTCATACAGCTGCAGTGACAAATCCTTTTATTTTGAATGATTTTGTTGGCAAAATGTGCTAATGTTCCCGTGTTCCACCTTTTCAAGTAGCAACAGGTTAATATGGACTGAATGGCCTTCTCCTTTCCTTCTGTAAGAGGCCCATAGGGACAGAATTGCTTTGGCCTGTTCCTGAGCAGCAGTCTCAGTGCTCTGTCTCAAGGTTATGAAAGGATTTGAAAACAGGGCATTAAAACCAGGAGTAGCCTCACACCGGATAATAAGTATCATACTTTGTGTTAAGGTATCTAGGAACTTGCCCACCCGACGTTTTATTTTATGTAGCCGATCCTTTCATGAACAGAGTGGAACATATATAGACCCCTGCAGTGTTTTGTTAATATTCTCGTTTGCAAGTAAAGAAATGATTAAACAATTGAAAGATTTATGGTTCATCCCTCAGCAACCCTTATCCATTCCATCCAAAACCAGTAAATGTTCCCTTTTATAGTGATATGAAAAGTGATGTATGGAACTAGTTAACTGATCCCATTTGTTCAGTGACTGTGCTTAATGCCAGTCTTCATGGATTCTAATTATCCCAGTGGAAGATTTCCATCTGTTAACGATAAATGGGCGCCATTCAATGTGTTATCCCATAACATGAGCGGGACCATCACCAACAGCACTGACAGGGATCAGCAGATCCAGAGAGAGGGGGCGGAGAGATCAGAATCTGGGAACATTAGACTGGAATGTTCCAACAATAGACAGGAGTTTATCCGATAAGTGTTTGGTATCTTTCAGCACTTTATTGGTTGTCATTATCATTGCGGATCTATTACACTCTTCTCATTATTCAATATTTTTATTATCCTTTCCTGGCTATCGTTGGTGTTCCTGGTAAGTGTCACTGTCCAGATTGTTTTCTATAAACCAGTTATGACTGTATTTCTGTTCTTTCCTATAGTCTACACTTCTGGCTACTATTATTGTTCCTGTTGAAACTCTGAATCCAGATATTTACTCTACAGACCACTACTAACTACATCAATGAAGGTGTTTAATTGCTGTCTCCCTCTGCTCTGGCAATGTTACTCATGGGTCTCTATGTTGACCAACTCAGTTTCAGCGGAGAACCGCAATGTATTGTATCTTTGCCTTTGTTATTTAAATATTAAGAGCATGGAGGTCACTGTCTACTGTTCTGGTTACAAACTCCACTTTTTTCCAGTGTTTCCATCCCATCCCTGGCCAATATCTGCGGCTGAAGCAGACGAGTCATAACTGTGGGTGATCCCTTTGACCATGAGCTGATTCCTGACACCATGCCCTGACCATTTATAAATACTCATTTGAAACACTCATCACTCCACAATGTATCTCACAGTCTTATTCCATCTCCTGTTTGAACCTTGAGTTATAAGATACAGTCTTAATGAAGTTATTAATCTGCTGCTGACGCTCCGGCTTCAAACCTGCCGAAGCAAATCTGATTCGACCTCACACCAAACTCCCATCCATCTGTCATTCATGTGCATGCCGATGTACATTGCTATTGTGTCTGGCAATGCCTTTATTTTGACATTCTCAAACACTTTACCTCATCTGTCCATGAAACTTCTCTCGTTCTCTCTCTGTCGATTATCCAAAAGCCTGCCAGTTGTTCGTATTTAAAATAGTTTCATTCACGTGTGTTCCTTCTCAAACAATGAGTTTCACATTCAACCACGCCAATCGCGCACGCACCCGCACTCTGTCTCACTCTCTGATGAACACACACACACACACACAGACAGAGCAAACCTTCCCATTGGAGATAGTAATCTGATGCGAGTATAGTTAGCATATGATCGTAAAGTTTGCAATGCTCTCCATGCTGGGCAGATAGTGCAATTTAGTGAGCAACACACTAGCCTGCTCTGCACAGCTCTCCATGCTGGGCTGTCATCTTGTCCCAGTTTATGTTGTTTGTGATGTTCTGTCAAGCAGATTCAGAATTTGATGTTATAAACCATTTCAGCTGATCTGACAATGCCTTTATTCAATTTTCTCATTCTTGTCATTTTACTTTCGAATATCTTACTTCTCCAGTCAGTCCCACTGCTCTGTCTTTTCCCCCCATATTTTCACAACCTCCTCCCAGTTAATTAACAGCCTGTTTTTGTCTTTAATGTGAATCTCTCCGTCCCTCTGTATGTTTCCCTGCCCTTGGGTTTTGTCGCCCTAGTGTATCGAGTGCTGGCATTGTGTAGCTCAGAAACAGTGAAATGGTGTGTGTCAGTCTGTTTTTCACTTCCTGGTATGTCCCATGTGATCGTCCATGGACAGGCGTGTTTCAGAATTTATGAGACACATCCTTGTAACTTGGGCTGTACCTGTGTTTGCCCCACTCAGGTAACCTTGCGATCTTTAACATGAGGAAGCCCATTGAGTAAAGGACCAGGCATCTAAATTGTGTGATAATGCTGTCACTTTTTTTAAAAAAAGGTTATTTTCTCTTTTTTTAACAAGAGGTCTTAAAGCCAAACTGCCTACTGAAAACGGCTCAAGTAAATAACTTTCGAGACTTTTAGGGTTTTTAATAAATAGTAGTAACAATGGCCAGCTCGCATATACCAGGCTTTCTAGTTTTTTCCTTACAGCTGTAAGTCACCAGGTGCTTGCGTCCCAGAAGGGTTGGAAGTTTTAGTAAATTATCCCGAGCTGTTATTCTCTCTGAAGCTTCACTTGATGCTGTTTCCTCCTGGATTGGAGAACTGTATGCCTGAATGTTCCTTTTTACCATGGAGTGTGTTTAGGTGATGTTAGTATATTGGAACAGTTCATTTGTAGAAGGTACTGTATCCATTATTCGGTTAAGATTTCCAATAGTTAAGTTATACTAAAATCCTCTTCATTTTGTATGGCTTTTCATTAGAGTGTTTAAATATATTGTGGTTTAATTAATGGTGAGTGGTTTGACGAGTAGCATCACATCTGGAACGCCCGCTTCACATCTACATTTAAAATAAGAAAAGGTTCGTAACCAAGTTCCCTCCTTAAAATAGTTTGAGGCAGTCTGGTTCATCTATAGCAAACTGGGGACTCTTGTCTGGTTCTAAATCGGTAACACCAAATTGGGTTTAGAATTACAGTTCCTGCAGTGTGCAAAAAGGCCATTCGACCCGACAGGTCCACACCGATCCTCCGAGGAGTAACCTACCCAGACCCATTCCTCGACCCTATTATTACACATTTACCCCGACAAAGACTCCTACCCCACACATCCCTGAAAACTACAAACAATATAGCATGGCCAATTCACCTGACATGCACACTTTTGTATTGTGGGAGAAAACCAGCGAATCCAGAATAAGCTCATGCAGACACTGGAGAGTACGCACAAGGAGGCCATTGGGTTCAAAGGTCGCGTATGGTAGCTGTTAGTGTCTTTTGTTCCGGATGTTGAATTCGGTTGGTTTAAACAGTATTTTGTGTATAAAGGTTCTTTGAATCACTGAGAGTTCTCTGGGTGTGAAAGAAGTGAAGTTGGGGGTTTTACAAAAGGTAATGAAAGCAAAGCTGTAGGAATTGGCAGACAGGCTGGAGTTGGGGTTGCGTTTGTCTGTGCGAAAATGAGAGATAATTACAGCTATAGCTCGGCAATTACATTTGGTGGAAACGCCATCAGAGTCTTTGGAAATGGCTAGAATTCAATTTCAAATGAGGCACCGTGAACATGAGAAGGAACTGAAACTGTTTGAATTATGATGAAGTGTAGTAATAAAAGAACAGAAAATGAAGAAGAAAGAGAGAAAAAGAAAGAAGAAAAGCAGAGAGATTCAATTTCAAAGATTAGTAATTAGAAAGGAAAGTTGACAGAGAAGGCGGTGATGAAAGTAGATGGTAGGCTGGATGAGGAGGATAGTGAGGATGAGCAACCCGATAGTAGCCAAAGGCTTGATGAGGATCTGTTTAAATACATCCAGACATTATGTAAATTTGATGAGAATGATGGGGGAGCCTTTTTAATTTCATTTCAGAAAGTGGCTAAACAAATGCAGTGCCCAGTGAACATGTGGATTTAGTTGATTCAAACAAAGCTGATAGGTATTTGCATCCCTATCAGAGGCAGTGTCTGGGGAGGAGGAGGAGGTGAAGAAAGCCTTCTGAAGTGCATATGAGCTTGTGTCAGAAGCCGACAGACAGTGTTTCAGGAATCTAAAATAGCATCCGTGGTTTAACGCACATTGAGTTTGAAAGAATCTAACAAAGTAATTTTGAAAGGTGGGGAAGAGTATCAACAACAGAGCAAAGTTATGGCACTCTTAGAGAGATTCTTATTTTGGAGAAATTCCACAATTCACTTCCTGCAGTCGTGAGAACTTGAGTGGAAGAGCAGAGTTACAATGGCAAGAGTAGAAACTGCAATGGCTGATGATGATGATGATTGATTTCAGAAATCAAAGCTTGGTTTCTGTGAGGGATGAGAAGAATGTGCGAGATCTTCTTAAAACATATCCGGGTGAGAGTAAGGTTTACTGGCATAGGCCAGTAGTAGTGGGTAAAGAGGTTACAGCATTAAGAGGTACAGAAGTATTAATTCTTTTATGCTGATACATGAGGAGCTATGTCATTCAGAGGGAGTATTGGAGAGATGAGAAGTGCTCCATTATGTAACGTGTGGTTGGAGTGTCCAGTGGAAATATCAACAGATTTATTCCACAATGGGGAAGGAGGCTTTTAGCTTGGTGTTGGCGTTACAACATTTCAGCATTTAAATTGCGAATAACATACATGAGGCAAATATTTATCACTGATTGTGACCCCTTAAAGTTTTTTGGAGAAGTTTAGGGAGAAAAATACCAGTCTGTTTCGACTGAGCTTATTATTGCTGTCATTAAATTTGAAATTATACAGGTGACAGGGCGAGAAAACTTAAGTTTTGACACGTTGTTGAGACTTGGATGAAGGAACACAAAGGCATTCTGTGGCAGAAGTAAAATGACTGAAATCGAATCTAGTTGTAAAAATTTGTATGTTCAGAGTCAATGTAATATATATATGCACCACTTCCTCCGCTACATTGATGACTGAATTGGTGCCACCTCGTGCTCCCGCGAGGAGGTTGAGCAATTCATCAACTTCAGCAACACCTTAAATTTACCTGGACCATCTCTGACACCTCCCTTCCCTTCGTGGACCTCCCCATCTCCATTAATGACGACCGACTTGACACCGACATTTTTACACATCCACCGACTCCCACAGCTACCTGGATTACACCTCTTCCCACCCTACCTCTTGCAAAAATGCCATCCAGTATTCCCAATTCCTCCGTCTCCGCCGTATCTGCTCCCAGGAGGACCAGTTCCACCACAGAACACACCAGATGGCCTTATTCTTTAGAGACCGCTATTTCCCTTCCCACATGGTTAAAGATGCCCTCCAACGCATCTCGTCCACATCCCGCTCCTCCGCCCTCAGACCTCACCCTTCCAACCGTAACAAGGACAGAACGCCCCTGGTGCTCACCTGCTACCCTAGCAACCTTCGCATAAACCAAGTCATCCGCCGACATTTCTGCCACCTCCCAACGGACCCCACCACAAGGGATGTATTTCCCTCCGCATCCCTTTCTGCCTTCCGCAAAGACCGTTCCGACTACCTGGTGACTATCTGGTGTGGTCCACACCCCGCTGCAATCCACCCTCCCATCCTGGCACCTTCCCCTGCTACTGCAGGAATTGCAAAACTTGCGCCCACACCTCCTCCCTCACCTCCATCCAAGGCCCTAAAGGAGCCTTCGTCATGCGGTTTCCTCTACATTGGGGAGTCTGGACATCTCCTAGCAGAGCACTTTAGGGAACATCTCCGGGACTCCCGCATCGATCAACCACACCGCCCTGTGACCCAACATTTCACCTACCCCTCCCACTCTGCCGAGGACATGGAGGTCCTGGGCATTCTTCACCGCCGCTCCCTCACCACCAGAAGCCTGGAGGAAGAACGCCTCATCTTTCGCCTCAGAACACTTCAGCCACAGGGCATAAATGTGGACTTGAACAGTTTACACATTTCCCCTTCCCCCACCTCACCCCAGTTCCAAGTTTCCAGCTCAGCACTGTCCCCATGACTTGTCTTTCCTACCTATCTTATTTTCTACTTATCCACTCCACCCTTCCCCCGACCTATCACCTTCATCCCCTCCCCCACTCACCTATTGAACTCTATGCTACTTTCTCGCCACTCCCACCTTCCTCTCACTTATCTCTCCACCCTTCAGGCTCTCTGCCTGTATTCCTGATGAAGGGCTTTTGCCCGAAACGTCGACTTTACTGCTCCTCGGATGCTGCCTGATCTGCTGTTCTCTTCCAGCACTACTAATCCAGAATCTGGTTTCCAGCATCTGCAGTCATTGTTTTTACCTATATATGCATTTCAGTCTACAAATAGAGGACGATTAGGAGGTCTAAAATTAATCTATCTATGTATATTGATGGATCATTTTATTAAAGGAGGAGTTGTGATTATACTATCACTGTAAAGAGGTTATTTTCTCTTAGGTTGTTTTTGAAGCGAGGTTATAAATGCAGAGGTGCAGAACTGCTGACTGAACGCAGTTTAAGTAAATAACTGAGGAGGCCTTTAGGTTTCATTAAATGGTGGTAACAATCGAAGGGCAGTGGCCAGCTCTCACAGACCATGTCTTCTCGTTTGGTTTTTAGCTGCAGCATTCAGAAGCTGTTGGGGATCCCAGAAGGGTTGGGAGTTTCAATACATGATCCCTAGCTGCTTTTATCGTTGAGATCTCTTGTTGATGTTGCTTTCTCCTGGATAGGAAAATTGCATGTAAGAATCTGTATTTGAATATATCTTTGTGTCAAGCAGTGTATGCCAAGAAGGTACGATATCTATTGTTGTGTAAGTGTTCCAACATATAAGCTATTCCAAAATGTTCTTTTCTTTGATTGGATTTTACTTAAATCATTTGAATCGATTATCTTATATTTTCCTTAATGTCGAGTGGTGTGACCAGTCACAACATATCTGGAACGCACACTTCCCATCTATATTCAAAATAAGGAAATGTTTGGGTCTAAGCGGCCTTCTTAAAATATGTTGCGGCGATCTGTAGCCGAGGGGTTTCTGATTGACCCCTGTTATTGAAAAGTTAGTGGAAGGGTTGGGGAATGGTTTGCTGGAGGTTGTGCTGTCAGCTGCCTCAGATATTCAGGGAGACCTGAGGATTTGGTGACCCAACTCGGGATGGAGCATAGGGACTGTAGTTACAACATCTGGGTCTGTAACATGATCAACAAACGGAGCAGAGGCTGCAGAGAGGAGAAGCTCTGAAACCACGGAGTGAGTGTGTATGGGGAAAGGGATCTGCTGTATCCACCCTGTGTTTTCCAGCAACAGCTTCCCAAGCTCCACCTAACCAAGGATCAAAGTGTGAGGCGACGATGATTGAACAAGGAGCTGGTCACAGAGCGGTGTCACCTCCTTCAACATGACCTGCAGCTTCACACCAGGCGGAGGACGGTACTGCAAGTGGCTGTTAGGGTCACAGTTTCATTCAGCTTCTCTGATTCAGAACTTTCCAGGCAGGACTAGGTGACATAACCAACATGTCCCAGTATCTCAACATCAGTGTCACCATACGGTGACGGAGGATGTATATGATGGATGAGGTCAACACATTGTTTCTCCCACAGCAGGGAGCTGCCAGGTGTATCCAGTATAGTGGGATTCCCATGGTGTACATCGCATCTGCGGAGTAACTATATCAATAGGGAGAGGTAGAGGAACTGAAGGAGCTCTCTCTATATTAATGTTACAGTGTGCCCATGTACAGTACATCATGTTGGTGAAAACCCACTGTCCTGGCAGCAGTCACGGCTTCTTCATTCAGAAGCAGTCAGCCATTCCAATCGTAATCGAGTCTCCACGTAGAAAGAAATGAATATATCTTGGATAAGGCCATCCCCTTGATGCATATTTATAAAACATCATCCCCATCAGCAATCAACCCCATCAAAGTATTCCATGTGTACGGAGAGCAATGGGGTCACTTGGAGTGTCAAGGAGCAGAGGATCAGGGATGGAGCAAAACCTCCCATGTCTGAACGGGTCTGAGTGAACCCCGCCCCCCCCCCCCCCCCCCCCCAGTACACAGTATCATTTAGTCCTGTAATCCCTCTCCATTTCAGTCACATACTGCCTTCCATTATTCCTGTAAATGAAATGGCAGGTTATATCATGTTAAATCCGACCTGCCAAACTATTATCTATTGCCTTTACCGCTCTGAATCTATCTGCAGACTCTTCACTCACCCTCTCTTGATAATTTAATCGCTTGCTTATCACAGCGACAACACGAAACTCAGCACCTGTGTATCTATTCCATACTCCTGATCATTAATATAGATTGTAAATAGTTGAGAACCCAGCGCTGGTCACTGTGTGACCCTACTGGTTACGTTCTGTCTAACTGATTGAGACTGATGTATCCTTAGTGCCTGCTTCCAGTGTGATACCCAGTCCTCCCCCATTCCTGTGCAACACAGTCGAAGGGGTTTAATAAGAACAAGGAGCATCTGTGAGGAATCCAACCCCTCGATAAGGCTGATGTCAACGCGGCCTCTGTTCCACTTTCCTGCCATCTCTCCATCCTAAACCCTAGTCTCTTGTTGTAGATTGTGCCACCGGAAAGAAAATCCTCTCCACACCTACACCTTCAATTACATTTAGCATTTTATAGATCTCAATGAAATCTCCTTTCATTATTATAAACTCGAGAGTATAGGCCTAAACTGCTCAATTTCTCTTCATAAGACAAACACTTCAAATATGGAATCAATCTAATGAAGCTCTTCTGAATTGCCTACAATGCAAATACCTCATTCTGTAGGACACCCAAACTGTACTGCAGTTGCAGCTTCACTAATGCCTTGCATAGCTACAGCAACACTCCCTACCTTTCTACTCTATCCTTTTACAAATAAACGCTGAAATTATGCTTGCATTTCTCATTACTTGAAGTACCCGCAAGCAGGTTTTCTGCGATATGCAAGCAGGCACCCAGATCCCTCTGCACCTAAGAAATTTGAACTTTCTCTCCATTTAAATAATAATTTGTCTTTATATTATGCTGACCAACTTGAATAGCCCCATATTTACTCACTTAAATTTTCCTTGCCAAATGTTGGCCCATTCACCTAACCTATCCATGTCATTTTTAAATCTCTTGCATTATCATTCCGAAGTAATTTCCCACCAATGTTAGTGTCATCTGACAATGTGGTATCGTATTTTCTATCTCGTCAACCGAGTACAGTAATACTATCGATCGCAAATGAGAACTGAAATCAATGGCACACCACAAATTGCATTTGCCAAAATAAAAGGACACATTTATTCCATCTGACTGCATTTTGTTGGTTAACCAATCCTCAGTACAAGCTAATAAATTACTCCCAAACCCATGTTGTCTGATCTTACCACTTACTCTTTGGAGAAGCGACACATCCAATGCCTTCAGAAAGACCAGATACATTCCATCTCCAGGAATCCTACTATTCACCTTGCTTGTCACATCTTTAAGTAACTCAAGCAAACACTTCAAACTCGATTTAACCTTTGTAAAACCATGTTGACTCCAATGGATTTTGGTTTAACTTTGCAAATGTCCTCAACAATAGAATCTAATAATTGTCTTAAATAACAATAGTTTATCATTGCGTTTTACTCCCAAATGTATACAGTTATTATAATTTCTTCCCTTTTGAAAACCATGACGTTTTCTTTTCATTCCTGTTTAATGGGCACACGTTTTTAAGAGATCTGCTCCAATTGCTGTTTGAGGCATGTGTGGCTTTATGACTCATCATCCTGCTGGTGTACAAAATCGATGGGCTGACGTCTTTCTGGTGTTCCCATGCTGATGTTTCCAAGGCCAGAATGACCTTCTCCCGTTGATGCGTTAGGGGATTGGGGGATTATGGAATCCTCCTGTTGCTGTGTAACATTTTGAGGGGCTGATTGGGCTTCTCATACGTCCCCATAACAGGTGGAGATACTGAATGTCTCCTCATGTATCCCGGAGATGGGACCGAGGGAGTGATTGGTCTTCTCTTGTTCCCATACAACAGACATGCGTCTGAATTACCTCTTCCTTTCTCATGAAAGAAGTGTCAGATAGTTTTTGTCCTTATCCAACTCCCTTGAAATAGACTCGGTTGGTCTGAATGGCCTCCTGTTATCCAAGTGTAACAATCTCCAGTCACTGTGTGACCGCATCCAGTTCCTATGTTACAGACTTGAGGTGGCTGAATGAACTGATCCTGTTGCAGTGTAACAGGATACTGGTGCAGCATGGCCTACTCTGGGTCCAGTGTTATAGACTCGAGGGGCTGATTGGCCTCCTTCTGTAAATGTACATCAGGCTCCAGGGGCTGAATAGCCTCGTCCTGTTTTGGTGTAACAGGGTCGAATGCCTGAATATCCTCCTGTTGTTCCTGTGTAACAGGCTGGAGAACAGAATGGATTCCTCCACTATCTACCTAATTTGCTTCACTTGTTGTCTCCTTCTGTCATCTGTGTTGAAATAGGACACTCTTTAATTTTTGTAAACTTCAATGGCTACTGGGTCAACCTGATCACCCTTTCGTTATAAGCTAGCACCTTCATTGCAGGAATCAGCTGAGGGAACCATCTCTGAGCTGCTTCCAATATAACAACATCCTTCCTTCATTGAAGAGATTATTTCTGTACACACTACTCCAGATGTGATCTCACTAAGACCCTGTACAGCAGCAGCAACACTTTACCAGCCTGTTGTAAGGTTCCCACCAAGCTTAGACCTGTCTCAGCTCTCTGGGGGAATACAGAGCATTATTGAAAGATCATTGGCCTTCTCTATTCCATCAGCATAAAAGGAGATCTGGAGAAATTAATGTTTGAGAAGATCATAAATGATGTGGCGAGATGATCTCTACCATTAATATCCCCAGAGTCCACGTCGCGCAGATTCCACAGAATCTAGTAAGGTGGAGCGCAAAAAAAGCAAGGAGGAGCAAACATTGATGGGAGTTTTATAGCAAAGTGAAAGCCGCAAGACAAATGCTGGGCATGTGATAAAACAGGAAATTAGATATTCACGTTTGTGGCGACTGCAGTAATTCTATACTGTTTAAATTATATCTAAACTGTGTTAACCCAGTTGAATGCTGATGCTGGGAAAAATGGATTTCGTGACCACGTGTGAGATGGTTTGCGTTAACATTATGTCGAGCACTGAGAAATGTCGGAACCAGCAAAGGATTACCAAGAAACTGAGAAGAAAATCAAAAAGAGAAAGAGCGTGCAAACGAAAGAAAAACATAAAGACTGCTAAAAAGCGTCTATCAATGTATGAAACAAAATAAAAACAAGGTCTAATGTGGAACAGTTGGTGTGCGTTCAGGATAATTTATTGCAGAGAACAGAGAAATCGCAGGGAAAAGAAACAGTTTCTTTGTGTCTGTCTTCATGGAAGAATGTCCAGAAATTCTTCCAGAAATACCAAGTGACCATGGGACTTGTGTAAGTAAAGTCTAAGATCATTCTTATCAGTGTTGGGGTCATCTTTGAAAAGAAAGCTGGATTGAGTATTTATAAATCTGACAGACTAGGTGTAATTCATACAAGAATTTCAGAGGAAGCAGCAATAGACATGTTGATTGCATTGCGGATTTTCACTTGATTTTCCGACACATTCCCGAAAGTCATTTAGCCAATCTGGATAAGGCAAAGGTTATAAATGTCATCCAACACTTTAAGAAAGGATGAATTTGGAGAGTGATGAACTACAGACCAGTTATCTTGTCATCCGCAGTCGGGTATCTGTTGGACTCGATTACAAAGAACATGCTACTAGATATTTAGAAGGTAATAACATACCTGGGGAGTGTGAGAATGTACCGATGGAAGGAAAACCAGAAGTGGCAAACATTTTTTGGAATGATTTCAAGATGATTCCTGGAGACTTAGGCAATGAAGAACCAATGGATAATGTGGAGTTGGATATTCAGGAGCTTTTTTTAAAGAATTTACAGAGTAAGCTCATAAAAAAAGTTAAAGCGAGAGGTATTGGGAAGAATATATGCAAATAAGTAAGTAAAAATTACGTTTACATTCTTGTGAATGTAATTGGAATATAGAGGATGTAGTGAACCAGTTGTATCGAGTGCTGTGTGAGACTAAACTTAGAGTATTGTGTATCATTCGGAGTCCCAATCTAAGAAAGAATATATTGACTATAAAGGAAACGCAAAAGGTACCATCCAGAGGAATCCCTAAAATGGTAAGATTGTCTGATGTGGAAACTCAGCCTGTGATCTCGAGTTTCAAAACATGAGAGGTGATTGCAGTGAAACTTAGAAACATAACGGGGACTGAATAACAGAGGGACATGGAGAAGTACAAGTAGGCGAGATCAGGGAGAATCCCACGATATTCTCCACGGACAAGTAGAACAGAATAATCAGCAAACAGCTAGTGTCCATTAGAAACCAAAGGGGTAATATGTGTGTCAAGCTGGAGAACATTGATGGATTGTTACATGAGACATTCACATCTATTTTACTTTGGAGAAGGAGGATGAAGGTACAGAATGCAAGAAGATGGATTGTAAAATTCTTGAACAGATTGATGTAAAATACGAGCGGAGATTTGAGGTTTTGTTCTGTATAAATTTGGACCAATTTCCATGTCTGAATGAGTTGTATCACAGTCGGCTTTTGGGGTCAAGTGAGGAGAGACCCTGATTGAATATTTTAATTAGAATCGGACCATAGGGGATGTGCCAGAGAACTGGAGAACTGCTAATACGATTCCACTTCCCAGTAAGGGTGGGAGAGACAGACCAGGTAACTATAGACGAGCGAGTATTAGATCACTGTTAAGGAAACTACTGGAGAATATAGTGAAGGAGAAAATTGAACTCCAATCAGAGTCACAAGGTTTGATCAGGGATAATCATCATGACTTTATCAGGGGGAAGTCACAAGCAATGGGTTTGATTGAATTAGTTTGAGGAGGTGGATAGTTTTGTTGTGTAGGAAGGCCTTTGAAAAAATTTCCACCTGGGAAACTGAAAAATAAAGTAAAATCTCACAATATGAATGATAACTTGACAAGTTATGACAAAAATTGTCTTGGTGGCAGAACGCATAGGGTGGTGGGAGAAGGCTGTTTGTGTGCCTGGAGACCAGTGTCCCCGGTGTACCACAGGGATCAGTGCTGTGTCCCTAATTGTTTGTGTTATTCACAAAAAAAAATATAGATGTGAATATGGAGTGGGTTCGGTGGAGAGTGGAGGAGGTGTGATAAGTAAGTGTATGTTTGACATAAAGATTGGCTAGGTGATTAGCAGTGAGGATGAAGACCTTAAGTTACAGGAAGATGCAGATAGAATGGTCATATGGGCAGATCAATGGCAGATGGAATGATAAATATGCGGTGATGCACTTTGGGAGAAGAAACCAGGCAGGAGGGGACTCAATGAATGGCAGCACACTGGTAACCTCAGAGTGTACTTCTCCACACATCCCTGAATGAGGCTGGACAGGATAATGGGCTAGTTAAGAATTGGACCTTGGGTGTTGCGTTTCCTAATCAGAGTGTAGATTATAAGAGCTATACAGTGGTTTGGTTCGGCCAAAATGGAATACTGTTTGTAGCTCTGGGAGCCACATTCCAGGAAGGATGTGATTGTACTAGAGAGGGTGCAGAGGTGATTCACCAGGATGTTCCCTGGGATTTAGCACATCAGCTATGCAGAGAGGCTGGATAAGTTCGGGTTGTTTACTTTGGAGCAGAGAAAGCTGAGGGGTCAGTGATTCAGAAGGATACGATTATGAGCGACACGGACAGGGTGGATAGACAGCAACTGTTCCTTTTAGTCAGAGGGTCAAGAACAAAGGAGCTCACTTTTAAAGTGAAGAGTTTGAGGTTCAGAGAGAGAGGATTTAAACATTTTTTTCACCGAGAGGGTGTTGGGTTCTGGGATTACTTCCTGAGAGGGGAATTATCACGGGTAACCTCACAATCGTTAATAAGTACTTGGACTAGCACTTGGCAGTGTCATAACATTCCCAGCTATGGGCCTGCTGTAGGAAAATGGGACTAGTATAGATCGTGCTGTATGTCTGTTGGCACAGAGTCTATGCTCCTGTGAGTGTGTGTGGAAGGTCAATTATTGAGCAGTTTAAGGCAGGAATTGATGGGTTTCTGAAGAGTATATTCACAAGGGTTCTCAGAGTGAAAGGTAATAACTTGTCAATGTGAATTCACATGTCAATGTGAATAATATGAGAAAACAAGTGCAGCTTCCTTACAATATGAAACTAGAGAATGGGGAATGGAGAACAGGGACATGGCAGAACTATGAAGCCAGTACTTCAGGTCTGTCTTCACAGAACTTTCTAATAATATTAGGAAAACCAAGTCTGGTGTGGGAAAATGATAGAGTACATGGAACACAGAACATGGGAAGTAAATGGTCTTCGAGAAATTATTGGCACTGCAAGTAATAGAACATAGAAGAATACAGCGCAGTACAGGCCCTTTGGCCTCGATGTTGCGCCGATCCAAGCCCACCTAACCTATACTAATCCACTATCCTCCATATACCTATCCAATGCCCGCTTAAATGCCCATAAAGAGGGAGAGTCCACCACTGCTACTGGCAGGGCATTCCATGAACTTACGACTCGCTGAGTGAAGAACCTACCCCTAACTTCAGTCCTATATCTACCCCCCCTTAATTTAAAGCTATGCCCCCTTGTAATACCCGACTCCATACGCGGGAAAAGGCTCACACTGTCAACCCTATCTAACTCCCTAATCATCTTGTACACCTCAATCAAGTCACCCCTAAACCCTCTTTTCTCTCATGAAAACAGCCTCAAGTGTCTCAGTCTTTCCTCATACGATCTTCCTTCCATACCAGGCAACATCCTGGTAAACCTCCTCTGCACCCGTTCCAGTGCCTCCACATCCTTCCTATAGTATGGCGACCAAAACTGCACACAATATTCCAGATGCGGCCGCACCAGAGTCTTATACAACTGCATCATGACCTCAGGACTCCGGAACTCAATTCCTCTACCAATAAAAGCCAGTACGCCATATGCCTTCCTCACCGCACTATTTACCTGGGTGGCAACTTTCAGAGATCTGAGTACATGGACACCAAGATCCCTCTGCTCATCCACACTACCAAGTATCCGACCATTAGCCCAGTACCCCATTTTTTTGTTATTCTTCCCAAAGTGAATCACCTCACACTTAGCTACATTGAATTCCATTTGCCACCTTTCTGCCCAGCTCTGCAGCTTCTCTATATTCTGCTGTAACCTGCCACATCCTTCCTCACTGTCAACAACTCCTCCGACTTTCGTATCATCCGCAAACTTGCTCACCCAACCTTCTAACCCCTCTTCCAGGTCATTTGTAAAAATGACAAACAGCAATGGTCCCAAAACAGATCCTTGCGGAACACCGCTAGTGACGGCACTCCATGAAGAAACTTTGCCATCAACTACTACCCTCTGTCTTCTTCCATCCAGCCAATTCCTAATCCAAACCTCCAACTCACCCGCAATACCATATCTGCGTATTTTCTGCAGTAGCCTACCATGGGGAACCTTATCAAACGCCTTACTAAAATCCATATATACCACATCTACCGCTTTCCCCTCATCAACCTCCTTCGTCACCTTTTCAAATAATTCAATAAGGTTTGTGAGGCACGACCTGCCCTTCACAAAACCATGCTGACTATCCTTGATCACATTATTCCTATCCAGATGTGCATAAATCCTATCCCTTACAATTCTCTCTAAGACTTTGCCCACAACAGAAGTGAGACTCACCGGCCTATAGTTACTAGGGTTATCCCTACTCCCCTTTTTGAACAAGGGAACCACATTTGCTATCCTCCAGTCTTCTGGCACTACTCCTGTAGACAACGAGGACATAAAAATCAAGGCCAATGGCTCTGCAATCTCCTCCCTTGCTTCCCAGAGAATCCTAGGATAAATGCCATCAGGCCCAGGGGACTTATCTATTTTCACCTTTTCCAGGATTTCCAACACCTCTTCTCTACATACCTCAAAGCCATCCATTCTACTTATTTGTGACTCAGTATTCACATCGACGACAATGCCCTGTTCCTGAGTAAATACTGAAGAAAAGTATTCATTCAGTGTCTCCCCAATCTCTTCTGCCTCCACACGCAACTTCCCACTGCTATCCTTGACTGGACCTATTCCTACCCTAGTCATTCTTTTATTCCTAATATACCGATAGAAAGCCTTAGGGTTTTCCCTAATCCTACCGACTAAGGACCTTTCATGTCCCCTCCTTGCTGCTCTTAGCTCTAATGGTCATAGACAACACGAACATAGATTTATGAAATGGGAATTATGTTTGAGAAACAGACTGGGAGACAAATGAAAGAGAAGCAATGGGTGTAAAATACGTGGATTCTCAGAAAAAATGTTGATAAAGCTCCAAGCCCAGTTTGCAAAATAAAATCTTAGTGGATTGGGGCGAATATATGGCCATGTTTCTAGAATGGGACAGCTGGCAGGAAACAATGAATAGAAATAAACAGACTCGTCAAGCAACAACCTGACATTGTCTGAACGGTATTATTCTGTGAGTATGACTATGTCCCAGACTCCCTATCACCTTCCCCGGATATCTCCTGTCTCATCAGCAGGACAGACACAGCAGAAGTGGCGGCACAGTGGAATACAGTTGGAAGGGAATTGCTCTTGGAGTCCTCAACAGTGACTCCGTATCCCATGAAATCTCATGGCATTAGTTTGCACATGGGAAAGGAAACCTCCTGCTGATTACCATGTACCAGCCTCTCTCAACTGATGAATCAGTACTCCTCCACGCTTACCAACACTTGGAGGAAGCACTGAGGGTAGCACGGACGCAAGATGTATTCTGGGTGGAGGACTTCAATGTCCACCTCATAGAGTATCTCAGCCAAAGCATTACTGATCGAGCTGGGCGGGTCCTAAAGAATATAACTGCTAGACTGGTTCTGCGGCAGGTGGTGAAGGAACCAACAAGAGGAAAATACATACTTGACCACAGCCTTACTAATCTGCCAGTATCCATGGCAGTATCGGTAAGAGCAGCTACCGCATAGTCATTGTGGCGACAAAGTCACACCTGCACATTGAGAATAACCTCTACCATTTTGGGTGGTACTATCACGGTGCTAAATAGGGCAGACTTCGAACAGATCTAGCAGCTCAAATCTGGGTGTCCATAAGGTGCTGTGGGTCATCAACAGCAGCAGAATTGTGCACCCGCACAACCTCATGGCCTGGTGTATCCCCCTCGCAACAATTACCATCAAGCCAGCGGATCAAGCCTGGTTCAATGGAGTGTGCAGGATGGCAGGAACAGCACTGGGCATACCTGAAAATGAGGTGTCAGCCTGTTGAAGCCACCAAACAGGACTACTTGCGCACCAAACAGCATAAGCAGTAAGTGATAGACAGAGCTAAGTGCTCTCACAAGCAAAGGATCAGATCTAAGCTCTGCAGTCCTTCCACATCTAGTCGAGAAACATTGCGGACAATTAAACAATTCACTGGAGTAAGAGATTCCACAAATATCCCCATCCTTAATGATGGAAGTGCCCAGCACTTCAGTGTATAAAATAAGGCTGATGCATTTGCAACAATCTTCAGTCAGAAGTGCTGAGTGGATGATCCATCTCAGCTTTCTCCAGTGATCCGGAGCGATTCAGTTACCAGTCATCAAACAATTCGATTCAGTCCACGTGATATCCAGAAACGGTTGGAGGTACTGGATACACCAAAGGGTCCATACTCTGACAATATTCTGGCAATAGTACTTAAAACGTGTGCTTCATAACTTGCCACTCCCCTTGCCAAACTGTTTCAACACAGTTACAACAATGGCTTTTCCTGATTATGTGGAAAATTATCCCAAGTATCTCCTGTATATAAAAAGCAGAACAAATCCAATCCGGGCAATTACCACCCCATAAGTCTACTCTCTATCATCAGTAAAATGGTGGAAGGTTTCAGTGCTTTCAAGAAGCACCTGCTCAGCAATAACCTGGTCAATGACGCCCAGTTTGGGCTTCAACAGGGCCACTCAGCTTCTGACCTCATTACCGTTGGTCAAGCATGGACAACAGAGCTGAATTCCAGATGTAGGGTGAGAGTGACAGCCCTTCAAATCAAGGCTGCCTTCGACCAAGTGTGGTATCAAGGGGCCTTAGTAACATTGGAATCAATGTGTATCAGGGGCAAACTCCCTGCTGGTGAGAATCATACCTGACACGTAGGAAGATGGTCATGGTTGATGAATGCCAGTTAACTCAGCTCCAAGTCTGTAGGAGTCCCTCGAGCAGTGGCCAAAAACTTCTTCAGGGCTGCTTCATCAATTACCTTCCCTCCATTTTAAGGTCAGAAGTGGGGATGTTCACCAATGTTTGTACAATGTTCTGCAACATTTTTCGCTCTTCAGATACTGAAGCAGTCCATGTTCAAATGCGACAAGATCTGGACAGTATCCAGGCTGACAAGTGGCAAGTAATATTCAGGCCACACAAATGCCAGACCGTGACCATCACCAATAAAATACCGTCTAACCTGCCCCGTGGCATTCAATGGTGTTACTATCACTGAATCCCCCAGTATCAAAGTCCTGGTGGGTAATCATTGCTCAGATACTCACTGGTCTCGCCACATAAAAACAATAACTACAAGAGCATGTCAGATGCTAGGAATACTGCAGCGAGTAACTCACATCCTGACTTCCAAAAGTCTGTCAATCATCGACAATGCATAAGTCAGAAGTGTAATAGAAGACTCCCAATTTGCCTGGATGAGTGCAGCCCCAACTACACTCAAAAAGCTTTATACCATCCAGGACAAAGCAGCCAGTTTGACTGTCCCTTCATCCACAATGCTCCACCATCAACGCTCAGCAGCAGCAGCAGCAGTGTTTTACTATCTACATGCTGCAATGAAATGATTCGCCAAAGATCCTCAGAGATCATCTTCCCAACTCACGACAATGTCTATCTAGAAGGACAACGGCTATAGATGTATGGGAAAAGCATCATCTTCAGGTTCCCCTCCAAGCCATTCACCATCCTGACTTGGAAATATATCACTGCTCCTTCTCAGTCACTGGGTCAGAATCCTGGAATTCCCTCCCTAATGGCATTGAAGGTCAACACAGCAGGTGGACTGCAACGGTTCAACATGGCAGCTCACCACCACCTTCACAAGGGCAACTAGGGACAGGCAATAAATGCTGGACCAGCCAGTGACTCCGAGATTCACGAAATAAATAAATATAAATTAACAGAGAAAGGTTGCTGAGGTGTCGCAGGGATCGGTGCTTGGGGCCCAGCTGTTCACAATGCCCTTTAAACATTTGGTTGCTGGAATCAGATACAATATATCCCAGCCTGCAGACAGCACTAACGGATGTGGGATTGTGAGTGGGTGAGGAAGATGTAAAAAAGCACCGAGAAGACTAAGAGAAGTGGAGTGAATGGGTAAATATGTGACAGATGGAGAACAATGTGGATAGAGATGACGGTGTGCCCTTTGGTGGAAATGATAAATTGGCAGCCTACCATTTGAAAATAATTGGTTGAAACATGTTGATCTACAAAGGGACGTATGCTCCGTTATGTTGTTTCCTTCTGCATAAACCTCTGAGGCCCCTGCAGCGCAGTGAGTCCTGCAAACAGAAGTCAACACTGGTCATGGCATTGGCACGCTGACCAGTATACATGGACCCGCGAAGTGGGGAGATGAAACACTGAAAAGGATCTGCATCTCCTGATACACCAGTCTCTGAAAGTAATATTGCAGAAACAGAAAGCAGTGAGAAAGATAAATGGTGTATTTACCTTCATTTCAGGGGTTTGTCAGTACAGGAGTAAGGGTGTCTTACTGCAGCTGTACAGTGCCTAGTGAGATATCATCTCGAACATTGTACAGTATTGTGGGCAGTTTTGATCTCCATACCTAATAAAGGACAAACCTGACATTGATGGAGAGCAGTGAATTATGACCAGACTGGTCTCTGGGATAACAGGCTTCTTGTGGGAGCAGAGATTGGGGTGACTGGGCTAGTATTCCATGGGGTTTAGGAAAATGAGTCGAGATCTCAGTGAAATATACAAAACTCTGACAGGGTGGGACAGATTGGAAGTAGGGATGATAATTCCCCTGGCGACAACGCCTAAAACAAGGGAACACCGTATTAGGTACAGCAGGTCACTCTGCATTGAGATGAGAATATATGTCTGCACTCACTGATTGGTGAACATGGGGAATTCGCTCGCACCTGGAAACCGAGACACTGATTATAAATAAGGATTTCGAGACAGGAAAGGGATGGTGGGAGAGCAGGAGTACGGTGTGGAAATGAAGGGCCAAGCATCATTACATTGATTTGGGTCGCAAACTCGATGGACCAAACATACTACTGCACTTCCTATTTTATAGATTTCCAAGGTTACTCACAATAACAGATATGTACATCGTGTGGGGTAAACGCATTGAGGAGGTTTTATCCATGAACTAGAATGGGGGAGGCTCAATGTGTTGTATGACCTACTCCTTTTCCGCTGTTTCTGTGCAGTCTGTGTGAAAGCTCTGTAAATGTTGTCAAAAGCCCTCAGATGTTAGGAAGGAGGTCTTTGTAGGCTCGACAGGACTGTGTTCCCAGTCCCTTTTCCAACACTGATGCTGAGGCCGGATGTTCTGTACGGTTTCATCCTTTCAGACATCTGAGTAGTTAGAGACCATTGAAATGTTTATCACATGTCAGGGTCTTTGGAGTCACTTTTAGGCCAACCCAAGAAATCACCGGAGATTCACTTCCTAAAAGTACATTGGAGAAGGAAATTTTGTTTCCAATTGATATTGACTTCAAGGTCACTGTTACTGACACCAGATTTTAGATCTCGATATTTTATTAATTGTTTTTAACTTCCACCACCTGCCAGAGAATTTGGCCTGGTCTGGGTTATTAATTCAGTGACATTTCCACAACAGCACCATCTCCACATGGGGACCGATCGGAAATCACACTGAGCAGGTTGTTTCTGTGCTGCTTGACAGTTCTGTCAAAAAGAACTCCCACCGATTTGATTGCCGTGATGGGACTGAGGTGGTGATAATTGGTCAGATTGTAATTGTGCTCATCTTAGCGGACTGGACATAGTGAGTAATTTTCCACATTGCCAGGGAGATTTCAGAGTTGGAGCTGGAATGAAACAGCTTCCCCAGGGACACGGCTTGTTGTACAGCACAAGTCTTCAGTCCTATTGCAGAAACTGAGTCTGGATCCATGGCCTTTGTCGTATCTAATGTATTCAGCTGTTTCTTCACGACACGTGCAGCGAATCGAATTAGGTGAAGACTGGCATCTGTGATTTTGTGGGCATCATGATGAGGGTGAGGTGTATCATCGACTCAATACTTCTGGCAGAGGATGGTGCAGATAAAACATCCTTTTCTTTTACACTGATGTGCAGGTCTGTTCCATTATTTAGGATGGGGGTGTTTGTGGAGCCCTCTCCTCCGGTCATTTGTTTAATCGTCCATGACCATTTATAACTGAATGTGACAGAACTGCAGAGCTTCGTTCAGATCTGTTGGTCAAGTCCGGTAGCTTTAATGAGTTAGCATCAGGTTAAGGTTCATGTGGTTCTGACTCTGACATGTTCACCCACACTCGTAACTGAGCCATAGATGGTGTTGGTGGTAATGGCAGACTGAGGTGTTATCCCCGGCAAAAAGTTACAGGTTGTGGTTGAATGCAGGTCTGCCTCTCCTGCTGATGTGGTCTACAGCACTACATGAATACGGAGTTTCGAGCTGTAATATCTGCAATGCAATTCTGCTGTCTGTTCCTCAATTCTCACTGAGACCCATTCACCCATCAGCCCTGCACTCAGTGACCTAACCTGGTTTCTGATGTGGAAATAATTCAATTTTCAAACTCTCATTCTGTTGAGGGACTGTCTCCCCGGGTCTTGCTTCCAATCTGACACATTCTACAAAAGCATTTAACTGATCTTAACTCAAATATTTAATTCACCTGATTTTTTTCCTTGAGAAATACCATCTTCTGTGTTTAAAGTGAATGTGTTTCCTCTGTTTCTCTCCCTGACCATGATTAAGAATTCTGTAGTGTCAGGAATGCCAGCCTTATGTAGTTTCAGAGCCAATAAATTCTCTGGATTCCCAACCATCTTCACCACATTGTATGTTTCCTCCTTTGGTTTGATTCCTTATGACTCATGGTTGCCATGTCCTCCCATGAGTATGTTTTATCTTCTTGGGGTTGACTTTCTGGCATTATCTTCCGAATTATCCCCAGAAACTCCTCCCATTGCTGCTCCATGGTCTTTCCTCCTCAGCTCCCCTTCCAATTAACTCAGGACAGCTCCTCCCGCATGTCTTTGTAGCTACATTGCTTAATTATAACCACATTATATCTAGAAGAAAGCATTAGATATATACTGACAGAAGGGGTTTTCAGAGATGGGACACGAAGAAACATTGGTGAATTTCTTCACTAGATACAAAGGGAGAACGAAAGAGAGGATATAGATCTGGAGATGCGGAATTGAGAAAACTGGATTAACGAAAGAAGTAGATGTACTTCCCTCAATGTTTTGGCAATTCCTGTGTGCTGTGATCCTTTTATAGTGCATGTACAACAGAGCAATATGTTCAAATGCTAGGTCTGATGCTATAACTTTTATCTCCAATATTACGACAGACACTAGTTTTGGAAAGAACCCAACAGGACAACATATTTAATTGCTTGTAGAAAGGAGATTAACTGAAATAAGTTTGGACACGAGAAGCAAGAATTTATAACACACATCCTGATAAGAATGAGAGATTAGATTTGGGAATCCCAGAAAAGGGGGAACGTTGAGAAAAAGGGAACGTATCACTTCAGATGAGGATCAAATAATGTTTTAATGCTTTATAAATTTTTCACATCATGTGCATAATTTTTCGTTAACTGTGTCTCCGTTGTTCATTCAGAATGTGTTGTACACATATGAACAATCTTCCTTATCTGAACACACACTGAATAAACAGTGTATATAAAACCATTTTTCCTCCATTTCAAACTCTCCTTTTGTCATGCTAGCAGGATATATGAACACCAACTGGCCACCAAAAGGCATGACCCACTATCATTAGTCTCCATACATACAGACAAAGAAGGAAACCACGTTGACTGTGCCAACACACACTTCCTAGGACAAAGCCAGGCACGAAAGTTCTTAGAAGCATGACATTCTAACCAGAAGTCCATCAATAAACACATCAGTTTAGATCCTATCTACCTCCCCTTGAAAAAAACTGGAAATAACATTACGCACTTTAAGAAACCAAGACCTACAAATAGAAAGACGAGACATACCACCAGTGCGTCACCAGAAACTCTTACTGATGATGATACCTTGTCATGGTGACGAAACATCTGAAAACAAACCTTCAAGCTCAGCGAGCTAACTTACACACTTATAAATGGTTATTTTTCTCTTAAAAGCGGAATTTGGGACTTCTCTCTCACTCATGTTTTAACAGAGTACGAGGTGAGGTGAGCTTTTCTGGGTGTGTGGTTTTAATTAACAGAGGGGTTAGACGGTTTGAGGGCTTGTCGCATTGGATTTGAACAGTTTTGCGGTACAAAAGGCCCCAGCAGATTCCATCACTTGACAGTTAGTGACCTAGACCTTCAAATAAAACAGGTGACAAAAGTCATTTAATTTTGTTTCCTTGTGGTTGGTTAAATTAAAAGAAATGGCTTTTAACATGACCAAAGATGTTCTGAGGTTTGAAGCTGATTCACAAATTTGCCAAGAAAATGTCGAAAGACAAAGGAAGGGCATACTTTTAGTATTAACATGTCGATTAGAATTGGGTTTCACCAGGGACAAAAGGAAAGCTGTCACCATAATGGAGTTGGTCAAGCACTTCGATGTATCAGAGAAGCAGGAAACTGTAGTCGAGTTAGAAAAAACTTAAATTGCAAGTGTGGCAACTTGAGTTAAAGATAAAGAAAGAGATAGAAAGAGAGAGAAGATAGAGAAAGAGAAAAAGAGGAAAAAGGAAGAGAGGGAGAATTTGAAATTCAGAAGTTTGGAATTAGATAAGAAAGTTAAATTAGCAGGATGAAGATGAAGGGAGAATATAGGGATGTATACAACTATGTTAATACATTGCCATGTTAAGCTGACAAAAATGCCAAAATCTTTTTTATTTCATTTGCAAAATTGGCTCGGCAGATGGCATGTCCAGTGAACTTGTGGGTAATGGTAGTTCAGACTACGCTGGTGGGCACAGCTTGAGAGGTATGTGCAGTGCTGTCACATGAGGGAGCAAGAGATTATGCAAATGTCAAACAGGCTATTTTGAGTGCTGATGAATTGGTACTAGAAGAATATAGACAGCGGTTCAGAAATATAGAGACGGAACCAAATCAGACGTATATTGAGTTTAAAAGAATAACCACAGTCATTTTGATAAATGGGTGCAGGCCTTAAAAATAGATAAGACCAGTGAGGCCCGAAGGGAGATTATTCTGCTGTACGAGTTTAAAGACTCACTTCCAGAGATAGTAAGAATTCATCTGAATGAACATGAAGCTCAAGAAGTGAGAAACGCGGCAGAAATGGCAGTTAAGAATGCATTGGTGCATGAGATGAAATTTAGCTTCTGCGAGGATTTTCATCCTGTGAGAGATAGAAATTGGGAGAAGGGGTGATCCTACACTACAAAATATAGAGTAAAGCACACTGGCAATAGTTTACCTGAGGTTACAAAAAAAGCCCAAAGGGGTTGAAAGGAAGTGAAAGGCCTCAGGTCTCACTATAACGTAGTGGAACACATAAAATTACAGTACCGATGGTTTGAGAAGGGCACTGGGAAAAGGTATTTTCACTGCAGGAAACTGGGACGCACAGTGCTGTGCGTTGAAGGAAGACACTTTGGGAAAAGATGTGGTAAAAGAGTTTAAGCCAGTGGTATTAGTGAACCTGGTAAAGGAGACCCCAAGTGGAGCGGAGGAGCTGCTGGAGAGTGCTCAGCCAGGACAGGGGCTGTGTATAGAGTTGGTGCCTGATCTCTATAAAGAATTTGCCTCTGTCGATAAACCTTACTAAGTAAAAATGGGGTGTGGGGGAGGACAAGAAGTTAAAATTTTGCAAGATGCAGGATCTGTTAAATTTCTAATAGTTGAGAAGTGAGGAGCCGGAAAGGCACAACAGATCTGCAGCATCCGAAGAGCAGGACAATCGACACATCAGGCATAAACCCATCGTCAGGAATGTGGCGGGGGGACAAGGGAGCTGAAAGATAAAAAGGAGAGTAGGAGCTGGGCTGGTGGGAGGGTCACTGAGAGAGCGATAGGAAGATGTAGGTGGGAGTGATAGTGATATGTCAGAAGGGAGGTTGGAGTAGATAGGTGGGAAGGAAGATGGACAGTTAGAACAGCTCAAGAGGGTAGTGCTAATTTGAATGGTTGGATCTGGGATGAGGTTGGGGGAGGGGAGATTTGGAAATTGGTGAAGTCAACGTTGATGCTGTATAGTTTGACGGTTTCAGCTGTCCTACTACCTTTCCACTTCACCCTCCTCTCCGACCTATCACCGTCAGACTGACCTACATCTACATATCGCGTTCCAAGCTACCTTCCACCAAGCTCCACCCCCACCCTCCTATTTCATTCTCAACCCCCTTCCCCCCCCCTTACCTCCCACTTTCCTGTTGAAGGGCTTATGCCTGAAACGTCAACTCTCCTGCCCGTCGGATGCTGCCGACCTGCTGTGCTTTTCCAGCCCTACACGTTTCAACTCTGATCTCCAGCATCTGCAGTCCTCACTTTCCCTCGGCCTCAAATAGTAAGAGATGGAAGTATTTTCACGCTTTCTGACATGTTACTCAAAAGCGTGATAATTTTTGAAATGGGGACAGAAATTAACCATTCCCTGTTTGACATTAGGTTGGAGTGCCAAGTCAAGGTTGGGGAAGTAACAGTGAGATTGAGTGACAGGGTGTCAGTTCCAGGAATGCATTCTTGGGAATGATTTAGCATAATTCAATGAGGGAGGGGCACCCCTTGTGGTGGAGAAGTCAAAGTAAAACTATGGAACTGGGGAATTAAAAGAAAAATACCCAGGGATTTTTCCAGACTATGTAGTAATAAGATCCCACTGCCATACATTACAACAGGAAGGAAAACCAAAATAAAAAGCCAAAGGAGTTGATGCACGGAAGACTCAGGCTAAAGCATTTCTAGTGGCTGGAATTCACAAGGACGTGGTTAATGTTTGTTGAACATGTCATACAGTCCAAATGGTAGGTACGTCACAGTCAGCATTAAAACCAGCACCGTTGCTGTCAATTCCTGTATTCGAAGAACCTTTCACGTGGGCTATGATTAATTGTGGAGCTCTCCTTTCTAAAATAAAAGTGGAAAGCAATATCTGCTGATCATAATGAATGTGACTACTCGATTTCCAGGGATAATTCCATTATGGGGTGCTAAGGTAAAAAGGGAGGTGGAGGACTTGGTAGCTTCCTTTACTAGCTGTGGGCTACGCAGTGTGATTCGGTCAGACCAAGAGTCTCATTTTACCGCTCAGCTGTTTAAGGACGTCATAGATAGCTTCGGCATACAGCAGTTTAAATCAAGTGCATTCCAAAACCGAATCCCAGGGAGCCTTAGAAAGTTGGCATCAGATGCCGAAGACAATATTAACAGCGTACTGTCAGAATATCCCAAATGATTGGAATAAAGGCGCCTCATTATATTGTTTGCCAATTGAGATGCCCCAAATAAATCTACTCTCTTTACTTCCTTTGAGTTAATATTCGTACATAAAGTGAGAGGCCCTTTGAAATTAATTACATATAAATTGTAAGGACCGAAGTCGGAGATCTCACACTTGGATTATGTATCTCAGGTGAGGGAGAAATAAGATGGAGTAGGTGAGTTACTAAACAGCACCTGAAGAGGGCACAGCATAGAGTGAAGCAGGTGGCAGATAAAAACTCTGAAACTTCGACAATTTCCCATGGTGATGACGTATTAGTATTGCCACCAGTGCTGGAAACCCCTTCATAGCCAGGTTTAGGGGCCCCTTTCAAGTTAACAAAATTGTTGAGTCGGTTAAACTATCTGATAAAGATACCGGATATGACAACAGAAGTTAGAGAACGTAATGTGAATGAATAATGCACCAGCCACATTTAAGACTCAGGAACAGAGTTGTGGTCAGATGAACAAATTGTGCAGCTTATCTGTATGATGTAGTGATCTTTAGTAAGTGATTGAAAGCTCACTTGTTACAGTTGGCAGAGCATTTTGAACGATTACAAGAAGCAAAATTGGTAATAAAATTAGTGAAAACAGAATTCGCGAAGTTAGAGGTGATGTTCTTGGGACATTACATTGGACATGGAAGGTTGACCCCATGGAACACAAAGATGAAGGACTTTGAGGAATTTCCACGACCATTCGCGAAGGAAGAGAGGTTTCGATTTTTGGAACTGAGTGGATTATATCGGAAGTTTGTTGCAAACTTCAGCAGCGTATTGGCACCACTGCTGGATTTACTAAGGAAGAACACAGAATTGTGGTGGACAGAACAATGCCAGGAGGCATTTGACAATTTTTAATCACGATTAATCACCGCGTCAGGTTTAGATACACCAAATATTTTGAAAACCTTTGAAAATTGTGTTTGATGCTCGGGAATAAAGGTTGGAGATGTATTGATACAGTAAGATGATGATGGAAAGGAATGGCCAATTGGCTACTTGTCGAAAAAACTCAATATCCACTAGAAAATAAATACAAAATCTCCATGATTGAAAAAGAATGATTAAGTTTCGCACTGGCCTGACAATATTTTAATGTTTATATGACAAACAAATTGTCGGAGACGGTTGTGGACAAAGACAAATCTCGCTCATTTTTTAGAATCTTTAAAGACCAGAATATGAGACAATTTCATTGGAGTCTTATGTTACCAACTTTAAACTTAGAAAATTTAAATGCAGTTGGTCCTAAAATGTGACAGCAGATGTGTTACCTCAGATTTAATGGAAAACGTATAGATAAGATTTGACTTATTCCAGTGTTATATAGGTGTGCAGAATTAATATGAATTGTATAACTGAGATTAATACTTTTGTATTTAATAATGGGATTAAGAATTAGAGGAAAAGGAATGATGCCATCTCTTAGTTCTGATGGTTCATTTTCTTTTCTGAAGGGGGGAGGTGTTATGAAGCCAAAAGCATGTCTGGTCACTTTAAGACAGAATGGGTGTTGTTGAATAGAAAGTACAGCGAAAGATGCCAGCTGAAGGTCAGTTTTTTCCATATGTCACAATTAGCTGGGAAATGGGTACCTGAGTTTTGGTTGCTGCTTTGTCGGCAATTCAAATACAACTAAAGGATACAAGAAGCTGACGGAATTTGAATATTATTGTTTGGACACATGGAAAGCAATCAAATTATGAGAATTATTGTATCATGAGGAGTACATAAACCCAGCATTTTGAACACTAGAGGGAGAGCCACTGCCATTCAACAGCAGAGTTACTGCTGTAGAGCAGGAGTGCTTACTAGCCATTTCAAACACTCTTTATCAAAGATATATGTTCATGTAACACCTACTTGCAGCAAAAGAAATGACCCAGGGGGATCAGCAGCTGGAAGAGTGAACTCAGCGGGGAAGATAGAGACTGTGTGGTCTTGAGATTGTAATGTTTAATATGTGGATTGTTGTTAATGTACCCCCTTCAACCACATCTGTTGGCAGCTCATCCACATACCATCGTCTGTGTAAAGAAGTAGTCCCTCAGGTTCCCTTTTATTCCTTCCCCTTTAACCTTAAACTGATCCCCTCTAATCCTCAATTCTGTACACCTTGGAAAAAGACTGAGAACATTAACCCTATCCATACCCCTCGTGATCTTATACAGCTCTCTAAGGTCCCCTCACCCCAGTCTCCTACACTCTCAAGAAAAGGTCCTAGCTTGTCCACCCTCTCCATATAACTCAGATCATTGGGTCCTGGCAATGACCTTGTAATTTTTTTCGACACTCTTTCTAGTTTAATAACATCCTCCCTCTAACAAGGTTACAAAACTGAACACAAACTCCAAGTGCGGCCTTACCAAAGTCCTGTGCAACTGCAACATAAATTCCCAACTTCTATACTCAATATCCTGACTGATGAAGGCCAATGTGCCAAACGCCTTCTTCTCTGCCCTGTCTACCTGTGACTCCACTCTCAGGGAACTGTGCACCTGAACCCCAAGGTCTCTCTGCCCACTACACTCCTTAGGGCCCTCCCATTCACCATGAAACTCCTATCTTGAATTGAGTTTCCAAAATGCAAGACGTCTCGCATCTATATTAAATTCCATTTGCCATTACTCGGCCCACTTCCCCACCTGATTAAGGTCCTGCTGCAATTTCTGATAAAATTCCTCACTGATCATGCTCCCACTTATTTTACTGTCATCTGCAAACTGGCTAATCATGCCTTGTACATTCTCAACCAATTCATAGATAACCAACAACTATGGACCCAGCCTCCAGTCTGACAAGCATCTTTCAACTAAACCCTCTGCTTCCGACCATCAAACCAACTGTGTAACCAATTGGCCAGTTCCCCCAGCATTCCACGTGATGGGAACCTTCCAGAGAGGCTTGCCATGTGGAACCTTATCAAAGGCCTTACTGAAATCCATAGAGACTCCGTCTACCGCTCTGCCCTCATCAAGCTTCTTGGTCACTTCATGAAAGAACTCTAACAAATTTGGGAAGCTTGATCTCCCACTTACAAGTCTATGTTGACTGCTCCGAATCAAACCCTGTGTAAGTAATGGGTGCAGTCAATAGTATGCTGTCCTTCATTGTAAGATGATTCGGTACAGAAGTAAAGCCATCTTCCTGATGTTGTAGAGCCTTGCTGAGAGAGCATTAGGGGCACACTCCATGGATTTGATCTCCTTTGTAACGAATGATCTCCTTACCACAGACACGGTAATATGAGGATAGAGTAAAGAAGCTGAATGTTTAATCTGTAGAGCTGTGAGAGACGAAAAAATGGAGATGCTGAAACACGAGTGGCAGCGATCATTTCCTTCCAAAAATGACATTGATAGGGTGAGACATTCCATACTTTACCCAGGGTTGATTCGTTAGATTTTTTGCCATGTGTACCTCAGTACAGGGAAAAACGTTGAGCAGTGGAGACAGGTCATAGTAAGCATGGCCAGACAGATCATAGGGTGGAAATAGACTTGGACAGAGTAAGGCATACAGTTTACACGGAACAGGACGTGCACTAGACAAGATCAACATGAATGCGGTCAGCATTATTTGAACTTAGTGAGTCCATTCATCAGTTTAACCTGGCTTTCTTAACAGTTTATATGCCTTTACTAACTCTCCAAATGTTATTGTGCAGTGGGCTTGTGAAGCCGTACTGAACGTCAGGTTGTTCACAATCCCCAACAGCAGCCACAATACCTTCCATGTGAAACAGGTAGCCATTCCCACCCACTTCTGCCCTACAAAGAGAACACCAGGCTGGCTTCTCAGAGATGGAAGATGCCTTCTTGAGACTTCACACATGACATATGGCTTCTCTCCTCACCACTAGGAAACCACGTTAAAGTCCCACGTGTGTATCATAAGCAATGGAGCCAAGAGGAGCAACGAAGAGCAGTCTGTCTGTCCAGTCTCTGCTCCGCTTGTTCATCATGTTAGAGCATCAATTAGGAGACAGTGAGGACTGCCGATGCTGGAGATCAGAGTAGAGCATCGATTGCTGGAAAAGCACAGCAGGTCAGGCAGCATTCGAAGAGCAGGAGAATCGATGTTTCGGGCATGAGCCATTCATCAGGAATCAGCATCAATTGCCTCATTCTGTCCCTGTGTAAGTATGTTGAGGGGGGAATGGCCTCTTACTGTTCCTGTGAAAGTGACTCAAGGGGCTGAAAGGCCTCATCCCATTGCTGTGTAAGTGACCCAAGGGACTGAATGGCTTCTTCCTCGTCCGATTGGATAGAGCCATGGGCCGGATTGGGTTACCCCTGGTTCCTGCTTGACAGCTCGAAGTGCTGACAAGTGTGATGATGTTGCAGCTTTAAGAAGTTATTTTGTCCTGGTTTTTTTTAAGAGATTGTATGATCATTACCAAGCTGGCTAGTTAAGACCACTAGTAAACAGCGAGGGAGGCCTTTATTTTAATGCAGACTGAATGGGTGTGGCCAGCTCTCACAGATTAGAATCTCTGGGTTTGGTTTCTCAGTGACGTCAGAAACTATTGGGGTCTCCACAGAGTTGGAAGCTTTAGTGAATGTCTCCTGGCTGCTACGCTCTCTAAATTTTCTCTTGGTGCTGTTTTTAATTCCTGGATTGGAGAAATATTTGTGACAATCTGTGTCTAAGTATTTCTTTTTGCCAAGGGCTGTGTTTATGGGATTTTCCTATATTGGAACAGTTCATTAGTAATAGCTCCTAGATCTATTATTCTGTTAACTTGTACAATAGAATTACGTTATTCTAGATTCCTCTTTCTTTGGTTTCATTTTATCTTTCGTGTTTAAGTAGATGGTGTTTTGCTTCACACCGAGTAGTTTGACCAGTCACATTGCATCTGGAACAGACACTTTACATTTCCTTTAAAATAAAAAAAAGTCTAGATTACCACGTTCAAATATTTTTGAGGCGCTCTAGTGTAGCCCATCACACTAGACTCCTTCTCTTCCTGAGTAATAGGCTGGAGGCACTGAATGGGCTGTCCCTGTTCTTCTCCAATAGTGTCAATGGGCTGAATGGTTTCCTCATATTCCTGTGTAAACAGCGTGAGGTGCTGAATGAACTCTTGTTTTACTGTGGCAATGTGCAGTGTCAGGCAGTGCTGTTACATGAATGTGACGGACCCGTTAACAGCACAAGCCTCAATGGAGTCTGGGTCTTGCTGCTCATGGACACAGACCAGTTCAGGAACTGAGGTGGGACAAAATGTTCTGAACATTGTGGAATCTTCAGTGACCATCCCCACTTCTGCTCTTATGGTGGGGAGGGTGGGGGCGGGGAGACATTGATGAAGCAGCTGAAGATATTTGTGAAGAGGAAGCTAACCTGAGGATCTTCCACAGAGTTGACCCAGGACTGAGATGATGAACATCTTCCTTTGTGCCATGTTTGACTCCAAACACAGGAGAGGTTACTCTGATTCCCATTAAGTCCAGTTTAGTTAAGCTCCTTGATGTCAACAGAAGTCAACCATCGCCTTGATATCAGGGTCAGTCATTTGTACCTGAACCCCTGTCTCAACCTCTTTTGTTCACATCAATAAGCCATGATATAGCAGCAGCAAATGTTTTCTTCAAACAGGTGGTATTAGAACATAGAACATAGAAGAATACAGCGCAGTACAGGCCCTTCGGCCCTCGACGTTGGGCCGATCCAAGCCCACCTAACCTACACTAGCCCACTATCCTTCATATGCCTATCCAATGCCTATTGAATGCCAGGATTTCACTTCTCAAGGGTGGTGGGGAGCAAGATGACTGAAAGTATTTGAAGAGGTGGTAGATGGATATTGACCTGTCAGAGAGTTGGGGGCTATGAAGAATTGTGTATGAAAGAGGACTTGAGACTAAGAGCAGATCAGCCACGAACTTAGTAAAGGGCAAGGCAGGCTTGGGAAGTGAACGACCTTCCCCTGTTTCTGATGTTCTCACATTCTGTTATTGGAAAGTTAGTGGGTGTTATTTTCCTGAATTTGATGTTATTGCATATTGGAGTCACGGAGATCAGACGATTTTGTGAGCCATCTCTGGGTGAGGTATGAGGGCTTTATTCTCAGTGAATCTGGGTCTACAACATGACCAATAAATGAAGCACAAGTTGCAGATAGAGGAAGCTCTGTGAAGAGAGATGAGGGGCCTCTTTCATACCCGTGCCTGGATTTTCCAATTACATTTCCCAAATCACTTCAAAGCGTGTGTGACAGTCTTGAGAGGCTGAATGGTCTCCTCTGTTTCTGTGCACCAAGTTATAGGAGTAAGTGGCCTCCAACTGCTCCTCTCTAGCAGGTTTTCAGGGGCTGAATGGAACACAGAAACATGGGACTGAGGAGCAGAAGTGGGTCATTGGATACTTTGAGCCTTTTCCACCAGGCACGAAAATTGTGGCTATCAGGTTGTGGTCTCAGCCCCGCTTTCCTGTCTGTATCCTATTATCCATGACTCACTGCCCTGTCAAATATTTAACTAATACAGCTTTCAATCAATGTGAACACAGAGGCACGATAAACTTCCAGTGAAAAGAATTCCCACTTGAAATGTCCTTTCAGAATTTTTCATCATCCCTCTTATAGAATCAGAGAGTCATGCAGAACCGAAACAGACCCGTTAGTCCAATCTGTTCGCTCTGATGAGATATCAAATCTGATCCAGTCCCATTTGCCAGCATTTGGCCAATATCCTCTTCTTTCAGACACTTCTTAAATGTGCGATTGTAACCTTCTTCAGCACTTCCTCTGACAGCACTTTCTGTACACACACCACTCTCTGTGTGAAACATTTACCCTCAGGTCCCTTCTAAATTATTCGCCCTCTCACCTTCAAACTGTGCTCTCTTGTTCTGGACTCCCCTACCCTGGGGAGCAGAACGTGGCTGTTCAGAATATCCATGCCCCTGATGATTTTATAAACCTCTATAATGTCATCCCTCAGCCTCTGACACTCCAGGGGGAAACGCCTCAACCTAATCAACCTCCCCCTAAAGCTCAAACCTCCAGTCCTGGGACATCTGTGTAAATCTTTTCTGCAAACAACCGAGTTGTACACAGAATTCGTAAAGTGGCCTCACCAACATCCTGTACAGATGCAACATACCACCACAACTCCTATACTCAATGCTCTGACTGATTAAGGCAAATGTGCCAAATGTGTCCAGCACCACCCTATCTACCTGCGACTCCACTTTCAAGGAACAATATAAATGCAGCCCTAGGTCCCTTTGTTCCACAACACTCCCCAGGACCTTACCATTACGTGTATAATTCCTGCCCTGATTTGCTTTCCCAAAATGTATTATCTCGTAATTATCTAAATTAAACTTCATCTGTCACTCCTTGCCCATTTGTCCCATTTATTTTTGGTTTCGTTGTACTCTGAGATATTCTACTACACCACTTTTTGATGTAATCTGTAAACTTACTAACTATGCCTCCGAAATTCACATCTAAATCCTTTTCATAATATTGAAATGCAGTGAACTCAGCACTGATTCTTACACCACACTGCTGCTCAGAAGCCTCCAGTCTGAAAAATATCCATCTTCCTTCAAGCCAATTGTGACTAGCTTCCTCTGTATCCAATGTGACTGAAACATACGAATCTGTCTACCAATCAGAATATTGTGAACACCTTGCTGAGGTCCATATAGACAATGTCTACCAAACTGCCTTCATCAATCTTTTTCACCTCTTCATAAAACTCAACCAAATTAATGAGACATGATTTCCCATGCAGAAAGTCACGTTGTCTACCCCGATCAGCCATTGCCTTCCCAAATGTATGTAAATCCTGTCCCTCAGAATCCCCTCCAACAACTTACCCACCACTGACATCAGGCTCACCGGTTTATAGTTCCCCGGCTTTTTTGGGTCACTGTTTCCCTTTCTAGTCCCACTGCTCCACTGCTCATAACAAATGTTAAATGTGACCAGGTTGGTGATATGGTCGATGATATCGTTTTCAGACTGGGTCAGGGTCAGTTTTAGCAACAAGTCAGGATAGTTCCTTTAATCTGCTCAAATAGCACGTTAATGATCCAAAGCAATGTTACTCAAACTATGATGGAAAGATGGGAGAAAGTGAGGACTGCAGATGCTGGAGATCAGAGCTGAAAAATGTGTTGCTGGGAAAGCGCAGCAGGTCAGGCAGCATCCAAGGAAGGGCTGAAGAAGCGCTTATGCCCTAAACGTCGATTCTCCTGCTCCTTGGATGCTGCCAGTCCTGCTGTGCTTTTCCAGCAACACATTTTTCAGCTATGATGGAAAGATGCATGGCAAACTGTTTGGATATGGCAAATAAAGAATCGATATTTCCTTTTCTAAACACACACACACACACACACACACACACACACACACACACACACACACACACACACACACACACACACACACACACACACACACACACACACACACACACACACACACACACACACACACACACACACACACACACACACACGACATTGTCCAAAATAAGATTCTGCGTTTGAAGATATTCTACTCACACAAGCTGCAAGCAATGGGATTTCATCCTGGAACAGTTGAATTTGGCTGAATTCCCTTTGCATTAGGCAGTGAGGAGGTTCCAATGAATTCTGGTCAGGGATCACCTAAAGGTGGCCCAGTTGTTAGCACTGCCACTTCACAGCACCAGGGACTTGGGTTCGATTCCAGTCTCGGGTGACTGTATGGAGTGTATGCCTTGTCTGCGTGAGCTTCTACTGGTTGCTCCAGTTTCCTCCCACATTCCAAAGCTGTGAAGTTCAGGTGGATTGGTCAAATTGTCTGTAGTCTTCGGCCGTTTCTAGTTGAGGTGCACTAGTCAGGGCTAACTGTAAGGGAACGGTCCTGGGAAGTTTACTCTTTGGAAGTTTGGTATGGACTTGTTGGGCCGAAGGGCCTGTTTCCACACTGCAGGGATTCTATAAAAAGCAAGAATGGTAATGATGACAGCGGATGTTTTGTTTTAGCTCGTGCACAGTGCTGTGATGAGGAACAATGAAGGAGAGAGAGAGTGCAATAGGCCATTCCTTCTCGTGCAGATTACATTTTCTCTCTCTCTGCGTTGAATCACACAATAATGTCATCCTCTCCCAAACTGGACCATGTGAGGTCTCCTTGTACATTGTCCAAACTATGTCTCCATTACTGTCCCTGTTCCATGTCGGAGCATCATTGTTGCTGTCTTACACAGAGCCATACTCTTAGCAGAAAATGGTCTCGGTCGATTTGAAGATATGTTTATATGTCCCTGCGTCATGACAAAATAAAATGTGTAACATATTCAGAATGCCTGCGTTAAAATGAATGCAATTTTTTCAACAAATACAGGAATTGCTGGAAAAACTGAGCAGGTCTGTCAGCATCCAGATGCCTTTTACTTGTTGTAGTTGTACCAGCCTCCACCACTTCCTCTGGCAGTTCATTCCATACGCACACCACCCTCTGTGTGAAAAGCTGCCCTTAGGCCTCTTCAAAATCTTTCCCCTCTCACTTTCCACCAATGTCCTCTAGTTTTGGATGCCCCTAACCTGGGGAAAACCCTGACTACTCACCCTATCCATGACCGTTCTGATTTTATAAACCTCTACTGCTGCGAAATGTGACTCCAATCAACACGAATTGATTGTCATCCTGGGCTTAAATTCTGAAATGCAATACTGACACCTCTTCCTTCTCCATCAGGTCACAATTCTAAATCCATTTTAATCAGTTTGTTCAGATGTATTATGAAACACTTCTGTGCGATTTACACCTAGACCTCTGTGCCCTGAGATAGGGACACTAGCACCACTCGGCAATACCCATAAAGCTGTAACAGTATTCACCAGTGTGTTTGCTCATCAGTCCGTTCTGACATGCTGTGACATACCTCTGCAACAGGCAGGACGTGAATCCAGGCCTTCTAGTCCAGAGCTAGGGACACTACCACAGAAGGTCAGGAACCGGAATCAAATCCAGAGCTCTTGCTCGGAGGCAGGGACATTACCCCCTACATTATCATTTAAAGTGCCAGCTTTCAGCTTGGTGTGGATTTATTATAATCAGGTTACCATTACTGAACAACACTTTGTATTGTTAAACAGATGCAAGGTATTTGTCTCAACTGTCGGATATTGAGTGCACGTGCTGTGCCATCGAAATTAATTTGAACGTCTTTAATTGCTATTATCTGTAGTCTGCAATTTAGGGAAAGAAATCCTGCAGACACACTCTGCACAATGAAGGGTCTCGAATAGATTTCATTACTGAACACCAGAGACGAAGAAAGAGCGTAATTTCTGGCCCCAAAGCACCGATCAGTCTTACCTAAATCTCACGTGCGACTGCCCTCTTCCTAAAACCATAAAATGAAACCAGGCCGATGATTACTGCCCAGCCTATCCTCCCCACTGACTGTATCTGCAATCTGTCCCTCTTCCCACTAACCACACAAGGCTACCCAAGCTCAGGGTCTTTGTGAAACTCAAGGCCGGAGTGTGCAGGTTTCCTGGAGAGCGGGAGGTTATTTTAAATTGAAGGGGGAAGGGGAGGTGTCAGTAATATCACACACTGGGCTGAGGAGTGGCAGGTGGATTTCAGTTTGCATTAATGCAAATTACTGGATTTGGTAAATCAAACAAGAACCGGACCTATACAATTCAAAGTAGGGCCTTTGGCAGTGTTGTAGAACAGAGACCGAGGCCGTCAAGTATAATTCTTTAAAATTTGCATCTCATATAGATAGCGTGGTTAAGAAAGTGTTTAACACACTTGACTTCAATGGTCAGACCTTTGAAGTATCGGAATGGGGACGTCATGTTGAGGATGTACAGGATTTGGTGATACAACTTCTGGAATACTGTGTCCAGTCTGGTCACCCTTCCCGCTCATTCCATAGGCACACCACCCTCTAGGTGAAAAAGCTGTCACTTTTCAATGTTTCCCCTCTCACCTTAAACATATGCCCTCTAGTTTTGGACTCCCCGTACCCTTAGAAAACACCTTGACTATTCACTTTGATATTACTGACCTTGATATTATCAAGCTGGAGAGGGTTCGGAAGAGATAAATCTGGATGTTGCTGGGAAAGGAGGGAGTGAGCTATAAGGAGAGGCTGCGTAGGCTGGGACTTTTTTCACTGGAGAGAATGAGATTAAGGGGTAACTTTACAGAGGTTTATAAAATCATGAGGGGTACAGATAAGCTGAAGGACTGATGTCTTTTCCCTAGAGCTGGGGATTCAAACTGAGGGATATTTTAAGATGCGAGGAAAAAAGATGAACAAAAGTCATGAGAGGTAATTATTTTAGACAGAAGCAGGCTTGGGTGTGGAATGAACTTCCAGAAGATGTGGTGAAAGCAGGGACAGTTGCAACGTTTAAAGCACATTTAGATCAGTACATGGATAAGACATCAGTTTGGATGGTGCTGTGAGCAGCTCCCATCTCCGTCCCCCTCTCTGAATGAATCCCTGTTGGTTTTCCCCCTCTGCCAATGCCTGTGCAGTGGCGTGGGGAGGCCAGCAGAGGGTGGCATTGCATCACTTTAAACACCACAGAGAGTGACAGACCTGCCCCACACAGACACACAGAGACACACACGGGGATGGTTAGGGCACTGCATGAAGCTCATCTCGTAACTTAAATGAAACATAAAGAAATGCTCAACTCACCTCGTAAACTGTTAAAATCCGAATGAATGAGAACTCCCAGGTCCACTGTTTAAATAAAAACATCAATTTATTTTATAACTCTGAAAGTGAACATTTTACATCAACTATTCACAACTCTGAGAGCCCCGATCTCTTAACTGCCTATTACCCCAATCCAATTCTGTAGCAGTATACTATTTCAAAAAAGACACTTATCAAAATTACATCAACTTAATTTCAAAACCACACAGCAGCTGTTGTTTTCGATGTTTTCTTTCGGCCGAGGATCTCCCTGGGTTATCTTCTTTCTTTTTACTGTAAATATGTTTCATATGAAAAGGTACCTTTGATAGAAATTGTTTTCCAAATTCTTGGATCTGTGTTGATGGCATTTGCTGTGTTTGCAATTTTCAAAATGCCTGCATTCTTAATATCCACAGCATCAGATCATTTATCGAAAACCAATAAATACAAACTTTATTTGGTTTTAGCTTCCTGGGGCATAATTGAAACTGATTGGAAAAATTCGAATTGTTGTCGAAAGAGCAACCACCTCAGGGATCTATTTCACAGCCAAATGTGACATATTTTCAGTTGTCCTTGACACTCTGGGTCTGTCATCCTCTCATATCCAAAGGAGCTTGGAAGCTCTCAGTTCAGAACAGTATTTACTCTCTCTTAAAGATACAGTATACACTTCCAAATTCATAACATTAATACCATGATGTCAATGAAGATCAGCAGAGCATATCCAGATTTCTCTTGCCCCATGGTTTGTCAATATTTCATTCACTGTGTCTGGTGGGCGTTAGGATTTTTATTGGTCTGTTGACAGTATGTCATTATTTGATTCCCTCCCTGGGAATCTAGCAGTATTTCACTTGCTCGCAGATTGTTGAAGATGTCAGGACAAGTGGGGAGAGCAGTAAATATCACAGATTAGTTTCAGTATCTGAGCTGTTAACAGGGGGAGGTGTAGGAGGGAGCCTCCATGCTCCCTTCCTGGGAGGTGGTAGTGACGATGTGTTGTGAGCGCACCCTCCTACCCACCGAGACCATGGGGTGTCCACTTGTACCAGCTCGACACAAAAGGGAGATGGCATCAGGGCCACGGCTTCTAAGTTGTGCCGGGGGGAACGGAGCTGCCAGTGGGTTTAAAGTGAGAATTGCCCTTCACTGAACATTGCTCCTACTCGGTCGGTGGGACGTGGATGTTTCAGAATCTCTACACGAGGTGTCCCGGTCCTCTCCGGCTCGTACCAGGGTCCTCCCCACACGGCGGGGGGAGGGGGGTGAGGGAACGTATATCCGGCGCTCCACCACCCGGCTTGGCCCTTTCTGTCCAATTCCAGGCTGTTTTTCCTGGAACGGGAGAAAGGGAGGGTGGGAGTGGGTGGCCCTGCAGTTAGTGTTGATGTGGGGGGGGGGGGGGGGGGCAGGTTCATGGTGAGGTGTCCGGAGGGAGTCAGTCCACAGTGTTGTATGCATGCAGTGTTATCAGTGTAGGGGGATAAAATGAGGGAGAGAGAGAGAGAAAGAGAGAGACAGACAGAGACAGAGAGAGACAGAGAGAGAGAAGATGCTGCATGCAACAGTGAGAGTGGTGGAGCATGAGACTTGTTCGGGGATCGGTGCTATAACAGATATACAGTGAGTGTGAGGGAGCAGAGAGAATACGGTGACCCTTATCCTGATAGAGTGGGGAAGGATATTGATGCTTGTCCTGTGCTGTTGGACATTTCCTCAGACCGCAGATACTGCACTGAGCTCAGACCATGCTTGGTGGGTCTCTTCACCCTCAGGGAAGAGAATGGTCCCCCTCTGTACTAGCCCACCCACCAAGACCTCCATGCCCCTGTCGACAAACCGTGGTGTAATTGCCCTTTATCTGCCATGGTCGGGTTAAACTGTGCACGACAGCCCCTGACGGAGAAAGCTCAACATGTGCCCATTGGCCTTTTACAAATGGCAGCATTGCCAGTGATCACCAAATATCCAGGGGCATGCGGGCAATGGTGAGTACCTCCAGCCATGATGGGTGGGAGAATCGGGCTGGTATTGAATGAGAGGGACACCATGGGGTGGGGTGGGTAATTATTCAGGTGATTCCGATACGATAGCATCAGAAAACGAGCTCAGCCTCGTGCGGACGATCCCTCTGTCACATTCAAGGAAAATCAAACAAAGATAAAATATTGTTAGAATCTGCTCAATGAGTCATAGATTCTGTTGCAACTAATTCCAGTTACAAAGATGCAGACCAAATGCTCATCTGACTTCACACCAATATCCCTTTTTCCCATCTTTTCTGGGAAGACTGGCTCATGTTACAGAATGGTGTCGAAGTGTCTACATTTCAGCATTCTGCAACCTGGGAACACATCCTTCCATGACACTGTCTCTCAGTCTCCCTCTCTCTGTCTATATCCCAAAGCCCTCCCATGTGGTGATATTTAAACGGAGTCCCCCGCCATCTCTCTCTGGCGCTGATGTTCACACCCACAGAACACCCTTGTCATGGTACAATGGGGAAATGGAGCTTTAAATGGGTGGGAGCTGCACACCCTGTCACTTCCAGCATGGGCTGCAAGTTTCCTCACACTGGGCTGGGATCTAACACAGTGTAACCAGCAATGCACTGGGGTGGGGGACACAGTCCTACATGCCGGCAGGGTAACTGCTCCTGGTTTACAGATTAATTCACGGGTGATCACTGCACACGTCGCTGTGCTGGTCAGACTATCTGGGTGCGATTTATAGATAATGCAATGATGTGGTCAGTGCAGTTCCCGGTGCTGGACAGATATGCAGCCTGTGTACAGTACATCATGTTGGTGGGGTGGGTAGGGGGAAATGTGATGGACAGGTCAAGGAGATCTCTGGAACGTTCTGTCCCCGACATTCTATAACTGATATCCCCGGAACGTCCTGTCCCCGACATTCTATAACTGACATTCCCCGGAACGTCCTGTCCCCGATATTCTATAACTGACATTCCCCGGAACGTTCTGTCCCCAACATTCTATAATGACATTCCCCGGAACGTTCTATCCCGGACATTGTTTGTGAACGGCCGGACGTCAGTGAATTGAACAATCGATAAGATCCCGAGGGAAGAGATCCCGTTCCAGGGAGAAGGAGACACTGTTCCGAAGGCCCCTCAGGCAGTTAAAGGGGGGAATACGTTTTCTCTGCATTTACATTTCTTCACAACACAGATCGACCACAATTTAGACCAAAATACAGGGAATTTCCAAAGTCCGTTTGTCTTCAGGAAACTGGGAGAGAACCCTTCAGGACAGTAACTTTTCCACCCTCCGTATTAGGAACTGGAAAGGAGTGACCTGTGTCTGCTCTCGAGTGATCATGTGTGTGGGAATGTTCTAAAAACCATCTGTCCTTATGGATGTGTCTCTGTGTGTTTGGGGAGGGAGGGTTTCTTGTGGTTTATGTCACATTTTTGTCAGGAATTCCGACCTTCCCATTTGTTATTCCAGCTCCAATTATTTTAATAAATCCCTGAATACAGGGACACATTTGAAAATCTCACTGGGTCCCCGATCAAACGGGTCCCTTTGCCTCCAGCCTGATGGATAATGGGTTTGTTTTCCTTCCTCACAGTTAACGTAGTGACTATCTACGTCCTGCTTTCTAAAGATTGTGGATTGTCTCCATGTATCAGACGTTACCTGGGGGCCATGGCAGCGGCGGATCTCCTGGTCATTATCCTCGACCTGATCCTGAGACACATTCCCATTGTTTATTGGGAACAGTTTTATTTCCTGGAGTACTCTGTCCCTGTGTGTAATATCCACGCCGTCCTGCTTTATGCAGCCACTGATTGCTCTGTCTGGTTCACCGTCACTTTCACCTTTGATCGGTTTGTGGCCATTTGTTGTCAGAAGCGGAAAAGTAAATATTGCAGTGAGAAAACGGCGGCTGTGGTTCTGGGAGCAGTGACTGTGCTGAGCTGTTTAAAGAACATTTTCTGGTATTTTATACTCAAGGCTCAGTATTGGCTGATGAACACCCCCTGGTTTTGTTATGAAACAGACGCTGTTTATTCCTCCAGTGTCTGGGTCGCAATCGAGATCCTCCATCACATTCTAACCCCGTGTGTCCCATTTCTCCTGATTCTGCTGCTCAATGTTCTCACCGTCAGACACATTTTAGTGACCAGCAGAGCCCGCAGGAGACTCCGCACTCACACCAATGGGGACGCTCAGTCTGACACAGAAATGATAAACCGAAGAAAATCCATCATTTTACTGTTTGTGATCTCGGCCAATTTCATCCTGTTATGGTCAACGTTAATGGTATATTCTATATGGTTCCGGATGTATAAAATTGGGTATCGGTCTGTGTATCTCGATCCCTTTGTGCAGGAATTGGGCTTCATGCTGCAGCTCCTCAGTTGCTGCACAAACACCGCGATTTATGCCGTGACCCAGACTAAGTTCAGGCAGCAGCTGAAGAATGTGCTGAAATATCCCTTCACCCAAATCCGTCCATCCATCAAATTCCCTCATTAATCACACCATCCGGGATTTTCTCATTTCAGTTCAGTGTCTCAGCGATGGAGCAGCCTGTCACTATGGTAACAGATTGAGGGTAGCGCTGGTTTGTCCATCCTTATCCCACAGCGGGTTACAGGGAAACATTTCAATGTTTCTCAGAACTCAGAGGCCAGTGAGAAAAGGCACCATCCCACTGACTGTATCCATCACTTCCATTTGTAAACAATAAAAATGTTCATTAAAGCGTGCCGAGCAACAGAGCGTGTCTTTGTGTTGGAGAAGCTGAGCTCGAGAGACACAGACTCAGCTCCAAGTCCTGTTTCTCAGGGAAGGGGAGGGCACCGCGCCCTGAGCTCAGGAGCTGGGTTTAACTCCCTCTGCCCCCCCCCCGAAACCTGGCCTCCCCATTTCCTCTCCCTTATTATTTCTCATCAATTCTCTCCCTCTCTCTCTCGTTCTGCACACTGTCTCTTTCACACCTCCTCTACCTTTCACTCTCTCTCATCCCCTCTCAGACACCCCTCCAACCCCGGTTTCTCCACCTGCCTCCACTATTCTTTCTCCCTCCCTCTCCCTCTCTCCCTTTCTCTCCTGCCGTTTCTTTCTTCTCCCGCAATTCCATCTCTACCCCATTTTCCCCAACTCCAAATTCCCACATCTCTCTATCATCTCACCCCCACCCCACACACGCAGCCTCACCACCACCCCCAGTCTCTGGGTCAGAGGAAGAGGGAATGACCAGGGAGACCTGAGTGTGTCAGATCGAGAGGGAGGGCGGGAGAGAGATTCAGTCAGATAGAAATGATGGGAGGTGGGTAGAGAGACACACGGAGTTCGGGGGATCGAGAGTGAGAGAAGGTGGAGAGAAAGTGAAAAAGCAGGGAGAGAGAGAGAGAGAGAGAGAGAGAGAGAGGCAAGAGAGAGATAGGTTGAGGGAGAGTGAGAAAGAGGGGAGGAGATAATGAGAGAAAGGGCCGAGAGAGGGGAAGAGAGGGGGAGAGAGAGTGGGAGAGAGAAAGAGGGGAAGGAGAGAGACGGGAGAGAGAGAGGGGAGAGAGCGCAGAGAGAGAGAGGGAAGAGAGCAGATGGATAGAGAGAGGGGAGAGAGGAGGGGAGAGAGAAGGGGAGAGAGAGGCACGAAGAGAGAGTGGGAGAGAGAGGAGGAAAGAGAGAGGAGGGAAGAGAGATAGGAGAGAATAGAGAGGAGGGAATAGAGAGGAGGGAAGAGAGAGGAAGGGAGAGGGTGGGAAGAGAGGAGGGGAGAGAGGAGGGGAGAGGAGGGCATGAGAGAGGGTAGGGGAGGGGGTAGAGAGAAGAGGGTAGAGAGAGAGGGTTAGAGAGAGGGTGAGGAGAGAGGGGGGAGGTCGAGCGAGGCGAGCGCGAGAGAGAGGGGAGGGCGAGAGAGAGGGGAGGAGAGAGAGGGTGGGAGAGAGGGGGGAGGTTGAGCGAGGCGAGCGCGAGAGAGAGGGGAGGGCGAGAGACAGGGGAGGGCGAGAGAGAGGGGAGTGTGAGAGAGGGGGAGGGTGAGAGAGAGGGAGGGTGAGAGAGAGGGGAGGGTGAGTGAGGACGAGGTTGAGAGAGAGGGGATTGAGGGTTGGAGAGTGAGAGGTGAGGAGGGAGAGTGAGAGGGGATGGAGAGAGAGGGAAGGAGAATGCGAGGGGAGGGAGAGTAAGAGGGGAGGGTGAGAGAGGGGAGGTAGAGAGAGGGGAGGGAGAGAGAGGAGGGAGAGAGGGGAGGGAGAGAGAGGAGGGAGAGAGGGGAGAGAGAAGGGAGGGAGAGAGAGGGGAGAGAGAGGGGAGGTAGAGAGAGGGAAGGGAGAGAGACGGGAGAGAGAGGGGAGGGAGAGAGAGGGGAGGGCGAGAGAGGAGGGTGAGAAATGGGAGGGTGAGAGAGATGGGAGGGTGAGAGAGAGGGGAGGGAGAGTGAGAGGGGAGGGCAAGAGAGAGGAGGGCGAGAGAGGAGAGGGCGAGGGGGGCAGGGCAAGAGAGAGAGGGAGGCGGAGGGAGGGGAGGGAGAGAGGGGAGGGGAGAGAGAGGGAGGGCGTGAGAGACGGGAGGGAGAGAGTGGGGAGGGAGAGGGGGGAGGGAGAGAGGGGGCAGGGAGAGAGGGGAGTGAGAGAGAAAGGAGGGAGAGAGAGGGAATGGAGAGAGAGGGGAGGGAGAGAGAGGAGGGTGAGAGAGATGGGAGGGTGAGAGAGGGGGGAGGGAGAGTGAGAGGGGATGGCGTGAGAGGGGAGGGAGAGAGGGGGAGGGAGAGAGGGGAGGGAGAGAGAGGGGAGGGAGAGAGAGGAGGGTGAGAAATAGGTGGGGGAGAGAGAGGGGAGGGAGAGTGAGATGGGAGGTAAAGTGAGAGGGGAGGGCAAGAGGTGCCGCGAGAGAGGAGAGGGCGAGAGGGGACAGGGCAAGAGAGAGGGGGAGGGGGAGGGAGGGGAGGGAGAGAGGGGAGAGAGAGAGAGAGAGAGGGGAGGGTGAGAGAGAGGGGAGGGAGAGTGAGAGGGGATGGCGTGAGAGGGGAGGGAGAGAGGGGGAGGGAGAGAGGGGGACAGGGGAGAGAGTGTGGAGAGAGAGGGGTTGAGAAAGTGGGGGTGAGAGAGAGAGGGTGTGAGAGAGACAAGGGGTGTGAGAGAGAAGAGGTGAGAGAGAGAAGGGGTGTGAGGCAGAGGGGGAGAGAGAGAGACTTGAGGTGAGAGAGAGAGAGTGAGTGGGGTGAGAGAGTGAGATGGGAGTGAGAGAGAGGGTGTGAAAGACAGGGGAGATGGAGGGGCAGAGGTGGTGGAAGAGAGGGTAAGAGAGCGAGGGGCAGAGAGAGGGGGAGCGAGAGGGGGAGAGAGGGCGGGGGAGAGGAGTTGAGAGAGAGGGGATGAGAGAGAGGGGTGAGAATGAGAGAGAATGAGTGAAAAACAGAGCGCGGATGAGAGAGTGAGGGTGAGAGAGGGGGGTGGGGTGAGACGGGGTGAGAGAGAAGGGTTGAGAGAGAGGGGTGGGACAGAGAGAGTCAGACTGTGGTGAGACAGTGTGGGGTGGGAGAGTGAGCTGAGCGTGAGAGAGAGGGGGTGAGAGAGAGAGCGGGTGAAAAAGAGAGAGAGTGTAAGTGAGAAAGAGAGAGCGTGAGTGAGAAAGAGAGCCGGTGAGAGAGAGGGGGTTGACAGAGAGGGGGTGGGAGTGAGAGGGGTGAGAGAGAGAAGGGGTGATTGAGAGAGAAAAAGTGTGGAGGGGGTAAGAGAGAGAGTGGAGTGAGAAGAAGAAGGTGTGAGAGAGAGTGGGTGAGAGAGAGGGGGTGAGCAAGGGTGGTGAGAGGGGGAGGAGTTAGAAAGCGCGTGGGGTAAAAGAGAAAGGGTGTGAGAGAGGGAGAGGGGTGAGGGGGTGAGAGAGGGAGGAGGGGTGAGAGGGTGTGAGTGAGAGGGGTAAGAGAGGGGATGAGAGAGAGAGGGGTGAGAGAGAGGGGTTGAGAGAGAGAATGGGCTAAATAGAGTGAGGGTGTGAGAGAGTGAGGCGATGAGAGAGTGAGGGGATGAGAGAGTGAGGGGGTTTGAGAGAGGGGTTGGTGAGAGAGGGGGGTGAGAGACACAGGGAGTGAGAGAGGGTGGTGAGAGACACAGGGAGTGAGAGAGAGGGGTGAGAGAGAGGGAATGAGAGACAAGGGATGATTGAGAGAGTGAGAAAGTGGGGAGGGGGTAAGAGAGAGTGGAGTGAGAAGGAGAGGGTGTGAAAGAGAGAGGGGTGAGAGAGCGAGGGGTGAGAGAGAGGGGTGAGAGAGCGAGGGGTGAGAGAGAGAGGGTTGAGAGAGAGGGGTGGGAGAGAGGGGGTGGGAAGGAGAGGGTGTGATTGAGACAGTGGGTGAGAGAGAGGTGGTGAGCAAGAGGGGAGAGAGGGGGAGGGGTGAGAGAGAGAGAGAGCGCGGGTAAGAGAGAAATGGTGTGAGAGAGGGAGAGGGGGTGTGAGAGAGAGGGGGTGAGAGGGGGTGAGAGAGAGAGAGGTGAGAGTGGGTTTGAGAGGGAGAGAGGGCGTGAAAGATTGAGGGTGTGAGAGAGTGAGGGGATGCGAGAGTGAGGGGCGTTCAGAGAGATGGTTGTGAGAGAGAGTGGGGTGAGAGAGAGAGGGAGTGAGAGAGAGGGGTGAAAGAGAGAGAGGGGTGAGAGAGCGAGGGGTAAGAGAGAGGGGTGAGAGAGCGAGGGGTGAGAGAGAGAGGGTTGAGAGAGAGGGGTGGGAGAGAGGGGGTGAGAAGGAGAGGGGGAGTGAGTGACAGAGACGAGGTGGGAGAGAGAGGGGTGAGAGAGAGAGGGTGTGAGAGAAAGGGAGTGAGAAGGAGAGAGAGGGGATGAGAAAGCGGCAGAGAGATGGTGGGAGAGAGTGGGGGTGTGAGAACGAGGTTGCGTGAGAGAGTGTGTGAGAGGGGGGATGTGAAAGAGATTGGGGTGGGAGAGAGAGGGGTGATGGAGAGAGAAGGGAGAGAGAGGGGGTCAGAGAGAGATGGAGGTGGGAGAGGGAAAGGGGTTGAGAGAGAGGGGGGTGAGAGACTAAGGGGGTGAAAGAGTGAGGAGTTCACAGATTGTGGGGGGTGGAGAGAGGTGGGTGAGAGAGGGAGTGAGAGAGAGAGAGGGGTGAGAGAGGGGGGTTGACAGAGAAAGAGAGAGGTGAGAGAGAGAGGGGTGAGAGAGAGGGCGTGAGAGAGAGTGGTGAGAGAGAGTGGGGGTGAGAGAGCGAGGTTGTGTGAGAGTGTGTGTGAGAGAGGGGGGATGTGAAAGAGATTGGGGTGGCAGAGAGAGGGGTGATGGAGACAGAGGGGGGAGAGAGGGGGTGAGAGAGAGAAGGGGATGAGAGAGAGTGGTGAGAGAGAGAGGGGTGAGAGAGCAGTTGAGAGAGAGTGTTTGTGAGAGAGCGGGTGACAGAGATGCGGGGAAAGAGGGGGTGAGAGAGAGAGAGGGTTAGAGAGAGTGGGAGAGAGAGGGGTTTAGAAAGATGCATTGAGAGAGGTGGTGAGGGGGAGGACTGAGAGAGAGAGTCAGAGAGAGAGAGAGCGACAGACAGACAGAGAGAGATAGAGCAAGAGTGAGAGAGAAGAGGTGAGAGAGGCAGGGTGGACTGAGAGAGAGGGAGAGACAGAGACAGAGAGAGCACGAGCGACAGAGAGAGAGAGAAAGAGCAAGAGAGAGAGAGCGAGAGAGACCGTGAGATGAGAGAGAGAGGGAGGCAAGAGAGAGGGAGAGAGGCAGGCAGAGAGAGACAGTGTGAGAAGAGGGTGAGAGAGAGCAAGAAGAAGAGAGCGAGCGGAAGAAAGAGAGAGAGCGAGGATGCGAGAGAGGGGGGCAGAGATGAGGGGAGAGATGAGGGGAAAGAGGGGCCGAGGGAGGGCGGGCGGGATTTGGGAAGAGAGAGGGCGCAGAGAGAGGGGAGAGAGAGGGGGCTGAGAGAGTGGGAGAGAAAGGGGAGAGAGAAGGCGAGAGAGAGGGCGAGAGAGAGGAGGGAGAGAGAGAGGGGAGAGGGGGAGGGAGGGGGAGAGAGTGGAGGAGAGGGGGAGAGAGGGGGTGAGAGAGAGGGAAAGAGCGGGTGAGAGAGAGAGAGTGGATTGAGGGAGAAGTGTTGAGAGAGAGGAGTTGAGAGAGAGAGGGTAAGAGAGAGGAAGTGAGAGAGAGAGGGTGAGAAAGAGAGGGTGAGAAAGAGGGGTGTGAGAGAGGGCGTGGGAGAGAGAGAGAGACGTGGGGTGAGAGAAAGAGAGTGAAATTGGAGTGAGAGAGGGGTGTGAGAGACAGGGAGAGAGGGGGTAGAGAGTGGGGGTAAAACAGGGGGTAGAGAGAGGTGAGAGAGTGATGAGAGTGAGAGGAATGAGAAAATGGGGTAGAGAGATGGGGAGAGAGAGGGGAGAGAGAGGGGAGAGAGAGGGTTTGAGAGAGAGCGGGTGAGAGACCGAAGGGTGAGAAAGAGAGAGTGAGTAAAAAAGAGAGAGCGTGTAAGTGAGAAAGAGAGTGAGTGAGAAAAAGAGCGCGGGTGAGAGAGAGGGGGTGGGGGTTAGAGGGCGGGGAGAGAGAAGGGGTGATTGAGAGAAAGAAAGTGGCGAGGCGTAAGACAGAGAGTGGAGTGAGAAGGAGAGGGTGTGAGAGTGGGCGAGAGAGAGGGGATGAGCGAGAGGTGTGGGGGGTTAGAGAGTGGGCAAGGGGTAAGAGAGAACAGGTGTGAGAGAGGGAGAGGTGGTGAGGGGGTGAGAGATAGAGGGGTGAGAGAGAGGGGATGAGAGAGAGAGGGGTAAGAGAGAGTAGGCTTGGAGAGAGTGAGGGTTGGAGAGAGTGAGAGTGTCAAAGAGTGAGGGTGTGAGAGAGTGCGGGTGTGAGAGAGTGAGGGTGTGACAGAGTTCGGTAGGTTGAGAGGAGGGTGGTGAGAGATAGAGGAGGAGAGAGTGAGGAAGTGAGCAGGTGAGAGGGTGAGTGTGAGGGGATGAGAGAGTGAGGAGGGTTGAGCAAGGGGGTGGTGGGGGGGTGAGAGAGAGGGGTGAGAGAGCGCGGTTGAGAGAGAAGGGTTGAGAGAGAGAGGGGAGAGAGAGGTTGAGAGAAAGTGTTTGTGAGAGCGAGGGAATTAGAGAGAGCGGGGTTGAGAGAGAGAGGTTGGTGAGAGAGTGAGTGGGTGAGCGAGTGAGGGGGTAAGAGAGTGAGAAGGGTTGAGCGAGGGTATGGTGGGGGGGAGAGAGAGAGTAGGAGTGAGAGAGAAGAATGAGAGAGAGAAGGGGTGAGAAAGAGCGCAGTTGAGAGAGAGGGGGAGAGAGAGGTTGAGAGAGGGGTTGAGAGAGAGAGCGGGGTGAGAGAGAGAGGGTGAGAGAGAGAGGGTAAGAGAGAGAGAGGGGAGAAAGAGGGGTTGAGAGAGGTGGGTTGAGATAGAGAGGAGGTGAGGGGGAGGACCGAGAGACAGAGAGACGGAGAGAGAGAGCAACAGACAGACAGACAGAGAGAGATAGCTCAAGAGTGAGAGAGTAGATGTGAGAGAGGTAGGGAGGACTGAGAGAGAGGGAGAGAGAGACACACAGACAGAGAGAGAGGTCACGAGTGAGAGAGAACGAGCGAGAAAGACAGTGAGTCAAAAGAGAGAGGGAGGCAAGAGAGAGGGAGAGAGGCAGGGAGAGAGAGAGAGATTGTGAGAAGAGGGTGAGAGAGAGAGAGAGCGAGAGGAAAAGTGAGAGAGAGGATGCGAGAGAGAGGGGGCGAGAGAGGGGTGCGAGAGAGGGGGGCGAGAGGGGGGACGAGAGGGGGGCGAGAGGGGGGCGAGAGGGGGGCGAGAGAGGAGGGGATAGAGGAGGGGAGAGAGGGGGTGAGGGAGGGGGAGGGGAGGGAGGGAGAAAGGGAGAAGGGGCGGGAGTGGGGGCAGAGAGGGCGCAGAGAGGGGGAGAAAGAGAGGCGAGGGGAGAGAGGGGGGAGAGAGAGGGGGGAGAGAGAGGGAGGGGGAGAGAGATGGGGAGAGAGATGGGGAGAGAGATGGGGAGAGAGATGGGGAGAGAGGGGAGAGAGAGGGGAGAGAGAGGGGAGAGAGGGGTGAAGGGGGTGAGTGGAGGTCGAGAGAGAGAGGGGATCTGAGAGAGATTGCGATGTGAGAGAGTGAGGGTGAGAGAGACAAGGGGTGTGAGACAGAGGGTGTGGGAGAGAGAGACGGGTGAGAGAGGGGGAGAGAGAGAGGGTGTGTGAGAGAGTGAGAGTGGAAGTGAGAGAGAAAGGGGTGGTGAGAGAAGGGGTGAGAGAGGGGGTGAAAGAGAGATGGGAGTGAGAGACAGAGTGGTGTGAGAGAGAGCGGGTGAAAGAGCGGGTGTGAGAGAGGGGGGTGTGAGAGAGAGGGGTGTGAGAGAGAGGGGGTGGGAGAGAGGGGGTGAGAGAGGAGAGGAGAGAGAGGGGTGAGAGAGCGAGGGTGGGGTGAGAGAGAGAGGGGTTGAGAGAGAGGGGGTGGGGGGGGTGGGTGAGAGAGAGAGAGGGGGGAGAGAGAGAGAGGGGTTGAGAGACATGGGTTGAGAGAGAGAGCAGGTGAAGCGGGAGGACTGAGAGAGAGAGAGACAGAGAGAGAGCAACAGACAGACAGAGAGAGATAGAGCAAGAGTGGGAGAGAAGATGTGAGAGAGGTAGGGAGGAGTGAGAGAGGGAGAGAGAGAGACAGAGAGAGCACGAGCGACAGAGAGTGAGAGGGCACGATGGAGAGAGAGAGAGAGAGAGCGAGAGAGACAGTGAGACGAGAGAGAGAGGGAGGCAAGAGAGAGGGAGAGAGGCAGGGAGAGACAGAGACAGCGTGAGAAGAGGATGAGAGAGAGAGAGAGAGCGAGAGGAAGAGAGCGAGAGGGAAAGTGAGAGAGAGAAGATGCGGGAGAGAGATGGGGTGAGAGAGGGGGAGAGGTGAAGAGAGGTGGGAGAGAAGGGGAGAGAGAGGGAGAGAGAGGGGAGAGAGGAGGAGAGATGGGGAGAGAGGGGGAAGAGAAGGGGGAGAGGGTGTGAGAGTGGAGGAGGGGGAGAGAGGTGGGAGAGAGAGGGGCAGAGAGAGGGGGAGAGAGAAGGGAAGAGAGAGAGGGAGAGAGAGGGAGAGAGAGAAGGGGAGAGAGAGAGGGAGAGAGAGGGAGAGAGAGAGAGAGAGAGGGAGAACGCGGAGGGAGAGAGCGGAGGGAGAGAGCGGGGAGAGTGTGGAGGAGAGAGATGGGGAGAGGGGGAGAGAGAGGGGGAGAGAGAGGGGGGAGAGAGAGGGGGAGAGAGAAGGGGAGAGGGAGGGGGTGAAAGAGAGGAAGTGAGAGGGAGTGGGTGAGAAAGAGGGGTATGAGAGAGAGAAGGGGTGTGAGAGAAAAGGGGTGTGAGACTGTGGGTATGGGAGAGGGAGAGAGAGACGTGGGGTGAGAGAGAGAGTGGGGTGAGAGAGTGAGAGTGGGGTGAGAGAGTGAGATGGGAATGAGAGAGACGGTGTGAGAGACAGGGGAGAAAGGGGGTAGAGATTGGGGGGCAAGAGAGGATGTAGAGAGAGGTGAGAGGAGAGGGGTAGAGAGAGGGGAGAGAGAGGGGGAGAGGGGAGGTGAGAGAGAGAGATGAGAAAATTCGGCAGAGAAAGGGGAAGAGTGAAGGGGAGAGAAAAGGGGAGAGAGAGATGGTTTGAGAGAGAGGGTTTAAGAAAGAGAGAGAGTGAGTAAAAAAAGAGAGAGTGCAAGTGGGAAAGAGGGAGCGGATGAGAGAGGGGGTGAGAGAGAGAGGGGGATGAGAGTGAGGGGGTTGAGAGAGAGAGGGGGTTGAGAGAGAGGGGTGAGAGAGAAAGGGGTGAGAGAGAGGGTTTGAGAGAGAGAGGGGTGAGAGAGAGAGGGGTGAGAGAGAGGGGGTGAGACAGCGAGTGGATGAGAGAGTGAGGGGGTTGAGAGAGAGGGTGGTGAGAGAGGGAGTGAGAGAGAGGGGGTGAGGAAGAGAGGGGGTGAGGAAGAGACGGTCTGAGAGAGAGGGGGGTGAGAGAGAGGGGGAGTGCGAGAGAGCGCGGTGAGAGAGAGGGGTTGAGAGAGAAAGAGGGGGCTGAGAAAGAGAGTGGTGAGAGAGAAAGAGGGGGTGAGAGAGAAAGAGGTGGGTGAGAGAGGTGTTAGAAATAGGGGAATGAGAGACAGAGAGGGTGTGGGAGAGAGTGAGGGGGATGAGAGAGCGAGGGTGTGTGAGAGTGCGGGTGAGAGAGAGAGAGAGGGATGTGAAAGAGATTGGGGTGGGAGAGAGAGGGGGTGATAGAGAGAGACGGGAGAGAGAGGAGGAGTGAGAGAGAGCTGGGTGAGAGAGAGGGGTTGAGAGAGGGGGTGAGAGAGAGAGGGAGTGCGAGAGAGAGGGGTGAGAGAGTGGGGTTGAGAGAGAAAAAGGTGGTGAGAGAGAGAGAGGGGTGAGAAAGAGGGTGAGAGAGAGGGGTGAGAGAGTGAGGGTGTGAGCGAGTGAGGGTGTGAGCGAGTGAGGGGGTGAGAGAGTGAGGGGATGAGAGAGTGAGAAGGATTGAGCGAGGGGTGGTGGGCGGTGAGAGAGAGAGGGATTGAGAGAGAGGAGAGTGAGAGAGAGAGAGGGGTGAGAGAGAGCGCGGTTGAGAGAGAGGGGTTGAGAGAGAGAGTAGTTGAGAGAGAGGGGGTGAGAGAGAGAGGGGATGAGCGAGCGAGGGGGTGAGAGAGTGAGAAGGGTTTAGCGAGGGGGTGGTAGGGGTGTGTGAGAGAGAGGGGATGATAGAGAGGGGTGAGAGAAAGCGGGGATGAGAGAGAGCGGTTGAGAGAGAGGGGTTGAGAGAGAGGGAGAGAGAGGTTGAGAGAGAGGGGTTGAGAAAGAGGGGTTGAGAGAGAGAAGGGGTGAGAGAGACGGGTTGAGAGAGAGGGGTTGAGAGAGAGATGCGTTTGAGAGAGGGGGTGAGAGAGAGAGGGTTAGAGAGAGGGGGAGAGAGAGGGGTTGAGAGAGATGGGTTGAGAGAGAGAGAGGACGTGAGGGGAGGACAGAGAAAGAGAGAGACGGAGAGAGAGAGCAACATACAGACAGAGACACAGATATCTCAAGAGTGACAGAGAAGATGTGAGAGAGGCAGTGAGGACTGAGAGAGAGAGACAGACAGACAGACAGAGAGAGCACGAGCGACAGAGAGTGAGGGCACGAGAGAGAGAGGGTGTCAGAGAGAGAGGGTGCGAGAGAGGGAATGTGCGAGAGAGGCAGGGTGCGAGAGAGGGAGTGTGCGAGAGAGGGAGTGTGCGAGAGAGGGAGGGTGCGAGAGAGGGAGGGTGCGAGAGAGGGAGGGTGCGAGAGAGGGAGGCGAGAGAGGAGAGCGAGAGAGGGGGCGAGAGAGGGGGCGAGAAAGGGGGGCGAGAGAGGGGGGCGAGAGAGGGGGCGAGAGAGGGGACGAGAGGAGGGGAAAGAGCGGGGAGAGAGAGAGGGTGAGAGAGAAGTGGGTGACAGAAAGAAAGTGAGAGAGAGGGGTGAGAGAGATTGTGCGAGAGAGGGGGATGAGAGAGAGGGGGTGAGAGAGAGGGGCTGAGAGACAGGGACTGAGAGAGAGAGAGGGGGTTGTGAGAGAGAAAGAGCTGGGTGAGAGTGGGTGAGAGAGAGCGGGGAGAGAGGGGTGAGAGGGGGAGTTGGGGGAGAGAGTGGGGGAGAGAGGGAGAGGGATTGGGGTGAGAGGGGTGAGAGGTGTGAGTAGAGGGTGAGAGAATGAGAGGGGGTGGGAGAGAGATCGCGATGTGAGAGAGTGGAGGTGTGAGAAAGCGGGGGTGGGAGAGAGAGAGGGGAGAGAGAGGGGAGAGAGAGACAGCGGGTAAGAGAGTGAGAGTGGAGGTGAGAGAGAAAGGGAGGTCAGAGAAGGGGGTGAGAGAGGGGATGAGAGAGATGGCAGTGAGAGCGAGAGGGGGTGTGAGAGAGAGCGGGTGAGAGAGGGGTGTGAGAGAGAGGGGCTGAGAGAGAGGGGTGAGAGAGAGATGGGGTAACAGAGAGATGGGAGTGAGAGAGAGGAGATGGGAGAGAGAAAAAGAGTGTGAGAGAGAGAGGGATGAGAGAGAGGGGGTAGAGAGAGTGGGAGGGAGAGAGGGGTTGGGATAGAGGGGGTGGGAGAGAGGGGGTGGGAGAGAGGGGATAGGAGAGAGAGGGGTTGGGAGAGAGGGAACTGGGTGAGGGGGGAGAGAGGGGGAGAGAGGGGAAGGATTGGGGAGAGAGGGGTGAGGGGGTGACTGGAGGGTGAGAGAGAGAGGGTGTGTGAGAGAGATCGCGATGTGAGAGAATAGGGGTGTGAGACAGAAGGGGTGTGAGACAGAGCGGGTGGGAGAGAGAGGGGAGAGAGAGAGAGCGGGTGAGAGAGTGAGAGTGGAGGTGAGAGAGAAAGGGAGGTGAGAGAAGGGGGTTGAGAGAGGGGGTGAGAGAGAGATGGCAGTGAGAGAGAGGGGGCGTGAGATAGAGGGGGCGTGAGAGAGAGGGGGAGTGAGAGAGAGAGGGGGCGTGAGAGAGAGAGGGGGCATGAGTGAGGGTTGTGAGAGAGAACGCGATTGAGAGAGAGGTAGTGAGAGAGAGGCGCTGAGAGGGGGGGTGAGAGAGAGGAGAGGAGAGAGAAGGGTGAGAGAGAGCAGGGTGATAGAGAGAGCCAGGGGAGAGAGAGGGGTGAGAGAAAGGGGGTTGAGAGAGATGGGATAACAGAAAGAGATGGGAGAGAGAGAGTGTGGGTGAGAGAGAGAGGGGATGAGAGAGGGGGGTGAGAGAGAGTGAGATGAAGAGAGAGAGGGAATGAGAAAAAGACAGAGAGAGAGTGGGAGAGCGAGTGTCTGTATGAGTGTGTGTGTGTGTGAGAGAGAGAGAGGTGAGAGAGAGGTGTGTGAGAGATTGGGGTGGGAGAGAGAGGGTGACATAGAGAGAGGGGGTTGAGAGAGAGAAGGTGAGGGGGTGAGAGAAAAGGAAAGGGGGTGAGAGAGAGAGAGGGTTAAGAGAGAGAGGGGTGAGAGAGTGAATGGTGAGACAGTGAGGGGTTTGAGAGAGGGCGTGGTGAGAGACGGTGTGTTGAGAGAGGGGGGCGAGCGAGGGGGGCGAGAGAGGGGTGCGAGAGAAGGGGGCGAGAGAGGGGGGCCGAGGCAGCGGGGGCGAGAGAGGGGAGAGAGAGGGGGAGAGAGGGGGTTGAGAGAGAGGGGGGTGAGAGAGAGGGGCTGAGAGAGGGGCTGAGAGAGAGGGGAGTGAGAGAGAGGGGCTGAGAGAGAGGGGCTGAGAGAGAGGGGGGTTGGGAGAGAGAGCTGGGTGAGAGTGGATGAGAGGAGGAGTTGAGGGAGAGAGTGGGGGAGAAAGGGAGAGGGATTGGGGAGAGAGGGGTGAAGGGTTTGAGTAGAGGGTGAGAGAGAGGGAGTGTGAGAGAGATTGCGATATGAGAGAGTGGGGGTGGGAGACAGGAGGGGTGTGAGACTGAGTGGGTGTGAGAGAGATCGCGATGTGATAGAGTGGGGGTGTGAGACAGAGGGGGTGGGAGAGAGAGGGGAGAGAGAGGGGGAGAGAGAGAGCGGGTGAGAGAGTGAGAGTGGAGGTGAGAGAGAAAGGGAGGTGAGGGAAAGGGAGGTGAGAGAAGAGGGGTGAGAGAGGGGTTGAGAGAGATAGATGGCAGTGAGAGAGAGGGGCGTGAGAGAGAGCGCGCGTGAGAGAGAGCGCGGGTGAGAGAAAGCACGGGTGAGAGAGCGTGCGGGTGAGAGAGAGGTAGTGAGAAAGGGGGCTCAGAGAGAGGGTGATGAGAGAGAGGAGAGGAGAGAGAGGGATGAGAGAGAGCAGGGTGATAGAGAGAGCGGGGTGAGAGAGAGGGGTGAGAGAAAGGGGGTTGAGAGAGAGGGGGTAACAGAGAGAGATGGGAGTGAGAGAGAGAGAGGAGGTGGGAGAGAGAGAAAGAGTGATAGAGAGAGGGGGATGAGAGAGAGGGGGTGGAGAAAGAGGGAGAAGAGAGGGGATGGGAGAGAGAGAGGGGTTGGGAGAGAGAGAACTCGGTGAGGGGGAAGAGAGAGAGGGGTGAGAGAGGTGTGAGAGGGGGTGACGGGGTGAGAGTGGGGTAGAGAGGGGGAAGGATTGGGCAGAGAGGGGTGAGGGGGCGGAGTGGAGAGTGAGAGAGAGAGGGGGTGTGAGAGAGATCGCGATGTGAGAGAATGGGGGTGTGAGACAGAGCGGGTGGGAGAGAGATAGAGGGGAGAGAGAGAGCGGGTGAGAGAGTGAGAGTGCAGGTGAGAGATGGGGTTGAGAGAGGGGGTGAGAGAGAAATGGCAGTGAGAGAGAGAGGGGGCGTGAGAGAGAGCGATGGGGTGTGAGAGAGAGAGGGGGCGCGAGAGACAGAGGGGTGGTGTGAGAGAGAGAGAGGGGGCGTGAGAGAGAGACGGGGCATGAGAGAGAGAGAGGGGGCGTGAGAGAGGGGTGTGAGAGAGAGTGCGGTTGAGAGAGTGGTAGTGAGAGAGAGGGGGTGAGAGAGAGGAGAGGAGAGAGAAGAGTGAGAGAGAGCAGGGTGAGAGAGAGGGATGAGAGAAAGGGGGTTGAGAGAGAGGGGTTAACAGAAAGGGATGGGAGTGAGAGTGTGAGTGAGAGAGAGTGGATGAGAGAGGAGGTGAGAGAGAGAGTGAGAAGCAGAGAGAGGGAATGAGAAAAAGACAGAGAGAGGGTGGGAGAGAGGGAGGGGGTGAGACAGCGAGGGTGTGTGTGAGTGTGTGTGTGTGAGAGAGAGAGGTGTGAGAGAGATTGAGGTGGGAGAGAAAGGGTGACTTAGAGAGAGGGGGTTGAGAGAGAGGGTGAGGGGGTGAGAGAAGGAGAGAGGGGTTGAGAGAAGGAGAAAGGGGGTGAGAGAGAGGGTGTTGACAGAGAGAGGGTTAAGAGAGAGAAGGGTGAGAGAGTGAGGGGTGAGACAGTGCGGGGGTTGAGAGAGGCCGTGGTGAGAGAAGGAGCGGTGTGAGAGAGAGGGGTTGAGAGAGAGGGTGAGAGAGAGAGGGGTTAGAGAGAGAAGGGGCAGTGAGGGGGGGGTTGAGAGAGGGGGGTTGAGAGAGGGAGCGTTGAGAGAGGGGTGGTTGAGAGATTGGGGGTTGACAGACGGGGGGTTGAGAGACGGGGGGTTGAGAGAGGGGGGTTGAGAGGGGGGGACTGGGAGAGATTGGGGTGGGAGAGAGAGGGTGAGAGAGAGGTGTTGAGAGGGAGAGGGGTTGAGAGAGAGAGGGGTTGGGGCTGAGAGAAAGGGGTTGAGAGAGAGTGGGAGAGAGTGAGAGACGGGTTGAGATAGAGGGGATTGAGAGAGAGGGGTTCAGAGCGTGAGCGGGTGGCAGAGAGATGGGGTTGGGAGAGAGAGTGGGTGATAGAGAGGAAGAGAGAGAAGTGTGAGAGAGAGGGGGGTTGGGAGAGAGAGGGTGACAGAGACAGAGGGGGTGGGAGAGAGGGGGGTGGGTGAGGGAGTGGGGTGAGTGAGAGAGGGCGATGTGAGGGGGGTGAGAGAGAAAGGGGTAGAGACAAAGGGGGAAAGACAAAGTGGAGAGAGTGGGTCAGAGAAAGAGTGGAGTTGAGACAGAGAGGGGCTGGGAGAGAGGGCGTGGGAGAGAGAGGGGTTGAGAGTGATAGGGTGAGAGTGAGATGGGACGAGAGAGATGGAGTGAGAAGGAGAGAGAGGGGACGAGAAAGAGACAGAGAGAGGAAAGGGGAGAGAGAGGTGTGTGTGAGAGAGAGTGCGGGTGAGGAGGTAAGAGAGAGTGGAGGCTTGAGAGAGAGAGAGGAGTGAGATGGTGTGGGTGAGGGGTGAGAGAGAGGGGTTTGAGAGAGGGGTGTGAGAGAGAGAAGGGGGTGCGAGAGAGGGATTGAGAAAGAGAGAGAGGTGTGTGTGTGAGAGCGAGGGTGTGTGAGAGAGAGGGGGCGCGAGAGACAGAGGGGTGGCGTGAGCGAGAGAGAGGGGGCGTGAGAGAGAGACGGGGCATGAGAGAGAGGGGGCGTGAGAGACGGGTGTGAGAGAGAGTGCGGTTGAGAGAGTGGTAGTGAGAGAGAGGGGGTGAGAGAGAGGAGAGGAGAGAGAAGAGTGAGAGAGAGCAGGGTGATAGAGAGCGGGGAGAGAGAGAGAGATGAGAGAAAGGGGGTTGAGAGAGGGGGGTAACAGAAAGGGATGGGAGAGAGAGTGTGAGTGAGAGAGAGGGGATGAGAGAGGGGGTGGGAGAGAGAGTGAGAAGCAGAGAGACGGAATGAAAAAAAGACAGAGAGAGGGTGGGAGAGAGGGAGGGGGTGAGACAGCGAGGGTGTGTGTGAGTGTGTGTGTGTGAGAGAGAGAGGTGTGAGAGAGATTGGGGTGGGAGAGAAAGGGTGACTTAGAGAGAGGGGGTTGAGAGAGAGGGTGAGGGGGTGAGAGAAGGAGAGAAGGGGTGAGAGAAGGAGAAAGGGGGTGAGAGAGAGGTTGTTGAGAGAGAGAGGGTTAAGAGAGAGATGGGTGAGAGAGTGAGGGGTGAGTCAGTGGGGGGTTGAGAGAGGCCCAGGTGAGAGAAAGAGCGGTGTGAGAGAGAGGGGTTGAGAGAGAGGGTGAGAGAGAGGGGGGTTGATAGATTGGGGGTTGAGAGACGGGGGGCTTGAGAGACGGGGGGTTGAGAGAGGGGGCTCAGAGAGGGGGGAGTGGGAGAGATGGGGGTGGGAGAGAGAGGGTGAGAGAGAGAGAGAGGGGTTAGAGAGAGAGGGGGAGAAAGAGGGAGTGGGAGAGAGGGAGGAGAGAGAGGTGTTGAGAGGGAGAGGGGTTGAGAGAGAGGGGTTGGGGGCTGAGAGAAAGGGGTTGAGAGAGAGTGGGGAGAGTGAGAGAGGGGTTGAGAGAGAAGGGGGTTGAGAGAGAGGGGCTAAGAGAGGGAGAGAGGGTGAGAGAGGGGTTAGAGAGAGAGGGAGAGAGAGGGGTTGAGAGCGTGAGCGGGTGGCAGAGAGATGGGGTTGGGAGAGAGAGTGGGTGATAGAGAGGAAGAGAGAGAAGGTTGAGAGAGAGAGGGGGGTGGGAGAGAGAGGGTGAGAGAGACAGAGGGGGTGGGAGAGAGTGGGGTGGGTGAGGGAGTGGGGTAGTGAGAGAGGGCGATGTGAGGCGGGTGAGAGAGAAAGGGGTAGAGACAAAGGGGGAAAGACAAAGGGGAGAGAGTGGGTCAGAGAAAGAGTGGAGGTGAGACAGAGAGGGGCTGGGAGAGAGGGCGTGGGAGAGAGAGGGGTTGAGAGTGATGGGGTGAGAGTGAGATGGGACGAGAGAGAGGGAGTGAGAAGGAGAGAGAGGGGTTGAGAGAGAGATGAGAAAGAGACAGAGAGAGGAAGGGGTGAGAGAGGGGGGTGTGAGAGAGAGTGCGGGTGAGGAGGTAAGAGAGAGTGGAGGCTTGAGAGAGAGAGAGGAGTGAGATGGGGTGGGTGAGGGGTGAGAGAGAGGGGTGTGAGAGAGGGGTGTGAGAGAGAGAGAAGGGGGTGAGAGAGAGGGATTGAGAAAGAGAGAAAGGTGTGTGTGTGTGGGAGAGAGGGGTGAGAGAGAGAAGGGGGTGAGAGAGAGGGGGTATGAGAGAGAGGAGATTTGAGAGAGAGGGTTGAGAAAGAACGCGAGTAAGGGGGTAAGAAAAAGGTGTAAGAGAGAGGGGGGAGAGAGAAGGGGTGAGAGAGCGAAGGGCTGACAAAGGGATAGAAGGGTGAGAAAGAGGGAGAGCAAGGGTTGAGAGAGGGGGTTTAGAGAGATAGGGGGCTTGAGAGAGCGAGAGAGCGGGTGAGAGAGAGAGAGGAGGATGAGGGGGTGAGAGAGAGAGGGTGAGAGAGAGGGGGAGAGATAGAGAAGGAGTGAGAGAGAGGGGACAGCGAGAGAAAGGGTTGAGAGACATGGGACGAGAGAGGGATCGAAATCGGTGAGAGAGGGGGTAAGATAGTGATTGAGGGGTTGAGAGAGAGAGACACAGAGGGAGAGAACGTGTGAACGGATGAGAGAGTTAGAGGGGTGTGAGGGTGAGGTTGTGAGAGAGTGGGCGCTAGAGAGAGAGAGCGAGAGCAAGGAGGAGGGAGGAAGAAAGGGGTCAAAACAGAGAGAGAAATGGGGCGAACGAGAGAAAGAGGGCGTGAGAGAGGGGATATGCAGAGGAGATAGAGGGGTGTGAGGGAGTTGTGAGAGAGAGGTGTGTGAGAGAGAGCTAGGTGAGAGGGTGTGAGGAGACTGAGAGAGAGAGATGGGTGAGAGAGAGAGTGGGGGTGAAAGAGAGAGGTTGGTGAGAGAGGGGATGAGAGAGAGGAGGGTGAGAGAGGGAGAGAGAGAGAGAGTGAGAATGAGGGGAGTGAGAGTGAGAGGGGTGAGAAGGAGAGAGAGGGGATGAGAAAGAAATAGAGAGAGGGTGGGAGAGAGCGAGGGGGTGTGGGAGTGAGGGTGTGTGTGAGTGTGTGATAGAGAGAGTGAGAGAGGGAGGTGAGAGAGAGGGGATGTGAGAGACATTGGGGTAGGAGGGAGAGGGGGAGACAGAGACAGGGTGAGGGGGTGAGAGAAGGAGTGAGGGAGGGAGAGAGTGAGGGGTGTTGAGAGATTGGTGTGGTGAGAGAGAGGGGGTGAGACAGAGCGTGCGAGAGAGAGAGGGTGAGAGAGAGAGGGGTTGAGAGAGAAGTATTGAGAGAGAGAAGATGGGTGAGAAAGAGAAGGGGTGAGAGAGGGGGGTGAGAGAGACAGGGTTTGAGAGAGAGAGGGGTTGGGAGAGAGGGGTTGGGGGTTGAGAGCGAGGGGTGTGAGAGAGGGTTCGAGAGAGAGGGTTGGAGAGAGAGGGAGATAGAGAGAGGGTTTGAGAGAGAGGGGTTGGGAGAGAGATGGGGATGGGATACAGAGGGTTGAGAGAGAGAAGAGTGAGAGGGAGAGGGGGTGAGAGGGAGAGAGTGGTAGGAGAGAGAGTGAGAAAGAGAGAGAGGGATGAGAAAGAGAAAGAGAGAGGATGGGAGAGAGGGACGGGGTGAGGGAGTGAGGGTGTGTGTAAGTGTGTGTGAGAGAGAGAGTGAGAGGGGGAGGTCAGGGGGGGATGTGAGAGACATTGGGAGAGATAGAGGTGGAGACAGAGAGAGAGAGGGTGACGGGGTGAGAGAGGGAGTGAGGGAGGTAGAGAGTGAGGGGTGTTGAGAGATGGGGGTCGAAAGGGGGGTGCGAGAGAGAGGGTGTGAGACAGAGAGTGAGAGAGAGAGGGTGAGAGAGGGGGAGAGAGAGAAAGGGGGGTTGAGAGAGAGGGGTTGAGAGAGAGATGGGTTTAGAGAGAGAGGGGTTGGGGGTCAGAGCGAGGAGTGTGAGAGAGTGTTCGAGAGAAAGGGTTCGAGAGAGAGGGAGATAGAGAGAGGGGTTGAGAGCGAGGGGGTGGGAGAGAGATGGGGATGGGAGAGAGAGGGGTGAGGGAGAGAGAGGGGTAGAGAGAGAGAGAAGGGTGAGAGAGAGTGAGGTGAGAATGAGTGGAGGTGAGACAGAGAGGGGCTGGGAGAGAGGGCGTGGGAGGGAGAGGGGTTGAGAGAGAGACGGTGAGAGAGAGTGGGTTCGATAGAGAGGGGGAGAGAGAGGGGGTAGAGAGAGAGAGACGGGCTGGAAGAGAGATGGGGATGGGAGAGAGAGGGGTGAGAGAGAGAAGGGGATGGGAGAGAGAGGGGTGAGAGAGAGGGGTGCGAGAAAGAGGTGTGAGAGACTAGGGCATGAGAGAGAGATGGTGAGAGTGAGATGGGATAAGAGAGAGAGGAAGTGAGAAGGAGAGGGGGAATAAGAAAGAGACAGAGAAAGGGTGGGAGAGAGGAAGGGAGTGAGAGAGCGAGAAGGGTAAGAGAGAGGGGGGTGTGAGATACCGGGTGAGGGCGTAAGAGAGAGTAGGTTTGAGAGATAGAGAGGGGTGAGAGATAGAGCGGGTGAGGGGGCGAGGGGGAGGTGAGAGAGGCGGTTGAGAGAGAGAAGGGGTGAGAGAGAGAGGGCTGAGAAAGAGAGAGAGGGATGAGAGAGAGAGGGTGAGAGAGAGGGATGAGGGGGGTGAGAGAGAGAGGATGACATGAGAGGGTGTGAAAGAGAGAAGAGGATGAGAGAGAGGTTGAGAAAGAGTGGGGTGAGAGAGAGAGAGCGGGTGAGTGAGAGAGAGAGGGGGATGTGAGTGGGGTGTGAGAGAGAAAAGGGGAGAGACAAACGGAGAGAGACAAAGGCGGAGAGAGAGTTGGTCAGAGAAAGAGTGGAGGTGAGACAGAGAGGGGGTGGGAGAGAAAATGTGGGAGAGAGAGAGGTTGGGAGAGAGAGGGTGAGAGAGCGATGATGTGAGAGTGAGAGGCAGTGAGAAAGAAAGAGGGGGAATGAGAAAGAGACAGAGAGAGGGTGGGAGAGAGGGAGGGAGTGAGAGAGAGAGGATAAGAGAGGGGTGTGTGAGAGAGACTGCGAGTGAGGGGGTAAGAGGGAGAGGAGGTTTGAGTGAGAGAGGGGTGAGAGAGCAGGTGAGGGGGTGGGGGAGTGAGTGAGAGAGAAGGGGTGAGAGAGAGGGACTGAGAGAGAGTGGTGAGGAGGGGGTAAGCGGGAGGGGAATTGGTGAGAGCGAGAGAGCGGGTGAGAGAGAGGGGATGAGGGGATGTGAGAGAGAGAGGGTGAGATGAGAGGGTGTGAGAGAGGCGATGGTGAGAGAGAGGGTTGAGAGAGAGGGGTTGAGAGAGAGGGGGTGAGAGAGGGATTGGTGAGAAAGGGAGAGAGGCGTGAGAAAGGGAGAGAGGCGTGAGAGAGGGAGAGGGGGTGAGATAGAGAGAGGGGAGAGAGAGAGCTGAGAAAGAGATTGGAGGAGAGAGAGAGAATGTGAGAGGGGTAAGAGAGGGGGTGTGGGAGAGGGGGTGGGAGAGAGAGAGAGCGGGGATGAGAGAGGGGAGGGTGAGAGAGAGGGGGGCTGAGAGAGAGATCGGAGTGAGAGAGAGGGGAGTGAGAGAGAGAGAGGGTGAGATGAGAGGTTGTGAGAGAGGGGTTGAGAGAGAGGGGTGACAAAGTGGCTGAGAGACAGAAGGGTGAGAAATGGAAAGGGGGTGAGAAAGGGTGAAAGGGGTGAGAAAGAGAGAGGGGGAGAGAGAGGGCTGAGAAAGAGAGAGGGGGAGAAAGAGAGGTGGTCAGAGAAAAGAGTAGATGTGAGGTGGTTGAAAGAGGGGCTGTGGGAGAGGGGGTGGGAGAGAGAGAGATTGGGGTGAGAGAGAGGTTGGTGAGAGAGCGGAGATGAGAGAATGGAGGGTGAGAGACGGGGGCTGAGAGAGAAAGATGGGAATGAGAGAGATGGGGTGGGGTGGGAGAGAGAGAGGGTTGAGACAGTGAGGGTGACAGTGACAAGGGGTGAGAGAGAGGGAGTTATAAGGAGGGAGAGGGGATGAGAAAGAGACAGAGAGAGGGTGGGAGAGAGGTGCGAGGGAGCGAGGGTGTGTGTGAGTGTGTGTGAGAGAGTGAGAGAGAGGGGAGGTAAGAGAGAGAGGGGAATAAGAATAAGAGAGATTGGGGTAGGAGGGAGAGGGGGTGACAGAGAGAGCGAGAGGGGGTGAGAGATGGAGTGAGGTGGGAGAGAGTGAACGGGTTGAGAGATGGGGTTGAGAGAGGGGTGTGAGAGAGAGAGGGATTGAGAGAGGGGTGTGAGAGAGAGGGGTTGAGAGAGGAGGGTGTGAGAGAGAGGTTCTGAGACAGAGGGGGCGTGAGAGAGAAGGGGTGAGAGAGAAGGGGTGAGAGAGAAGTGGTGAGAGAGAGGGGGTGAGAGAGAGGGGTTGAGAGAGAGAGGGGTTGAGAGAGAGGGGATGAGAGAGAGGGATTGAGAGAGATGGAGATGGGAGAGAGGGGTGAGAGAGATAGAAGGGTGAGAGAGAGAGGGGTGAGACGAAGAGGGGTTGAGAGAAAGAGGGGGTGAGAGAGAGGGGGTGGGAGAGAGAGGGGTTCGAGGGAGAGTGGAGTGAGAGAGAGAGAGAGTGGGGTGAGAGAGACAGCGGGTGAGTGAGAGAGAGGGATGAGAGAGAGAGAGGGCGATGTGAAGAGTTGTGAGAGAAAATGGGAGAGACAAAGGGAGAGAGACAAATGGGAAGTGAGAGTGGGTCAGAGAAAGAGTGGAGGTGAGACAGAAAGGGGCTGGGAGAGAGGGGAGAGAGAGGGGTTGAGAGAGCGAGACGGTGAGAGTGAGATGGGGTGAGAGAGACAGTGAGTGGGAGAGACGGAGGGAGTGAGAGAGAGAAGAGTAAGAGAGAGAGTAGGTTTGAGAGCGAGAGTGAGCAGGTGAGAGAGTGGATGAGGGGAGTGAGAGAAAGCAAGAGGGATGAGAGAGAGGGGGTACGAGAGAGAAGTAGATTGAGAGAGCGAGAGAGCAGGTGAGAGAGAGAGGGTAAGATGAGAGGGTGAGGGAAAGAGAAGGGGTGAGAGAGAGGGTGAGAGAAAGAATGGGGTGAGAGACAGAGCACGGGTGAGTGAGAGAGAGGTGTGAGAGAGGGGGGATGATGTGAGGGGGTGAGATAGAAAGGGGAGAGACAAAGTGGGAGAGACAAAGGGGGAGAGAAAGAGTGGAAGTGAGAGCGAGAGGGAGTGGGAAAGATTGCATGGGAGAGAGAGGGGGTTGAGAGAGAGGGTGAGAGTAAGATGGGATGAGAGTGAGAGGGAGTGAGAAAGAGAGATGGGGAAGAAAAAGAGACAGAGAGTAGGTGGGAGAGAGGGAGTGAGTGAGAGAGAGAGGGGGTGTGCGAGAGAGTGCGAGTGAGGGGGTAAGAGGGAGTGGAGGTTTGAGATAGAGAGAGGGGCTGAGAGAGAGAGCGGGTGAGGGGGTGATGGGTGTGAGAGAGGGGCTGAGAAAGACAGAGAGGGTGTGAGAGAGAGAGGGATGAGAGAGAGGGGTGTAAGAGAGAGCGGATTTGAGAGAGCAAGAGAGAGCGGGTGAGAGAAAGAGCGGATAAGGGAGTGTGAGAGAGAGAGGGTGAGATGAGAGAAGGGGATGACAGAGGCAGGGTAAGAGAGAGGGGTTGAGAGAGGGGGTGAGAGAGTGGGTGTGAGAGAGTGGGTGTGAGAGAGTGGGGGTGAGAGAAAGGGAGTGTGAGAGAGGGTGGAGTGAGAGAGAGGTTGTGAGAGAGAAAGTGTTTCGAGAGAGACGGGGTGGGAGAGAAATGGGGGGTGATACAGAGAGAGAAGGGTGAGAGAGAGAGAGTGAGAGAGAGGGGGTGAGAGGGAGAGTGAGTGAGAGAGGGGCGTGGGGGTGAGAGATGGGGGTGGCCGAGAGGGGGGGTGGGAGAGAGAGTGGAGTGAGAGAGAGTGGGGTGAGAGAGAAGGGGATGAGAGAGAGAGGAGTGTGAGAGAGGGGGTGAGAAAGAGGAGGGTGAGAGAGAGGGTGTGAGAGAGAGTGGGTGTGAGAGAGAATGGGGGTGAGAGAGAGTGGGGGTGAGAGAGAGTGGGGGTGAGAGAGAGTGGGGGTGAGAGCGAGTAGGGGTGAGAGAGAGTGTGGGTGAGAGAGAGTGGGGATGAGAGAGAATGGGGGTGAGAGAGAGTGGGGGTGAGCGAGTTTGGGGGTGAGAGACACGGGGTAAGAGAGAGGGGGGGTGAAAGAGAGGGGAGTGAGACGGGGGGTGAGAGTGGGCGGCACGGTGGCACAGTGGTGAGCACTGCTGCCTCACAGCACCAGAGACCCGGGTTCAATTCCCGCCTCAGGGGAACGTGTGGAGTTTGCACGTTCTCCCCGTGTCTGCGTGGGTTTCCTCCGGGTGCTCCGGTTTCCTCCCACAGTCCAAAGATGTGCAGGTCTGGTGAATTGGCCATGCTAAATTGCCCGTAGTGTTAGGTATGGGGTAAATGTAGGGGTATGGGTGGGTTGCGCTTCGGCCGGTCGGTGTGGACTTGTTGGGCCGAAGGGCCTGTTTCCACACTGTAATGTAATGTAATCTAATCTAATCTAAAGAGTTGCCAGTCCTGCCCCTCCCTCAGCTGTGTTTCTGTGATAACTATAATCTCCCAGTCTGATGTTCCAGTCCATGCCCTGAGTTCAACTTCCTTAGCTGTCAGGCCCCTGGCATTGAAATACATGTAGTTTAATAACCAGTTTTCCCCCATTCCCTGCTGTGTTCTTGCCTGCCTTGTCTTTTGAAATCGCTCTCTTTAACTTGTGCACCAGCCTCTACCTTCTTTCCGGCCTTAAGGTCCAATACCTTGCCAGACTAGGTTATATCCTCTCAAGCAGCTCTCGCAATTCACCCCACCAGGATATGGGTCCCTCTCCTGCTCCCAGTTGAGATGCCTTTCCCACCCTGTCTCCCTGTGCTGACACCTTCAGGGATCTATGTACTTGTCCACCAAGGTCCCTGTATTCCTCAGTACTCCGCAAGGACCTACCGTTCATTATGTCTGTCCTTCACTTATCGTACCTCCCCCAGAGTATTATCTCACTTCAATCAGAACTAAACTCTTCTTAGATTATCATCCGATCGACATCGGACTGCAGACGGAGACCATCCTCCTCACTGTGAACAACACCCTTACCTTTCATGTCATCTGCAAACCTACTCTTTATACCTTCTGCTTTCACATCCGAGTTATTAATGTTCAATGGTTCCTGCACAGATCTCTGTGGTACACCCGCTGGTGAAAGTATTCTATCCACCAATTTTGCATCCAATTTGCCAACTTGCCTTGGAGCCCAGTCCTTTTGGACCAGCCTTCCATGTTGGATCTTGTTTTAGGACTTATTCAAGTCCATGTAAACCACATCATCTGCACAGCCCTCATCAATATACTTAAGCACCATTTTAAAAAAAACTGAACTGAATTCCTCAGGCAGTATCTTCCTCCGTGATGACTAAGCCGAGTTGATCCTTACCTTTGCAAGTGTTGATTCATCCTCCAAATGTTTCCAATAATTTCCCTCCCACTGCTGTCAGACTATCTGCTCTGTAATTACCTGGCCTATCTCTGCTGCCCTTCTTAGACAAAGGAACCACATTAGCGATTCTCCAGTCATTCATCGTGTCATTAAACCCTGACAATGATTCCCCTTCCCACTGCCCTCCCCCTGCTAGCAGACACTTTACAATCCCTTCAAAACTTACTCCAAAAACACTCTCTCATTTCAGGATTTTAAGTACTTTGTTGAAATCTTCTCAGCCTGATAATCTAATATGATCCATTTTGTCCTGAGTGAGGGACCGGTGGGGATTTCTTGCTGAAGTTTGGTCTGCTTCAGTGGAATGACCTTTTGAGTGTTTTAAACTGTTCCTTCAAATGTTTTCCACTGTTCATTTACAGACACCTGTTTCAGTCTGTTCAGCCTGTTTACCTTGGTCAGTTATCTCAAACTCATGTAATTGTCTATTTTTGTTTCTCGTTGCAGTTTGTCCTTTCTGTGATTCACTTTAAAACTTTATATTTCTTAAAACTGCACTTTATCACAATTTCCCAGAGGATCTCTCCAAGTGACGTTACTCATTCACGAAGTGTCATTACACAACTGTCGATCTGAGACAGTTATGTCTCTAGCCAGTTGCACAATGTGTTATTCAAAGAAACACTGAAACAAAATCCCCGAACTCCTCTTCCAATATCACTCTTGTCAGTGTGATTGTCCCAGATTATGCGAATATTGACGTTTCACTAAATTTTCACAGTGCCTTTATTAAAAATTCCATTGAATTCCTGCTTATTGCAGTGATGGGCAATGAAATGCTGTTTAGTGGTCTAAAACTGTTCTGCTGCTTGTGTCCCTGGCAAGAAATAGCCAGAATTTACATTCAGACTGACTCTACTTCATGATCTGAGACCAAATGCTTTCTCTGTAAGGCCTTTGTTATCCATTATTGTTAGCGTTGCCCATTTTGCATGAGTTTTCACAAGGTTGTGAACCATTGAATATTTATGTTCCACCTTTTGTTCACCCTGTAACCACAATTCCCTAGTGATAAATCTCTTTTATCTCTGTGTCACAACTCCATCTACCTTGATGCAGAGACCTTGTCCATTAAAATAAAACATAATTTACTCTTTCCCACAATTTCCTGTCACGAATCGATTTGCTGATGTACAGTTTTAGTTAAACTTTGTCCCATTTGTTCCTTTCTGTTGTCTTCGGTCACATTCCCATGCTGCTCTGATGCTTCACCTTTTCTCTTTGGATTTCGAGAGCTCCTTTCACCTGAACCCTGTCCCTGCGTCCTCTCTGTCAGTTTAAAGCCCTGTCAATAAACCTACCGACGTTATTCGCCAGCACACTGGTCGCAGCACGATTCCAGTGGAACAATCTGAATGGATTTTTTAAAAAAATCAGGTATGGGCTGTGGATGTCTCTGGCTGACTAGCCTTTATTGCCCATCCCTTGCTGCCCTTGAGCTAAGCAGCTGGCTCGCCCATTTCAGAGGGCAATTGAGAGGCAAACACTTTGCTGTGGGTATGTCCTGCAGACCACGTGAGAGTGAACTGTTGTCTTTCTCTGAAGGTCAAGTGTTTAGATTTTTATCAATACTTATTTATGGATTGTTAATTCCAATTTTTAAAAAGTATATTCATTTAAAATTCCACCATTTCAAATGGTGGTATTCAAACCTGCCTCCCCTGAACATTAGCTGAGGTTTGGGATACATGCTCCAGCAATAATACCACTGGGTCATCACTTCACCTGCTCATTGGTTGTTCATTCCTGACCAGTTATACCAGTGCAAGATGAAGCAACATCCGTTCTTCCGACACAATTGTGCGATCCTGCCATCTTCCTGCACTCTCGTGCTATCACTCAGTCTCTCTCCATGTGGTATCCTTCACTGTGAGGGTCTAATTGCTGCCTCTGTCAGCGCCTCTCACTTTTGCATCTACTGAAGATCCAGAGCCAACAGAATTCTCCAATCGAGAGTAACGCAGCAGCACTAACTATAGATGGAGACTGGGATTTTCCAGATCTCTGTGGAACTCAGTGCCCTTCTCCACATGTAACCCTGACTGCATCAGTCTAATTTCCATTCCGTCTATCTTTCTATCTCCTGTAGGTACTCAGGAAGTTCCTGACTCAATAGACTTCCCAACTGCTGGGTGTATCGTCCATCACCTCATTGAAGATGGTCGGTCAGCCAGAGAGACAAAGTGCAGGGAGATCTGGAGCCTTCAATAAATCCTGCAATGAGGTAAGATCACTCACAGTGTACAGAGCAGAGGGCAATGAGAGGGCTCCAAACATCGGCTAACAAGACATGACATGGATATAGTGCTGGAGGGGAGCACAGTACAGACATACCCAGGCTCAGTCATTGCCCCGACTGTAAGTTTTGTTGTACTAAGTCGGAACCGAGGGTGTCACAGTTATCAATCCAGGCCTGTGCTGTCTTAGCGAGCATCAGTACAACAGAGGGGAAAGCAGGCTTCCCATGAGTAGGTTGTAATGCTGACTGGGTACGTCCTGTACTGTGCTGTCCCTCCAACACTGTACCTATGTCACGTCTTATGGACCTAATATCTGACATCTCCCACATATCTGTTGCTCAAATTCCTGCTGACTGCTGAGGACCTGTAGTACAGTCATCTCAAACTGACGACACATTCTCATTTCTCAATTGCACTATTTTGCTTCACTGAGTGATCGCCAGGAATATCCTCTCTCAATTCTGCAGTGATGTTTTCACTGATCAAAACATCCGCTCCTCTTCCGCCTCCTCCTCAAATGCCTCTCCTTCTCTTCTTCCTGTAGCATCTGTACCCCGGAACATTAAGTTGCTTGGCCTATCCTTCCCTCAGCTGTACCTCCGTAATTTCTGTGATATCCCAGTCCCATGTTCCTATCCATGCCGTGCATTCATCTGCCTTTCCTGTCAGGCATTTTATATCAAAGTGAATGCAGCTTAATACATCAGTTTTCCCTCATCGCCTGCTGTGCTCTTGCCTGCCTTGTCAATTGAAATGACTCTCTTGAAATTCTGATCCAGCCTCAACCTTCAGACTGTAGCCTAAGACCGTCCCCCTCACTGTGGACAACACCCTCACATTTCATGTCATCTGCAAACCTACTAATGATACCTTCTGCTTTCACATCCAACTCATTAATGTACATAATAAACAGCAACGGTTGCTGCACAGATCCCTGTGGTACACCGGCTGGGCAAAGGCTTTCAATCACAAAACCAATCCTCCACCAATTTTGGATCCAATTTGCCAACTTGCTTTGGATCCCATGGGCTCTTCCCATTTGGATGAGCCCTCCATGTGGGACCTTGTCAAGTACCTTATTGAACTCCATGGAACCACATCATCTGCACTGACCCCATCAATATTTTTAATTGTAATTTGAAAGAAAAATTAGCTGAATTCATCAGACAGGATCTTCTCCTACCAAATCCGGACTGAGCATCCCAAATCGAACCCTACCTTTCCAATTATTGATTCAAATTGACCCTCACAATTGTTTCCAATAATTTCCCTCGCACTGATGTTGGGCTATACACTCTAAATACCTGGCCTATCCCTGCTGCCCTTCTTGAATTTCACCTGTGGCCAGCCAAGTATTACATTTCTCTATCAGGGCCCCAGCAATTAGCTCCCTTACCTTCCACAGCAGCCTGAGACACAGTTCATTGGGCACTGGGGATTTCTCCACCTTTTATGCCTGTGAAAACATTTAATACCTCCTCCTTATTAATCTTAACATGTTCTGGGACCACACCATTCCACTTAAGTCCCTGGCTACAATGTCTTTCTACTGTGTGAATACCGATGGGAAGTACTCATTGAAGACCTCACCTACTTCCTCTGGCTCCATGTACCGATTGTCCCTTTGGTTTCTAATAGACCCCACTCTTACCCCAGTAATCCACTTACTCGAACAAGCTGATAAAATACCTTGTGGCTTTTCCTCAATCATATCTGCCAAATATATTTCTTGTCTTTTGTTTGCCTTTCATTTTCGACAATCCCCTTTCACTCACTGAAATTTTGAAGAGCTTCACCTGTTTTTATTGCATTGTACTTCCTTTATGAAACTCACAATATCGCTGAATCAGTGTTTGAAGGACATGTGGCCTTTACTATTCACTCGACAGGAACACGCTGGCCCTGAATTCTCACTGTATCACTTTAAAATACTCCCACTTTCCGAATATAGATCCAAATGCAGGTAGTTCCTCACAGTCTCTGTCTAATGATACGGATAGTAGATACTGATACTCTTGATACTGATAGGTGACTCTGTTGTTAGAGGGACAAGCGGGAGACTGTATAGCTGCAGAAGCGACCCCAGGATGGTCTGCTCCCTCCCGGGTACCAGGGTCAAGAATATCTCTGAGCAGTTGCAGAACATTTTGAAGGGGGAGCATGAACAGCCAGAGGACATTGTGCAATTCGTACACATGCCATGGTTAAACAAAGGGATGGGGTCTTGAGAAATGTGCACAGGTAGTTTGAATGGATTAGATTTGCTACATTATAGAAACATGTCCTTTGGCCCAACAAGTCCACACCGACCCACCAAAGAGTAACTCACCCAGACGCATTCCCCTTCCCTATATTTACTCTTGACTAACGCACTTGGCACTATGGGCAAATTAGCTTGGATTTTGGGAGGAAACCGAAGCACCCAGAAGAACCCCACTCAGTTTGGTAACACGTTAAAAAGCAAGACCTCAGGAGAAGGGATCTCCCGATTACCCCCAGTACCATGTGCCAGTGAGGATAGAAATAGAAAGATAGGCCAGATGGATATGTGATTGAGGAGCTCTTAAAGTGGGCAGGCTTGTCAGTTCTTGGATCATTGGGACCTCTTCTGAGATAGAGGTGACAGGTTAGACTTGGAGCAGAGGGGCACCAGCACCCCGTGGGGTGATTTGTTCACGTTACCCGGGAGGGTTTAAACTAGTTTGTCAGGGGGTAGGGACTCTGAATAAGAGAGGTACCATCGACCTTTCAGGGGAAAATACATCAGCCATCGGGAGCAAGTTTCCTATTCAGGATATCCAGGGACACAGTCAAGGCAGGGAAAAGACTTCTGGTTTAAAGGGCATTAATTTCAACGCACGAGGCCTGACTGGTAAGGCAGATGGGCTCAGAGCATGGATTAGCTCTGAATACTGGGATATTATAGCTATATCAGAAACATGGCCGAGAGAAGGGCAGGACTGGCTGCTCAGTGTTCCAGGATAAAGAAACTTCAGGAGTATAGAAGGACAAGTATGTGAGGGGGTGAAGAGGGAGATTTGTCCTTTTGATAAGGGAAGACATGGCCACAGTGTTCAGAGAGGATACTCTGAAGTGGTCATCAAATGAGGTCACATGATTAGAAGTTAGAAAGAAGAAGGGGGGTGGTCACTTTGTTGGGAGTGTATTGTACACTGTTGTAGACCCAACAGATACCAGAGGAGCAGATGTGTAGAGAGATTGCAGATAACTATAGGAATAATAGAGGAGTATTGGCTGGAGATTTTAATTTTCCCTGTATTGACTGGACCAGCCAGAGTATAAAAGACCTGGAAGGAGAGCATTTTTTTACATGTGTCCAAGAAAGGTTCCTAAATCAATATGCAGAGAGCCCTACTCTACTCAGGCAGGTGCAACACTGGACCTCCCCTCAGAAAACGAGGTCGGGCAAGTGGCTGAAGTGTCATTCGGAGAACACTTTGGGTCCAGTGCCCACAACTGTCTTTGTTTTAACATAGTTATGGAAAAAGATCAGCAGGTCCACAGATTGAAGAGGAATATAGGAACAGGGCCAGGTTTGGGGCCATTCTGCAGAATCTGTCTAGCGTCAATGCCGTGAATTTAAAATTGCACAACAGCCAGTTGTCGTCCAACTCGATTTGGAAGCGCTGGTGATCACTGTAAGAGATGAAAGGCTTAAACTAAGTATATTTGATACTATATTCCGTGACCCTGCCATCCTGTTGCTATAAATTCTGTGCCTTAGGATTGTGCTCCACAACTACCTGATGAAGAAGCAGTGCTCTGAAAGCTGGTGCTTTCAAATAAACCGGTTGGACTGGAACTGAATGTTGGGTGATTTTTAACTTTGTACACCCCCAGTCCAACACCGGCACCTCCATATTATGATTCCAATCGACTTGTGAGTCTGTTTGAAGGAAAAGGAACAACTAGCAAATGGGAGGCTTTTCAAAGTGTGATCTCAAGAATCCAGGACAGTATGCCTCATTGGGATAAAGGGAAAAGCTGGCAGGTTTAGGAATCCTTGGCTGATGAGGGATAATAAGGCTCTGGTCTTGAAATGAAGACTGCATGCATTGGGTTTAAGCTTTCCGTACATACATAAACTCTTCCATTCTTAAAGACGCGATCAATCTGTGGAGACCCTATAATCCTCTCAGTCCCTGTAACACTCGAAATCTGCAGAAGTCATTCCAATGCCTGTGACTCTTCCGATCCAGTTCCTACAAGGCCAACTATCTATGCGCTTTTCATTGCCAGCACCCACCCTGTCAATGTATGCTCCTCCAGTATCACCATCCATCTGCTTATTTCCATCTCCAGCTCTTACATGTGTAATCATCACCCTCCACTACAATCCTTCCCACTTTGACCAAACTGGAGGAGGTTACAAATGCTCCCTAATCTGTGAAACTGTCTCCAACCAAAATTGCTGTTTTTATCACTTGGAAAGTCTGTATGATTCCACACCCTCCATGTCTAAATAACCCGCAGAATATAAGCCATCCTGTATCTATAAACATCTTCAGTCACGACTATCTTCCATATGTATGTTTGTTTTTTCCAATCTGTACAACCCACTTTATCTCTGTACTCAGCTCCATTCACCTGAAACATTCCTGTCTGTGTTAAACACCCCATCCCACCAACATTCTTATCCCTGTAAACTGATCCATCCCAACCTCCCAAGCTCCATGAAACCCCTGTCGGCCCGACAGCTCTCCACATTTCTGTAACCTGCTGTGGCTCTGTGCTGCTCCCTCCCTGTGAAACCACCTCCAGTCCCCACAACCCTCTGTCTCTGTTACCTCATACAACCTCAGCAACGCCTCCTCTTTGTGTCTCTTCATTCAGACCCCATCCTCTACAGCTTCCCGAAACCCCTTCCTGCCTTCATACCACTCGCTATTTAGAACATAGAATAGGACAGCCCAGGACAAGTCCTTCAGCGCTCGATGTTGTGCTGAACCTTTATCCTACATACCCTACATTTTGCTATAATCGTTGTGCCTATGCAAGAGTTGCTTAGATGTCTGTAATGTGTCTGAATCTACTACCACGGCTGGCAGTCCATTCCACGCACCCACCACACTCTGTGCAAATAAATTACCTCTGATATCTTAGCTAAATCTTCCGCCAATTACCTTAAAAAATATGTCCCCTTGTTTTAGCCATTTTGCCATGGGAAGTTGTCTCTGGTTATCCATGCAATTGATGCCTCTCTTTCCTGAAGATTCCCGAAGAAGGGCTCATGCCTGAAACCTTCGAGGAGAAAGTGAGGTCTGCAGATGCTGGAGATCAAAGTTGAAACTTTATTGCTGGAACAGCACAGCAGGTCAGGCAGCATCCAGGGAACAGGAGATTCGACGTTTCGGGCACAGGCCCTTCTTCAGGAATGAGCAGAGAGTGTTCAGCAGGAGAAGATAAAAGGTAGGGAGGAGGGACTTGGAGGAGGGGCATTTCCAACGCCCCTCCTCCAAGTCCCTCCTCCCTACCTTTTATCTTCTCCGGTTGAACACTCTCTGCTCATTCCTGAAGAAGGGCCTGTGCCCGAAACGTCGAATCTCCTGTTCCCTGGATGCTGCCTGACCTGCTGTGCTGTTCCAGCAATAAAGTTTCAACTCATGCCTGAAACGTCGATTCTCCTGCTCCTTGGATGCTGCCTGACCTGCTGCGCTTTTCCAGCAACACATTTTCAGCCTCTCTTTACCTTGTACACCTCTATCCTGTCACCATTCTTCTTTCTTCACTCCGATCAGAAAAGTCCGAGCTTCCACAATCTATCTTCAATGGGCATGCCCTCCAGTCCAGGCAGCATCTTGATAAGTATCCTCTGCACTGTCTTTAAAGCTTCCACATCCTTCCTATAATGAGGTGAAAAGAACTGTTCACAGTATTCCAAGTGTGATGTAACTGGGGCTCGATAGAGCTGCAGCAAAACCCTGGATCTCTTAAACTCAATCGCCCGCTAATGAAAGCCAACACACCGTACGCATTCTTAACACCCTCTCAACTTGGGTCGTAGCTTCAGGGACACACTGTATGTGAACAATGATAAGTATCCTGCCTTTAACCATGTAAAGTTCTTTTTCTGCAGAATCCTCTAATCTGAAACCATCCCTATCTTTGTAACTTCCTCCAGTCCCTACAACACTCATAAACTGTGAAACCTTCTCAAGTCCCAATATCCCTAATGCCTGCAAAATCTTCCAGTCCCGATATCCCTCCCGAACTCTGTAAATGCCACCGGCCTCCAGTGCCCTGCTGGGGAACATTGCAGAGGAAGGAAGAGTTGTAGAGTCCGGGCCATGTTACAGAGGCAGAAAGGGCTGCAGAACCTGGACGATGGTACAAACATGGGAAGGGACGTGGTCCTGTAGGAGTGTAGATGGAGCGGGATTCATAGAGCCTGCAAGATGGAACCAAGAATGGATTGTGGAACCTGAAGGAAGTTATGATTTGACCACAGATCAATTTTGATTGGACCATTCAGCCCCTCTTCGAGTCAAAGAGATGTACAGCATGGAAACAGACCCTTCGGTCCAACCCGTCCATGCCGAACAGATATACTAATCCAATCGAGTCCCACCTACCAGCATCTCTGGTCAACATTCTTGCAAACCCTTCCTATTCATATACCCATCCAGATGTCTTTGTATCAGCCTCCATCACTTCCTCTGACAGCTCATTCCGTACACGTAGAACCCTCTGTGGGTTTAAAAAAAAGCTCTTTAAGTATCTTTTATATCTTTCCCCTCTAACCATAAACCCATGCCCTCCAGTTCTGGACTGCCACACCCAAGGGTAAAGACTTTGTCTCTTTACCCTCTTCATGCCCGTCATGATTTTATAAACCTCTAGTAGGTCAACCCTCAGCCTTCGAGGCTCCGGCAAAAACAGCCCCAGCGTATTCAACCTCTCTCTATAGCTCAAACCCTCCAATCCTGGCAAAATTCTTGTAAATATTGTCTGAACTGTTTCAAGTTTCACAACATCTTTCCGATAAGAAGGAGACCAGAATTGGGCACATTATTCCAAAAGTGACCTAACCAATGTCCTGTACAGCCACAAGATGACCGCCCAACTCCTGTACTCAATACTCAGACCAATAAAAGAAAGCATACCAATCACCTTCTTCACTATCCTATCTACCTGCGACTCTGCTTTCAAGGAGCTATGAACCTGCAGTCCAATTTCCCCATGTTCAGCAACACTTCGTCAGACCTTATCATTACGTGTATAAGTCCAGCAAAGATTTGCTTTTACGAAATGCAGCACCTCGCATTTACCTGAATTAATCTCCATCTGCCACTTCTCAGCCCATTGGTCCATCTGATCAAGATCCCATTGTAATCGGAAGTAACCTCTTTCGCTGACCATTACACCTCCAATTTTGTTGTCAACTGAACACTTACAAACGATACCTCACATGCTCACATCCAAATTATTTATGTAAATAATGCAAAGTATTCGACCCAGCACCGATCCTTCTGTCACTCCACTGGTCACAGGCCTCCAGCTTGAAAACCAACCCTCCCTCACCACACTCTGTCTTCTACATTTGAGCCAGTTCTGTACCAATTGGCTAGTTCTCCCTGTATTCCGTGAGTTCTAACCTTTCTAACCAGTCTCCCATGGGGAACCGTGTTGAACACCTGACTGAAGTCCATATAGATCACATTCACCGCTCTACCCTCATCAATCCTCTATGTTACTTCTTCCAAAATCTCAATCAAGTTTGTGAGACATGATTTACAACTCACAAAGCAATGTTGACTATCCTGAATCAGTCCTTACCTTTCCAAATACGTGTACATCCTGTCCCTTACGATTCCCTCCAACAACTTGCCCACCGATGTCAGGCTCGACAGTCTATAGTTTCCTGGCTTTTCTTTACTGCCTTCCTTAAATAGTAGCAACACGATAGCCAACCTCCAGTCTTCTGGTTCTGATGTCCTGTTTCTATAGATCTTTACCGCAATGGGTGAGCACAGCTTCAAATTCCCAGGCTGGGAGATGTTAATTCGAATGTGAATCTATTTTTCCGTTTTGTCTGTGTGCCTGACACTGACCTGGTGGTGCTCTGGTAGAAAGCACTCTCTGTGAATCTGGTAACATCCAGATCTATGTTACTGACCAGAGCTCACCTCATCAAAGCCTTCATTTGGAATGTTCTTTATTTTAACATTTTTAAATGGCAGTTTTGTGAGATGCAGGAATTGAGGAGTTGTCATTTTTGAAAGAATGAAACTTTTATCATTGACCCTGACCCATGCAACGGGGATTCGTGGATTCTGTTGTTCTCTGCAGACTATCACTCAGAGGGTTGTATCACCAGGGAATCTGAGTGCAGATGGTCTTTGCCTGGTAGAGTGTGAACTTACCAGTTTATGTCGGCTAGGACACAGTGTTGCTGGAGAATGTATAACTGTGTAAATACTTCACCGACTGGTTCAGGGGTGAGTGCACTGGGCTCTGAGCACCAGGAACTGGGAAACCTCATGCTGTTTGTATGTGGGGCATGGCACCAGACTGGGTGAGAGCAGCTCCTTGAATAAATGACAGGTATGGAGCTTGGGATCCTCCTGCTGTGTTTGACCCTGTGCCATTTCGTTATCTCCCTCTCATGAGAGAGCGTGTCATGTTCTCCAGTCCTGACAGTGTCCACTCCCTGTAAACCCTTCCAGCTGTTGAACATCTCCCTTCTCTCTCACTCCCTCCAGCCCTTCCAACCTGGTCTTCGTCTCATATCTCCTGCAGTCCCAACTGACCTTGCTCTTTGTTATCGCATTGCTTTCCTTTTAGCTGTGTGGGAACAAACCTGAAGTAGCTTTGGGCCATTGGAAGAAAAAGACAACTCCCTCTTCTCCATCTTTGTCAAACAGAGTCTCCTTGTCTGCCTCTCTCCTATAAGGAGAAGGAAGCATCCTTTCAGCATCCACCTGTCCATTCCCCTGAGGATCTGTACAATTTATTGAGGAAGACTGTCCTTCTGTGCTCAGTGGCACAGCACCGAAGTGACATGTTTATGTTCTATAATTTTTGCAACCACTTCCTTTTGCTCGACCCCTCCATCAGTCTGAAGCCTCCCCCAGTCTGGACAGTGCTCCAAACCATTAATTACCGAGAATGCTCCAACCCCCTATCTCTGTCAGCTCCTCACATTCCTACAATCCTTCTTTTCTGTGAGAACCCCTCCAGCTTCTACAGTCCATCCAAATTATGGCATCTCCTCCAGCCCTCACCATCTCCGTATGCTCCAGTCACTACATTTCTCCATGCATCTGTAAACCCCTCCAGCCCCTCCGAATCTACCTATCTTTCCAAAGTCCAACAGTTCCAAAAACCAACTCTCTAAATGGAACTTCCACGAGAGAACACTGGCCACCATATCTCTGTAATCCCCTGCGCGTCTCTCTATCTCTGATGCCAGCTTCAGCCCCTATAACTCTACTTCCATGTACAACATCATCAAGTCCCTGCAATCCTCCCGAACTGTGGAACCTCCAAAAGACCTTACAATTCTATCTCGGTCTCTAACTGCCTGCAGTGATTTGAAACTTCGGCAATTAAAGTCAGAGAATCATAGAGATGGTACAGCATGGAAACAAACACTTTGGTCCAACTTGTCCATGACAATCCAGTCGCACAAAACAGCACCCATCCCATCTCCCTCTAAACCCTTCCTATTGATGTACCCATCCATATGCCTTTTAAGTGTTGCAATTGTACTAGCCTCCACCATCTTCTCTGGCAGCTCATTCCAAACACGTACCACCCTGTCTGAAAACGTTGCCCCTTAGGTCTCTTTTATATCTTTCCCCTCTCACCCTAAACCTATACCCTCTAGTTCTGGACACCCGACCCCAGGGAAAATACTTTGCCTATTTATCCTATCCATGGCCCTCATGATTTTATAAACCTCTATAAGGTCACCCATAACCTCTGACGCTCCAGGGAAAACAGCCCCAGCCCTTTCAGCCTCACCCTGTAGCTCAAATCTTCCAACCCTGGCAACATCCTTGTAAATCATTTCGGAACCCTTTCAAGTTTCATAACATCCTTCTGATAGGAAAGAGACCAGACTTGCACACGGTATTCCAAAAGTGGCCTAATCATGTCCTGTACAGCCGCAACATGACCTCCCAACTCCTGTTCTCAATACTCTGACCAATAAAGGAATGCACACCAAGTGCCTTCTTTGCTATCCTATCTACCTGTGACTCTCCTTTCGAGGACCTCTGTACTTCATTTGAAAAATTGGGTAGACAGATGGAGTAGCCTGAGGTCTTGTGGGTAAAGCTAGTTCAGTCTAAGCTATTAGGCAGACCCAGTGAGGTACTTGCAGCGCGCTCTCATGAGTGGTCAAGAGATTATGCATATGCCAAACAGGCTATTCTAAGCGCTTACGGATTAGTACCAGAAGCGTATCGACAACGGTTCAGAAACATAAAGAAGGAACCAGGACACACTTGTGGATTTCTAAAGCATTAAGCATAGTAATCTTTCTGCAACATCTCCAGTCTCCATGCCCCTCCCTATCATGTTGAGCTGCTCCAAACCCCACAAGTTTTCCTGCCTGTGTGCACGATCAAGTTGATACAACCCTTCTGATTTCTGTCGTGTCCTGCAGACCCGTTTTTGTGAATTCTGCCGATCACTAATACTCTCCCTATCTGTGTAAATGCCTCCAGTCTCTACAATCCCCATTACTTTGCAGCCCCCACCAGACCCGAAAGCCATCGCTATCTGTGAAAGCTCCTTCAGGTCTATATCCTCCAACGTGCTCTCACCATTACAACCCCCATTATTTCTTAACGTTGTTGAGTCTCTAAAACCATCCCTATCAGTTTAATCTCCTCCACTGCATACAACACTCCCAGTCTGTGTAATCTCTTCAATTCCTTCAGTTCCTATATACCTATCTATTGGTGTGACTGCTTTGTGGCCAGTGTATCCTCGTTTATATCTGGAAAAGGCTCTGCTCACTGTAGTACATCCTATGTTCATAAATGAATCTGGTCTCTCACAAGCCTCTCTGTGACTCTCTCCTCCAGTCCCTACATGCTTCCCTATACCTGTCGTAACTTGCAGCATGCATGCCATTCACTCTCTCTGAAGTACATTCCAGAACATAAAATCATCTCTCCTTTCAAGTTTATTCAGTCCACATCTTCCTCCCTATCCCTGCAACATTCTCCAGTCTTCCATGTGCTTGCAACATTCTCCAGTCTATACCACCCTCCCTTTCCCTGTAATATTCTCCAGCCCATACCATCCTCCCTAGCACTGTGATATTTTCCAGATCCCACAACTGTTGTTAAATGTACCACATCCTGGAATCATGCGAATGTTTCTACACCCTGATCAGCATAGTCCATGTAGTGATCCACAACACTACACATATCTCTATCTCTGGAATCTAATCAAGGACGCTTTATGTCTCTAACTTCCTTCAAACAATAAAATGTTTTCTCCTGTGAACATTCGCTAGCAACTGTAGCGATGCTTAACCCTGCAACATCGTCGCACTCCCAAACATCTCTCCAACTCTGTGACCTCTATCCATCCCTCAAAGGTCCTCTCTCGGTGACACGCGCCATGCATTTGCAACAAGGCAGATGCAATGACAGCATTAACTGAAGAGAACAGATGTGATGGACATGTTGTTATGGAGATGTGGCTGCAGAATGACAATGGCTGGGATGTGATTATTGAGGGGTTGTAGGGAGTTAGGCAGGATCAGCAAAAAACCAAACAAGGTCCCGTTTTGTTGTGAAGAAAGGATGCAGTCAGTGCATTAGTGAGACAGCCAATTTAATCTGGGAATCAAAATATAGAGTCATGTTGAATGGACAACTTTCAAATAGCAAGGGAAATCTGGAAGATCAAATCACAATCCATGGAATCCATGGTCGTTGGGAAGTTGGATACAATATTTTCTTGGTGATAGTAGACAGAGGCACGTGCAGTGGTGAATTTCTGATTGGACATCTGCGGCCAATAGTGTTTCACAGGATCAATGCTGCGATATCTGTTTGTAATTTATGTCTGTGAATAAAATGATAAGGTCAGCAGTTTGAGTGGGAATTTTGCAGACGACATTTGCAAAGGTATGTAATGATTAGGCATAGTTCGGGGAATTGTGGATAGTGAGGAAGAGTGCTAAAGGTTGCAGCAGTGTGTCGATCAGCTGGAACGCTGGGCAGAGAAATGGCAAATCGAATTTCATCGGGACAAGTGTGAAGTGATGCCTTTATGACATCAAATAGAAGAGAGAATTACGCCAATTGACTAATTGGAAACATTGATAAACAGATGACCTTGGATGCAAATCCGTAGCTCCCTGAAAATAACACCACAGCAGGATGTGGTGGTAAAAGAGGAGTATGGCATGCTTCCTTTCATTGGTCACAGTATTGAGTACAGACATTTGCATGTCATGTTGTGACTGAATAAAACTTCATTCGGCCATGTTTGGTATGTTGTGTGTAGGTCTCATCGACACACTACAGAATAGGTGTGGAGGCTTTGGGGAGCGTGCAACAGAGGTTTACCAGAAGGTTGCCTGGATGTGAATGTGTTTACTGTAAGGAGTTTAAACACAGTTGGATTGTCTTGCGAGAGTATCAGAATCCTCCTTCCAATGTAGAAATATCAAATACGAGGGCGCCTCGGTTTAAGGTGAGAGTGAGAGTGATGAAGGAGGCCAGTTTTCTTGATAGAGAGAGTGGAAGCTGCTCAGGAGGTGGGTGAAGTGGCAACGAGGGCGAATTTTTGAAGTGGCATTTCGACAGACACATGTACAGGCAGAGAATAGAGGGATATCGCCCATGTGCAGGTAGATGGGATTAATTTAGAATAGCATCATGGTCAGCACAACCATGGGGGCCGAAGGGCCTATTACTCTGCTGTACTGTTCGATTTTCTAACTTCACGGCATCTACCCTGTCAAAGCCCCTCTGAATCCTCGACGTTTCATTCAATTTCTCTCCCATTCTTCAAAACCCTAATAGGTTCAAGGACAATCTACTCCACCTCTTCTCATTGGAAAATCCCGCCATCTCCAGGATCAGCATAGTGAATCTTCCCTGGTCTGCCTCCAATACAAGAATGTTTTTACTTAGGGCACCTATACTGTTCATTATAATCTAAGTGTGGTCTGACTTGCACCTTGCATCGTCTTAGCAAGACTTCCCTAATTTTAGACTGTATTTCCCTGTAAAAAATGCCAGCATTTGACCTTCCTTCTCTATTACCTGCTGACACTGTAAACTACCTTTTTCAGAATGATCCACAAGGATTCCCAAAACCCTTTTGTGCAGTCAGTCTGAAACCAAACGGTGTTAGCCTGACAGTAAGTCGGGAAGGTGCTGGACAGTGTTATAAAGGATATGACAAAAAATGATAACTGGACGCTTAGAAACAATGGGAGAGGCATGATTTTATAAAAGGGGAATATTTTTAAATTTGCATTCTATATTTTGGTGTGACCACAAATGGCAGAATAGTTAAATCTGGGGGAGGTTAGTAACGCTAGGGGGATATTTGAAATTTCAGAAGCATTTTGACAAGTTTCAACAAGGGCTAAAAATTAGATCTGGTGAGAATAGGGCCTCTGAAAGGTCAATGAGGCTGTCTGTGTGGAATCCCTCCTGATGAGGGAGATATTGAACAAGTATTTTGCATTAGGATTTACTTTGGAGAAAGAGATGGAAGCTCGGAACCTTGGGAAAATACATAGTGATGTCTTGAACAGAGTTCACATTGGAAAACAGGTGGTGCTGGATGTCTAAAAATGCAAAACGTTAGATAAAACCTTGGGACATGATCAGATATATCCCACTGCCTAGTGAGAAGCTAGCGAGGAAAATACCGGGTCCCTCGCAGAGATGTTTGTGTCATCGACAGCCACTACAGACCAGTGAGACTGATGGTAGGGTTAGGTAAGTTTTTGGAGGTGATTCTAAGAGAAAGGATCATCATGCATTTGGAAAGGCAAGGAGTGACTAACAGTAGTCAGCATGGCTTTGTGTATGGGAAATCGTGCCTCAAACCTGAGTGTAGAGGTAGATAAATGACAGATCAAAGCAGAGCAGTACATGATGTTCACATTAACTATAGCAAGGCCTTTGACAAGACTCTGCATGGCAGACTGGTTAATAAGTTTAGAACACACATAACCAGGGAGCGCTCACCAACTGGCTACAAAATTGGATTGACGGTAGGAGACAGAGCGTATTCATGGAGGGTTGCTGTTCAAACTGCAGGCCTGTGACCAACAGTGTGCCATGGGTTTAGTGCTTGGCCACTGTGTGCATCATTTATATAAACAATTTGGATGAGAATACAGGAGTCCTAGTTAGCAAGTGTGTGAGTGACACTGAAATTAGTGGTAAAGTTGACAGTGAAGAGAGATATCGAAGAGTACAATGGGATCAACAGTACTGCTGGGTCAGTGAGGTTAGGAATAGCAGGTGGAGAAATGCACAGTGTTGTATTCTGGTAAAGCAGACCAGGGCTGGACTTGTACAGTTAATGTTAGGACCCTGGGTAGCGTTGTCAATCAGTGACCCAGTGATGCAGGTATACAGTTCTTTGAAGTAGCATCACAGGTAGACAGGCTGATGAAGCCAGCGTTTGGGATAGTTAGCTTCATTGGTCACAGCACTGAGAGTTAGAGGTGGGATGTCAGATTGTATCTGTACCGGACATTCATGAGGTCACCATATAAGCATTGTTGATTATCTGGGAAAACTCACCTTGTTCACATATGTCCTTTAGTGAAGGACATCTGACATTCTTACCTGGTCTGGCCTACATGTGAGTCCAGACCAACAGCAATATAGAACATAGAACATGGAACATAGAAGAATACAGCGCAGTACAGGCCCTTCGGCCCTCGATGTTGCGCCGATCCAAGCCCACCTAACCTACATTAGCCCACTATCCTCCATATGCCTATCCAATGCCCGCTTAAATGCCCATAATGAGGGAGAGTCCACCACTGCTACTGGCAGGGCATTCCATGAACTCACGACTCGCTGAGTAAAGAACCTACCCCTAACATCTGTCCTATACCTACCCCCCCCCCCCTTAATTTCAAGCTATGCCCCCTTGTAATAGCTGACTTCATACGTGGAAAAAGATTCTCACTGTCGACCCTATCTAAACCCCTAATCATTTTGTACACCTCTATCAAGTCACCCCTAAACCTTCTTTTCTCCAATGAAAACAACCCCAAGTGCCTCAGCCTTTCCTCATAGGATCTTTCTACCATACCAGGCAACATCCTGGTAAACCTCCTCTGCACCCGTTCCAGTGCCTCCACATCCTTCCTATTGTATGGCGACCAAAACTGCACACAATACTCCAGATGCGGCCGCACCAGAGTCTTATACAACTGCAACATGACCTCAGTACTCCGGAACTCAATTCCTCTACCAATAAAAGCCAGTACGCCATATGCCTTCTTCACCGCACTATTTACCTGGGTGGCAACTTTCAAAGATCTGTGTACATGGACACCAAGATCCCTCTGCTCATCCACACTACCAAGTATCCGTCCATTAGCCCAGTACCCCATCTTTTTATTACTCTTACCAAAGTGAATCACCTCACACTTAGCTACATTGAACTTCATTTGCCACCTTTCTGCCCAGTTCTGCAGCTTATCTATATCCCGCTGTAACCTGCTGCTCGCACTCAAAGTGACCGTTGGCGTCGAAGGGTGAGTACTTATACTCACTGCTTTCCTTCCCGGCTGCCCCTCTGGTCTTCGTCACTTCCCCCTGCTGCTCCCGCTCTTTCTGTCAAGAGAGAAAAAAACACCGCTGCCCGCTACCTGTTGGAAATTTTAAAACAAACTGTCTTACCTTAGCTGCTGCTCGCACTCAAAGTGACCGTTGGCGTCGAAGGGTGAGTATTTATACTCACTGCTTTCCTTCCCGGCTGCCCCTCTAGTCTTCGTCACTTCCCCCTGCTGCTCCCGCTCTTTCTGTAAAGAGAGAAAAAAACACCGCCGCCCGCTACCGGTAAGTAATTTTAAAACAAACTGTCTTACCTTAGCTGCTGCTCGCACTCAAAAAGTGACTCTGAGCTGCCTCTGGGCAACTAGCAGTCGGGCAATGTATGCTGGTCCAACCGGTGACATCCTCAGGCCATGAATGAATCAATGAAAAATACATTTGTCCATCCCTACCTCTGCAAACAACTCTAGCTGCAGCAATTCTGGCTTTGTCATATTGTTCAGGCCTTTGCCTCTCTTTGTAACAGCCTCGCCACCTCCAGCACCTTCAATTCTCCCTGTTCCAATACTCTCATTAAACGCTGGCAACGTTTCTTCTTTCTACTGCACTCCTCCTGCTAGGAGACTGCCTAGCGATCTCTTTAAAAAATGCGTCCACATTTCTAAACTTTGGCTTCTTCAGAATTGATATTTTTTTTTTCATCTCTTAATCAATTCTGGTAACTCCTGGGAATTACGGGGCCAAGACCGTCCGAAGTGGAGGAGGAGCATTGTGACGGTGTCGAGAACCTCGAGACTTGCTGTTGGGAAAAACGGGAATCCAGGAGAAAACAGCACAAGGAGCGTGCTGTCACACCAACGCCCAACCCACCCTCTTCCCATGGCAACCTGCTACCCCAAATGTAACAGAATCTATGGAAGGCCCCATCGGTCTGTACAGCTACCTACAGGCTCCACCTGAGAGTGGGAGAGAGTCAGCCTCGTCTGTGACCCATCACCAATGAGATGAAGAGATAGGAAGGATGAATTCCATCTCAATTATCCCAATACCTTTGTTACAAATTCCAATAACTCCCTGTTAATGTAGTGTCTAATAATGTAATGCGATAAAGGGGCTTTAACACCGACCTTCCACTTTTATGTTCTGACCCTTATTACCCAGAATTTGGTTTCCTATTCTTGATATTCTGAAGACACCTATTTTGCTGGTAATCCCATTGTAATATCTAACTGTGGGAGTTCCCCATCCTGCTTCCCATTCTGTCTGGCTTTCCACAATGTTGTCTGACCTCGAATATTAATGACTCACCTTTTTTGTTCACCCTGTGAAAATGTCACCCTGATTGTGATTAGACAGAAATCACAGTCACACGTGCATGTAATTTATTGCAAATACTTCATGCATTCAAATTAAGAAACAGCAATTTACTTTTTTTATCACAATTTCCGTCACAAACCTATTTGCTGATGTGCAATTTCAGTTAAATGCAGTCCCTTCCTGTTTCTTTCTGTTTGTCTTTAGCCACATCCCATGGTGTTCCAATATTTCAACCTTTCTCTTTGCACTTGGGAATTTCCTTTCCCCCTTGCCGTATCCCTCCTCCTCTGTGTCAGGTTAAAGCAATCTGCATAATCCTGGTCATATGATTGACAAGGACATTTGCCCTAGCACAGTACCAGTGGAGCTCATTCCAATATAATGGTTGACTCCTCCTTGAGTAATGGTAGCAGTTCCCACTGCATCAGAACCACGTCTTCTGACACCATTGTGTAATACTGACACCTTTCTGTACTCTGGTGATATCACTCAGTCTCTCTCCATGTGGTACCCCTTGCTGCGTGGGTCTATTTGCTGCCTCTGTCAGCATTTCTCCCTCTTACAGCTCGTCTGATATCCTGAGTCAACAGAATTGTCCACTCCAGAGAGATGCAGCAGCGCAGGCCAGGGACGGAGACTGGGATTTTCGTGATCTCTGGTGGACTCTGTGCCACTCTGCACAAGTTATCCTCACTGCATCAGTCTAATTTCCCATTCTGTCTATTTCTCGGCCTGCTGCAGGTAATCAGGATATTCCTAATTCCTGTCTCATCCATCACCTCATTAAAGACGCTTGGTCAGACAGAGACAGATGGAAAGGGAGATCTGGAGCCTTCAGGAAATCCTGCAGCTCGTAAGATCACTCGCAGTAAACAGCACAGGGAGGAGTTAGTGGCCTTCTGTATTCTGACCCGGAAGACAGGACATAGATACAGAACTGGGCAAGGAACAACAACATTCTAGGCTTCATTCCCAACATCTTGTGAGGGTCCTGCTCTCACCTCTGCTGTATTGGGCCTCCTTGAGACAGCACAGGCGATCGCAGGCATCAATCCTGGCCCATGCTGTATGAGTTATCTCTGTAATATTCTCCAGTCCCGATAATCCTTCGTCTGTTTGGAATCGCCTCTTGTCCACACCATTCTCTCTGTCACTGTCAGGTTCTCTAACCCCTAACGCCCTAATCCCTCACCTTCTCCAGTAGATACTAATTTCCTTCATCCCTGCAAACCCCCGACAGTTCTGTCTATCCCTGTAAGCTCCTCCTACCAATACCACCCTCCATATCAATGTATTTGTCTTTAACCTTGCCATCGGTCCCTACCTAAGTAATCTTCTCCAGATCCGACAACCCTTTCTTAGCTGGAAAAAGATTTGTAATCTCCTTATCTTTCTCCAATTCTTCGATCTGAATTGTTTTAAATTTCACCCTCGTTCCCGACCCCACACCCCTCCTGACCATAGGAACCTCTTTCAGTTTGTGCAACCTTCCCCATCTGTGTAACTGTCTCCAACCCAGCAACCTGGCATTCTCCATTGACTTCTTATCTCTGTAGTCTCCAGAACCTAGAAACCGCCTTGTATCTGTAAACATCTTCTGTCACTACAAACTTCCATATCTCTGTTAGTATATACAATACTATCCTACTGAAACACACTCCTGTCTGCACCGCTCAGTCTGCCCCCCTCTCCCTACATCCATCCCTATCCATATCTCCAGAATATAATCCAGTTCCCTCTATCACTGTAAATTCCTCCAATCCTCAAACCCCTTTGTCCCACTGACATTCATGACCAGATGTAACTCTGTTTGACACAAACATCCTCGAGTCCCTGTAAGCCTTCCTATCTCTGTAACCTCTACCCATCCGTTCTACTCCCCACTACTGAGCATTTGCCATAAGGCAGATGGACTGACAGTGAACAAATTTGATGGAACTGTCATTCCGGAGATGTAGATGCAGAATGACCGTCGTTGGGCAGGGAATATTGAAGGGTTGTTGGGATAGAGTCATAGAGTCAATGGGATGTACATCATGGAAACAGATCCTTCAGTCCAACCCATCCATGCCTACCAGATATCCCAGCCCAATCTAGTCCCAAGAGACAAACTAGGCAAAAAATCAACAAGTTGTGAAGAAAGGATAGGTTAATGCTTAAATGAGATAGCCACATGGAAGTGAAGATCAAAATTTGTATTCTATTTGGATGGAGCTGAGAATAAACAAGGAGCAACAACATTAGCAGGAATTCTTTTATAGGCACCAGACAGTGATGGTAATGTCAATATGGTTACAGTCAGGACACTGAATGTACTTGTAGCAAGGGCAGTACAGTAACTGTGTGTGACTGTGGTCTCCATCCTGACTGGATAACTAATGAGTATCAGCGCTGTAATGGATGGAATCCTGGATTGGATACGTGATGGTTTTCTGTGACATCACATCAAGGAGCCATCAACAAAATAGTCTACTGTAGATCAAATGCTGTGTAATAATAAGTATCTAAAAATCCCATTATAAAGGAGTTTTGTGAGCAGAGACCCATAATAGTATGCAGTACATATTGAGTTTGAGTTCGGACCATGTGATGTAGGAGCAGAATGAGGCCATTTGGCCCATTGAGGATGCTCTGCCCTTCAATCAGATCATGGCTGACCTGATGATATGTAACTCTACTTTCCTGCCTTCTCCACAAAACCCTTGTTTCCCTGATTCATTAAAACCTCACCATCTCTGCTGTAACTATTCCGAATGACCCAGCCTCGGCAGCCCCCTGCAGTCAGGAATTCCCACAAAATCACTACCCTCTGAATGAAGACATTCCTCCTCCTCTCCATCTTCAATGGGTGAGCCTTTGCTGGGGTTTTATGCCCTCTGGTTACAGATTCTCACACAATTGAAATGAAAGGAAGTGACAAATATGATTATTGCAGGTGACATGAAAATTGGTGGAGTTGGGGTGAATGAGCAAGGAGATCCAAGGTTGCAGGAGGTTACTGATCAGTTGGAAAGATGTGGAGAGAAATGGCAAAATGAGTTTAATCTGGACAAGTGTGAGGTCATGTCAAAGTCAAGAAGAAAGTTAGGATCCTGAAGGACATTGATATACAGAAGGATCTTGGTGCAAGTCAGGAACTCCCTGAAAATGGCAACAGAAGTGTTTCAGATGGGAAGGAGAGTACATGGAACACTGGCCTTCATCGGTCACAACGTTGGGTATAGTGGTTTGCATCTGATGTTGTAATGGTATAAAATGTTTTGTTTGGCCACATTGGGAGTACTGTGTGCAGTTCTCATCTCCACACAATAGGAAGGCTGGGGATGCTTTGGAGAGGGTGCAAAAGGGGTTTATCAGCCTGTGTTCGGGTTTTTAAGGGTGTGTTAGGTATAAGAGGAAATTTAACAAAGTTGGATTGTTTTGCGAGATTATCAGAGGGTGACAGGTGACCAGGTACAGGAACAAACATTGGGAGAGGAACAGATAATATGGATAGTCAGAATCTCTTTTCCAATGTGTCAGTTTTAAATGCTAGAGCGCATAGGTTTAAGATGAGAAGAGAAAGTTTATACGCGATGTGTGCGGCAAGTTTATTTTTTACATAGAGAGTGGAAGTAATCGAGGGAGGTCGTGGAAGCAAAAATGTTAGCAAAGTTTGAACTGACATTTAGACAGAAACATGAACAGGCCGAGAATAGAGGGATATGGACCATGTGCAGGCAAATGGGATGAGTTAGAATAGCATCATGGACAGCACAGACATGGTGGGCCGAAGGGCCTGTTGCTGTGCTCTACTGTTCTATTTTTTAACGTCCCAGCATCTGCCCGAACAGAGCCCCTCAGAATCTTGCAAGTTTCATTCCATTTCTTTCTCATTTTCTAAACTTCAATGGGTTCAACCTCAATCTACTCCACCTCTTCTCATTAGAAAATTCTTCCATTCCCAGGATCAGCCGAGTGAACCTTTTCTGGACTGCCTCCAGTGCGACAATATCTTTCCTTCGGGCACTCACACTGTTCATAATATTCTCAGTGTTGGTCTGACAGGTACCTTGCGTCATTTTAGCAAGATCTCCCTAGTTTTAACTCCATTCCCTCTGTAATAAAAGGCAGCATTTGATTTGCCTTCTCTATTACCTGCTGACCCTGTTAGCTCCCTTTTTCAGATTGATCAACAAGAACTCCCACAACCTGCTTCCAGTCAGAAACCAAAGAGTGTTAACCTGACTGTAAGTCAAGAGCGTGTTGAAATGAATGAGAAAGGATAGGTCAATAAAAAATAACTGGACCCTTAGAAACACATTTGATAAAGGAGAATGTGTTTTTGAGCCTGTTGGATTTAATTTGTTGGTGTGAGTATAAATGGCAGCATTGTAAGTGTGTAGGAGGGGTGTAGTGGTACGAGGGATATGGTGTATTTGATTTTTCAGAAGCCTTTACACAAGTTTCAATAAGGGCTAAAGAGTAACTTAGAAGAGAATAGGGCCTCTTAAATATCAATAAGGTCACCTATATGTGGGACCAGAGGAGAAGGGTGACATATTAGACAAAACAATCTGTTAGTATTTACTGTGGAGTAAAACATGGATGCTCAGGAACTTGGGGAAAAATATAGTGATGTCTTGGAAAGAATCCTCAACTGAGAAGAGAAAGTGCTGGAATCTTAAAACAAATAAAGCTAGATTCATCCTCAGTAGCTCATTAGCTCTATGCTAGAACATTGTGGGAAGCTAGGGAAGAGATTGCATGTCCCGAACAGAGATATTTCTATTATCAACAGACAGAGTGAGGTACCGGAAGTCTGGAGGGAGGATAATGCTGTTCCATCACTTAAGGGTTGCAGGGAAAAGCCAGGAAATTACAGCCCAGTGATGGGGAAATTGTTGGAGGAGATTCTGAGAAAGGAGCTACATATATTTGGAAAGACAAGGCCTGATTAGAGATATTCAGCATGGCTTTGTGAGTGGAAAACCGTGTTTCACAAACTGGACTGACTCTTTGAGGAGGTGGCCAAGAGATAGATAGTCAACGTTGGCCACATGGACTTCAGCAAAGCATTTAACATGGTTTGAAGGGATGTCGAATATCTAGTCAAGAGGAAGAAGGAAGCTTATTTAAGGTTGAGGAAGCAAGGGTCAGACAGGTTTCTAGAGGGTAACATGGAGCAGCACGACGGCACAGTGGTTAGCACTGCTACCTCATAGCACCACAGACTCCATTTCGATTCCAGCCTCAGGCGACTGTCTGTGTGGAGTTTGCACATTCTCCCCGTGTCTGCGTGGGTTTCCCCTAGGTCTTCCAATTTCGCCCACAGCACAAGGATGTGCATGTCAGGTGACTCAGCCATGCTAAATTACCCATAGTGTTCACGGATGTGTAGGTTTGGCGAATTAGCTGGGACAACTGGAGAGAATTAGGTTGGGAGAATGGTTCTGGTTGGGGTACAGGTTGGAGGGTTGATAAGCAGGTATTGGGCCAAATGGCCTGTTTCAACACTGTAGGGATTCCCTGAAGATAGCCAGGAAGGAACTGAGGAATGGACTTAGGACAGTAGAAGGGGGCATGAAAAAGCATTATTAGGAAGGATTAAGAAAAACCATAAGGCATTCTCCACTGAGGTGAGGAACAAGAGCATGGCCAGAGTGAGGGTAGTGCTGATCAGGATTGTGGAGGGAACTTGTGTTTGAAGTCGGAGGAGGTAGGGGATTTCCTTAATGCATACTGTGCTTCAGTATTCACTCCTGAGAGGGGCCTTTGTTATTTGTGAGGACAGCGTGAAACAGGCTGATATATGTGAACAGGTTGATGTTAAGAATGAGGATGTGCTGAGTATTGTATAAAACATAAGGATAGATAAGTCTATTGGACCAGACGGGATGTGTCCAAAGTTACGACACGAACTGAGGGAAGACATTGCTGTGCACTTGGCGATTACCTTTGTGCCCTCACTGAGCACTGGAGTTGTACCAGATGGTTGGAGGGCGGCAAATGTTATTCCCTTGTTCAGGAAAGGGAATACCGATAACGCTGGGAATTTCAGACCTGTCAGTCTTATGTCTGTGGTGTGCAGATTATTGGAGAGGACTCTGAGACAGGATTTATAATTCCTTGGAAAACCATAGTTTGATTAGAGGTAGTCAGCATGGCTTTGTAAGAGGCAGGTCATGCCTTACAAATCTTATTGAGTCCTTTGAATGCAAAACATTCATCCTGGAGTTCAGTGACCAGTGGTTTTCTGCAGGGAGAGGTTACAGGACTTCTGCTCTTTGTGGTTTTATAAAAGACTTGGATGTGTGATTGGAAAAGTGGGTTAGTAAGTTCGGCAATGACACGAATGTTGGTGGAATGGCAGATAGTGTGGAGGGCTATTGTAGGTTGCAACTGGGAAAGGACAGGATGCAGAGCTGGGCTGAGAAGTGGCAGATGGAGTTGAATCTGCAAAAATGTGAAGTCATTCATTTTGGAAGACTGAATTTGCAAAATGCAGGGTTAAAGATAGGATCCTTGGCAGTGTGGAGGAACAGAAGGATCTTGGGTTCCAAGTCCCGAGATCCCTCAATGTAGCCACCCAAGCTGATAGGCTTGTTAAGAAGGAATATATTGTGCTGGATTTCATTAGCTGGGGGATTGAGTTTTAAAGCCGTGAAGTTATGATGCAGCTCTATAGAGCCCTGGTTACATCCCACTTGGAATATTGTGTTCGGTTCAGGTTCCCTCATTACATGATGGATGTGGAAGCTTGGGAGAGGGTAAAGAGGAGATTTACCAGGATGCTGCCTGTACTGGAGAGCATGTCTTATGAAGAAAGCTTGAGAGAGCTAGGGCTTTTCTCATTGGAGTGAAGAAGGCTGAGGGGTGACTTGGTAGAGGTGAACACGAGAGAGTGAATAGTGAGAGCCATTTTTTACTCTGACATAAATAGCTATTAAAAGGGGGTATAATTTTCAGGTGATTCTCGGATAGTTAAGGGGAGATTTCAGAGGTAGGTTCGTTACATATAGAGTGGTGGGTGAGTGGAATGCTCTGCCAGTGTTGGCAGTAAAATTAGATGCATTCGGGACATTTAACATACTTCTGGATAGGCACATGGATGATAATAAAATGAAGGGGATGTAGGTTAGTTTGATCATACAGTCGGATAAAGGGTTGGCATGGCATCAAGGCCGAAGGGTCTTGTGCTGTACTATTCTGTTCTGTGTTCTGTGCCTGTATGGTAAACTGGGTAATAAGCTCAGATCAATGTAAAAGGATATGGCATTCAGGAGGAGCGAGGGAACTGGATACAAAATTGGACTTGATGGTAGGAGACAGCGGGTGATGAGAGACATTTTGTTTTTCTGACTGGAGGCATGTGACCAACGGTGTAGTGGGCCCACTGTTGTTTGTCGTTTGGATAAGTTGTTTGGATGGGAATATTGATTTTGTGGAAAGTAAGTTTTCTGGGTGGCACTGAAATTGCTGGCAAAGTGGACAGTGAAGAAGGTTATCTGTGGTTCAACAGGATAAACGGTACTTCTGGGATGATGGCCTCAAGAATAGCAGATGGAGTTTAATTAGATAAATGTGAAATGTTCCATTTTGGTGAATCAAATCAGGGTGAGACTTGTCCGGTTAATGTTCGGGCCCTGGGTAATGTTGTCCGTCAGATACCCAGGGTCGCAGGTACACAGTTCTTTCGAAAGTGGTGTCACAGGTAGACAGGCTGGTGAAGTAGGCGTTTGGGATGGTTACCTTCATTGGTCAGAGCATTGAAAGTAGGAGAAGGATGCCATGTTGTATCTGTACAAGACATTGGCAAGACCACCATGAAACCATTGTTGATCAGCAGGAAGAACTCATTAGGTTCACTTACCTCCTTTAGTGAAGGACATCTGACATTCTAACCTGGTCTGGCCTCCACGTGAATCCAGACCCACAGCAATATAGCCGACTCTGATCTGCCCTCTGGGCAATTAGCAGTGGGGGCAAAGAATACTGGTCCAATCAGTGACCCCCACATCCCATGCATGAATAAATAAAAATACATATGCCCCTCACTACTTCTGCAAACCCCTCCAGCTGCAGCAATCCGGACTGGCTTTGTAACACCCTTCAGGCCCTGACCACTCTCTGTAACACTCTCACCACCTCCAGTACCTTCATCTCCCCCTGTTCATATCGTGTCATTAAGCCTTGACAATGATTCCCCTTCCCACTGCCTCCTTCCTGCCAGCAGACCCGCTGCAATCCCTTTTAAACATGCTCCTAAAACACTCTCTCACTTCAGGATTTTAAGTACTTTGTAGTGATCTTCTCAGCCTCATAATTTAATATGATCCATTTTGTCCTGAGTGAGGGACCGGTGGGGATTTCTTGCTGAGTTTTTGTCTGTTTCAATGGAATGTCCGTTTGTTGAATATTTTACACTGTTCCTTCAAATGTTTTCCTCTGTTCATTTACAGACACATGTTTCAGTATGTTTCGCCTGTTTACCTTGGTCAATTCTCCAATCAAACTCATGTAATTGGCTGTTTTTGTTTCTAGTTGTAGCTTGTCCTTTCTGTGATTCACTTTTAAACTATATATTTCTTTAAACTGCACTCTCTCACAATTTCCCAGAGGATCTCTCCAGGTGACATTACTCATTCACTAAGTTTCATCACACATCTCGTCGCTCTGAGATAGTTACATCCCTAGACAGTTCCACAATGTTTTATTCAAAGAAACACTGAAAAAATCTCTGAACTCCTCTTCTAATATCGCTCTTGTCAGTGTGAATGTCCCAGATTTTGGCAATATTGAAGTTTACCAAAATTATCACAATGCTTTTATTAAAAATTCTAATTGATTCCTGTTTATTGCAATGATGAGCAATGAAATGCTGTTCCGTGGCTAAAACTGTTCTGCTGCTTGTGTCCTTGGCAAGTAGTAGCCAGAATTTACATTCAGACTGACTCTACTTCATGATCTGATGCCAAGTGTTTCTCTGTAATTCCTTTGTTATCCAAAATTGTTAGTGTTGCCCATTTTGCCTGAATTTCCACAATGTTGTGAACCATTGAATATTTATGTTCCACCTTTTACTCACCCTGGAACCATGTCTCACTGCTGTCTAAATCTTTTATATCTCTGTGTCACAAATCCATCTACCCTATTGCAGTGACTTTGTCCATTCCAAACAAAACATAACTTACTCTTTCCCACAATTTCCTGTCACAAACCGATTCACTGATGTACAGTTTTAACTAAACTTTTTCCCATCCTGTTCCTTTCTGCTTGTCGTCAGGCACATTCCCATGCTGCTCTGATGCTTCACCTTTTCTATTTGGATTTGGACAGCTCCTTTCACCTGAACCCTGTCCCTGCATCCTCTCTGTCAGTTTACAGCCCTGTCCATAAATCTACCGACATGATTGGCCAGGACACTGGTCCCACCATGGTTCCAGTGGGGCCCAGTGCAACGGAATTGTTTTTATTAACTTATGGGATGTTGGTATCTCTGTCTGACCTGCCTTTCTTTCCCAGCCCTAGCTTCCCTTGAACTGAGTAACTTGCTCAGCCATTTCAGAGGATCATTGCTGTGGGTATTTTGTGCAGACCACGTGAGGATAGGCAGCTGTCCTTCTCGAAATGACAAGTGTTTGTATTTTTTGTATATCAGCAATTGTCTCATATTTATTTATGGATTATTAATTATTATCTTTAAAAGTATTGTTTTCAAATTCCCCCATTTCTGATGGTGGGATTCAAACATGCCTCCCCGAACATTAGCTGAGGTTTTGGACACATGCTCTAGCAATAATGCCACTAGGCCATCACTTCGCCTGCTCACTGGTTGCTCCTTCCTGACCAGTTATACGATCATGAAGCGGAACCCCTTCTTCCCACACAATTGATTGATTCTGAGGCCCTCTGACATGATTCTTTGAGCACTCTGGTGATATCACACAGTATCTCTCTCCATGTGGTCTCTCTCACTGTGTGGATCTAATTGCTGCCTCTGTCAATTTCCCTCGCTCTTATAGTTACTCCAGATCCTGAGTCAACAGAATTCTCCACTCCAGAGAGACGCAGCAGCACAGGCCAGGGACGGAGTCTGGGATTTTCCAGATCTCTGTTTTACTCAGAACGATTCTCCATGTGTAATCCTCACTACTTCAGTCTAATTTCCCATCCTGTCTATTTCTCTGTCTCCTGTAGGTAATCAGGAAGTTCCTGACTCAATAGACTTCCCAACTACAGGATGTCTCGTCCATCACCACATTGAAGATGGTTGGTCAGCCAGAGAGACAAGGGGCAGGGAAATCCGGAATCTTCAATAAATCCTGCAGTGAGGTAAGATCACTCAGTGAACAGAGCAGAGAGCATTGAGAGGGCTCCAAACATCGGCTAACAAGACATCACTTAGATACAGTTCTGGAGGGGGAGCACAGTACAGACACACCCCAGTTAAATCACCAGCCCTACTGTAAGTTTTGTTGCATTGAGACAGCATCAGGAGTGTTACAATTATCAATCCAGGCCTGTGATGTCTTAGCGAACATCAGAGGGGACAGCAGGTTTCTCATGAGTGTGTGGGAATGCTGCCTGGGATCTTTCTGCTCTGTGTTCCCCAACTGTACGTATACAATGTCTCGTGGACCAGTGTCTTCAATAATTTTTATCTCCTATAACAGTTCCTGTCCCTGTAACCTCCTCCCTTCCCGATAGTCCCTCCACATATTTGAAATATACTGCATTCCAGACTACCATCTCTATCTCTGTAACTTGCTTCAGTGCCTACAACATGCCTTATCTCAGTAGTCTCCTCCTCCAATAACTGGAGAAAGAGCCATGATGACCACGGTTCCTGGACGAGTCCCATTTGCCTGCGTTTGGTCCCGATCCCGTCAAACCTTCTCCTTTCCATGTACCTGCCCAAATGTCTTTTCCATGATGTAATTGTACTTTTTTCTACCACTTCCGCGGCAGCTCATTCAATATGTGCACCATTCTCTGTGTGGAAATGTGCTCCTCTGGTCGCTTTTAAGTATTTCCTCTCCCACTCATATTTTTACCCTCTAGTTATGGATTCCCCTACCCTGCTGTAGAGACCTTCACTGTTCAACCTACGTATACCCCTCATGTTTTTATAAACCTTTATAAGGTCACCCCTCAGCCACCTACACCCAATGGAAATACGAAGGATAATGATACAAATATCTCTGCCACGTTCCCCATTGCAACTTTGCCACAATGTTCTGGGATACACTTGTTCAGGACCTAGGGCTTTCTCTACCTTTGTGTGCTAAGACCTCCAGCATCACCTCTTCTGCAACGGAGACTCTTTTCAAGACATCACTATTTATTTCCTTGTGTTTCCTAGTCTTTGTCCACAGTACGTTCTGACATGAAAAATTGATTTCGGGTCGCGCCCATTTCCTGTGGTTCCAGGCATGGATGGCCTTATTGATCTTTGAGGGGCCCTATTGTCTCTCGTAGTTTTTTTGTACTAGTATGCTGTAGAATCACTTTGGATTCTCCTTAACCTTATCTGCCAAATCTATCTCATTCCACCCATGTTTCTTTCCAGCTTATCCAGCCTCTCTGTTTCTGTCAAACGCTCCAGTATCAGTAACATCTTCGTCAATATTTGCTCCATTTACAGTTTCAGAATATGCTTCCTAAAGCAGGAGGATCAGAATTCGATACAGTACCCCAACTGGTGTCCCAGCAATGTCTGAAACAGCCGGATCATTATGTACCAACTCATGTACTCAATGCTCTGACCCATGAGGGCAAGTGTGCCAAATGTTGTTTTCACCACACTGTCCACCTGTGACACCACTTCCAAGGAACAATGTAACTGCACCCCTTGGTCTCTCTTCGTTCGACAACACTGTCTAGAGCTCTGCCATTAATTGTGTTAGTCGTCCCTGGTTGATCTTAACAAAATCCAATACCTGAATTCTGCTCCATCTTTCATTTCTTGATCCACTGGCTCAGTTGGTTAAGAGCACCTTTGATAACTGTAATGACTGTCCACTATAACACTTATTTTACTATCCACAAGCTTACTAACAAAAAATTATATATTCTTGTTTATGTCAATAATGCACATGCGTGACCCCAGCACCAATGCTTATGGCACACCGCTGGTCAGAGGCCCCCAGTCTGCACAACAACCCTCTCCAACCATCCTCTGTCTCCTCCTGTCAAGCCAATTTTGTGTGCGTTTGTCTTGCTCTCCCTGATCCCATGTGATCTAACCTTACAAACCAGTGCACCACGCTTAACCCTGTCAAAGACCTTGCTGAACGCAGGATAGACAACGTCTACTGCTCTGCCTTTATCCATCTTCTTGGTCACGTCTTCAACAAACTCTATCAAATTTGAGAGACACGACTTTGTATGCACAAAGCTGTGCTGACTCTCCCTAATCAAGCGTTGCCTTTCCACATGCATGTGACTCCTGTCCTGCGGAATTGCTTCCAACAACATTTGCACCACTGACATCAAGCTAATTGGTGTTATGTCCCTGGCTTTCCGTCGCAGCCTTTCCTAAATACTGGCACAACATTAGGCAACCTCCAGGCTCCGAGCTCACCACCCGTGGCTGTCAGTGATAGAAATATCATTGTAAGTTTCTTCCCTAACTTACCCCAATGTCCTGGGATATACTTGATTGGTTCTCAGGGAGTTGTCTAATTTTAATGTGTTTGAAAACCTTCAGCACCTTCTGTTCTCCAATGTGGACTCGTTTGAAAATATCACTGTTTAATTCCCTGCTTCCCCATTGTGTTTTCCACAGTAAGTTCTGACGTGAAGTGTTTGTTTTGGATCTCACCCATTTCCTGTGGGTTCACACATAGATGACTTTAAGGGGTCACATTCTGTCCCAAGTTAATCTTCTGTTGTTAATATACTTTTAGAATCTCTCTGGATTTTCCTGAACCTTCTATGCTAAAGCTCTGTCGGTTCCCCTTTAGGTCCTCATGGTTTCCCTCTTAAGAGTATTACTACACCCGCAATGTTCTTCAAGGGATTGACTTAATCCAGCTGGCTATATAGGACATGTGCCCCCTTTTGTCTTGACCAGACCCTCAATATCCCCAGTCATCCAGTGTATCCCACTTGTGTCAGCATTGTTCTTCACACTAACAGGAATATGCTGGCCCTGAAATATTAATTTATCTCTCTTTTGAAAGAGTCCCACTTGCCCGACGTTCCTTTACTTGCAAATAGCCTCCACGATTCAATTTTTGGACAGTTTTGCCTAATACCTTCTGGACGGGGCAAGGCCAGTTTTGATCTTTAACTTGTGGACGGGATCTGTCCTTTTCCATCGCTATTTTCAAACTAATAGAATTGTGGTGACTTTGAAAAAGTGCTGCCCCACAAACTCTTCAGCCCCTTTCTCGACCTTGTTTCCCGAAGAGAGGTTAGGTTTTATCCTTTTCTCCAGTCGGGCCAGTTACAAACTGATCGAGACAGTTTTCTTGAACACACTGAACAAATCCCTCCCAACCAAGCTGTGAACACACTGACAGTCCCCCAGTCTAGGTTTCGAAAGTTAAAATCCCCGACCATTACAACCCTATCCTTCTTACAGATATCTGAGATCTCCGACATATTTGCTGCTCAATTTCCGGCTGACTACTGCAGGCTTGTAGTACAGTCATATCAAACTGATTATTCATTCTTATTTCTCAATTCCATAACAGCTTTACTGGGTGATCCCCAGGAATATCCTCTCTCAGTGCTGCAGTGATGTTTTCACTGATCAAAAACTCCACTCCCCCTCCTCCCTTGCCTCCCCATCTATCCTTCCTGTTGAATCTGTCCTCTGCAACAATGATCTGCGAGCCCTGTCCCTCCCTTAGCTGTGTTTCTGTAATTCCTGTGATTTCCCAGAGCCATGTTTGTATCCATGCCGTGCGTTCGTCTGCCTTACCTGTCAGGCATTTTACATCAAAGTAAATGCAATTTAATTAATCAGTTTTCCCTCATTGCCGGCTGTAGCGAGCCTGGTTATCAATTGAAATTACTCTGTTGAAATTCTGTCCCAGCCTCAACCTTCAGACTGCAGCCTGAGACCATCCCCCTCACTGTGGACAACACCCTCACCTTTCATGTCATCTGCAAACCTAATAATGATACCTTCTGCTTTCATAACCGAGTGATTAATGTCCCTAAGGAACAGCAATGGTTCCTGCATAGGTCTCTGTGGTACACCCGCTGGGCAAAGGCTTTCAATCACAAAACCAACCCTCCAGCAATTGTGGATCCAAATTGCCAACTTGCCTTGGATCCCATGGACCCTTCCCTTTTGGACCAGCCTTCCATTTGGGACCTTGTCAAACGCCTTAATGAATTCCATGGAACCAACATCATCTGCACTGAACTGATTTCACCAGACAAGATCTTCCTGCATCAAATCCGTGCTGACTAACCCTAATGAATCCCTGCCATTCCAGTTATGAATTCAAACTGTCCCTCAGAATTATTTCCAATAATTTCCCTTCCCTTGCTGTCAGACTATCTACTCTGTAATTACCTGGCCTAGGAGAAAGTGAGGTCTGCAGATGCTGGAGATCAAACTTGAAACTTTATTGCTGGAACAGCACAGCAGGTCAGGCAGCATCCAGGGAACAGGAGATTCGACGTTTCGGGCACAGGCCCTTCTTCAGGAATGAGCAGAGAGTGTTCAGCAGGAGAAGATAAAAGGTAGGGAGGAGGGACTTGGAGGAGGGGCGTTGGAAATGTGATAGGTGGAAAGAGGTCAAGGTGAGGGTGATAGGTCGGAGTAGGATGGAGGCGGTGAGGTCAAGAAGAAGACTGCAGGTCAGGAAGGCGGTGCCGGGCTGGAGGGATCCGGCTGAGACAAGGTGGGGGGAGGGGGGATGAAGAAACTGGTGAAGTGCAAGTTCATCCCCTGCGGTTGGAGGGTTCCCAGTCGGAAGATAAGACGCTCCTCCTCCGACCGTCGCGTTGTTGTGGTTTGGCGGTGGATGAGTCCAATGACCTGCATATCCTCGGTGGAGTGGGAGGGGGAGTTGAAATGCTGTGCTACAGGTTGGTTGGGTTGGTTCGTCCGGGTGGCCCAGAGGTGCTCTCTGAATCGCTCCGCAAGTAGGCGGCCTGTCTCCCCAATATAGAGGAGGCCACACCGGCTGCAGCGGATGCAGTAGATGATGTGGGTGGAGGTGCAGGTGAATCTGTGGCGGATATGGAAGTTTCCTTTGGGGCCTTGGAGAGAAGTGAGGGGGGAGGTGTGGGTGCAAGTGTTGCACCTCCTGCGGTTGCAAGGGAAGGTGCCGGGAGTGGAGGTTGGGTCGGTGGGGGGTGTGGATCTGACAAGGGAGTCGCGGAGGGAGTGGTCTCTACGGAAAGCTGATAGGGGAAGGGAGGGAAATATATCCTTGGTGCTGGGGTCTGTTTGGAGGTGGCGGAAGTGACGGCGGATGATGCGCTGTACATGGAGATTGGTGGGGTGGTAGGTGAGGACCAGTGGGGTTCTGTCCTGGTGGCGGTTGGAGGGGCGGGGCTCAAGGGCGGAGGAGCGGGAAGTGGAGGATATGCGGTGGAGGGCACCGTCGACCACGTCGGGGGGGAAATTGCGGTACTTGAAGAAGGAGGCCATCTGTGTTGTACGTATTTTGAACTGGTCCTCCTGGGAGCAGATGCGGCGGAGACGAAGGAATTGGGAGAATGGGATGGCGTTTTTACAGGGGGCAGGATGGGAGGAGGTGTAGTCCAGGTAGCTGTGGGAGTCGGTTGGTTTGTAGTAGATGTCCGTGTTGATTCGGTCGCCTGAGATAGAAACAGAAAGGTCTAGGAAGGGGAGGGAGGAGTCCGAGACTGTCCAGGTGAATTTGAGGTCGGGGTGGAAGGTGTTAGTGTAGTGGATGAACTGTTCAACCTCCTCGTGGGAGCACGAGGTCGCGCCGATACAGTCATCAATGTAGCGAAGGAAAAGATGGGGGGTGGGGCCAGTGTAGTTGCGGAAGATGGATTGTTCCACATACCCTACGAAGAGGCAGGCATAGCTGGGGCCCATGCGGGTGCCCATGGCTACTCCTTTTGTTTGGAGAAAGTGGGAGGATTGGAAAGAAAAGTTGTTCAGGGTGAGGACCAGTTCGGTCAGTCGAAGGAGGGTGTCGTTGGAAGGGTACTGGGTGGTACGGCGGGAAAGGAAGAAGCGGAGTGCTTTGAGTCCTTCGTGATGGGGGATGGAGGTGTACAGGGACTGGATGTCCATGGTGAAGTTGAGGCGTTGGGGACCGGGGAAGCGGAAATCCTGGAGGAGGTGGAGGGCGTGGGTGGTGTCACGAACGTAGGTGGGGAGCACTGGCCCCACCCCCCATCTTTTCCTTCGCTACATTGATGACTGTATCGGCGCGACCTCGTGCTCCCACGAGGAGGTTGAACAGTTCATCCACTACACTAACACCTTCCACCCCGACCTCAAATTCACCTGGACAGTCTCGGACTCCTCCCTCCCCTTCCTAGACCTTTCTGTTTCTATCTCAGGCGACCGAATCAACACGGACATCTACTACAAACCAACCGACTCCCACAGCTACCTGGACTACACCTCCTCCCATCCTGCCCCCTGTAAAAACGCCATCCCATTCTCCCAATTCCTTCGTCTCCGCCGCATCTGCTCCCAGGAGGACCAGTTCAAAATACGTACAACACAGATGGCCTCCTTCTTCAAGGACCGCAATTTCCCCCCCGACGTGGTCGACGGTGCCCTCCACCGCATATCCTCCACTTCCCGCTCCTCCGCCCTTGAGCCCCGCCCCTCCAACCGCCCCCAGGACAGAACCCCACTGGTCCTCACCTACCACCCCACCAATCTCCATGTACAGCGCATCATCCGCCGTCACTTCCGCCACCTCCAAACAGACCCCAGCACCAAGGATATATTTCCCTCCCCTCCCCTATCAGCTTTCCGCAGAGACCACTCCCTCCGCGACTCCCTTGTCAGATCCACACCCCCCACCGACCCAACCTCCACTCCCGGCACCTTCCCTTGCAACCGCAGGAGGTGCAACACTTGCGCCCACACCTCCCCCCTCACTTCTCTCCAAGGCCCCAAAGGAAACTTCCATATCCGCCACAGATTCACCTGCACCTCCACCCACATCATCTACTGCATCCGCTGCAGCCGGTGTGGCCTCCTCTATATTGGGGAGACAGGCCGCCTACTTGCGGAGCGATTCAGAGAGCACCTCTGGGCCACCCGGACGAACCAACCCAACCAACCTGTAGCACAGCATTTCAACTCCCCCTCCCACTCCACCGAGGATATGCAGGTCATTGGACTCATCCACCGCCAAACCACAACAACGCGACGGTCGGAGGAGGAGCGTCTTATCTTCCGACTGGGAACCCTCCAACCGCAGGGGATGAACTTGGACTTCACCAGTTTCTTCATCCCCCCTCCCCCCACCTTGTCTCAGCCGGATCCCTCCAGCCCGGCACCGCCTTCCTGACCTGCAGTCTTCTTCTTGATCTCTCCGCCTCCATCCTACTCCGACCTATCACCCTCACCTTGACCTCTTTCCACCTATCACATTTCCAACGCCCCTCCTCCAAGTCCCTCCTCCCTACCTTTTATCTTCTCCTGCTGAACACTCTCTGCTCATTCCTGAAGAAGGGCCTGTGCCCGAAACGTCGAATCTCCTGTTCCCTGGATGCTGCCTGACCTGCTGTGCTGTTCCAGCAATAAAATTACCTGGCCTACCCCTGCTGCCCTTCTTGAACAAAGGAACCACATTAGCGATCCTCCAGTCATTCGGCACTTCACCTGTGGCAAGCACAGTATTAAATATATCCACCAGGGCCCCAGCAATCTCCTTCCTTACCTCCCATAGCAGCCTGGGGTACATTTCATTGGGCACTGGGGATTTCTCCACCTATTTATGCATGTGAAAACATTTAATACCTCCTCCTTATTGATCTTACCATGTTCTAGAACCTCACCATCACGACTGAAATCCCCAGGTACAATGCCTTTCTCCTGTGTGAATACAGATGGGAAGTATTCATTGAAGACCTCACCTACATCCTCTGGCTCCATGCACAGATTGTCCCTTTGGTTTCTAACAGGCCCCACTCTTTAGCTGGGAAGCCTCTTATGCTAACGATGGTGATGAAACACCTTGTGGTTTTTTCCTCGGTTGTATCTGCCAAATGTACTTCATGACCAATGTTTGTCCCTCATTTTCTACAATCCCCTTGCCCTCTCTATACTTGTGAATGGCTTCTCCTGATTTTATTGAACTGGATTTTCTTTATCAAACTCACGATATGACTTGATCAGTATTCGCTGGAGTTGCTGCCTTTACTATTCACTCTTCAAGGAACGCACTGGCCCCGAGTTTTCACAGCATCACTTTTAAATCCTCTCACTTTCCTATCGACCCAACTGCAGGAAGTTCCTCCCTGTCTGTTTGCCAGATTCTGTCTAATGATCGCAATACTGAAAAGAGACTCAGTTGTGAGGGGGACAGACAGGAGACTGTGTGGCTGCAGAAGAGACCCCCGATGGTGTGCTGCCTCCAGGGTGCCAGGGTCAAGGATGTCTCTGAGCGGTTACTGAACATTCTGAAGGGGAGGGTGAACATCCAGAGGTCATTGTGCACATCGGTCCACGTGACCGAGGTAGACAAAAGGATAGGCCCCTATGAAATAAGTACAGGGAGTTAGGTAAGAAGTTAAAAAACAGGATATTGAGGTTAATCATCTCCAGATTACTCCCAGTGCTACGTGCCAGTGAGCTTAGAATTAGAAAGATCGGCCAGATGGATGTGTAGCTGAGGCGCTAGTATAGGGGGTAGGGTTTTCCGTTCTTAGGTCATTGGGATCTCTTCTGGGGTAGAGGTGACGTGTACCAGGGGGATGGTTTGCACTGGAAGCAGAGAGGCACCAGTATCCCTGGGAGGAGATTTGCTAGTATTACCCGGCAGGATTTAAATTAGTTTGGCAGGGAGTTGAGACTCTGAGTAAGACAGGGGCCATCAACTTTTCAGGGGAAAATACATGAGCCATCGAGAGCAAGTTTCCTATCCAGGATATCCGAGCACAGTATAGGGAGGGAAAAGACTTCTGGTTTAAAGGGCATTAATTTCAACGCACGCGGCCTGACTGGTAAGGCAGACAAGTTCAGATCACGGATTAGCTCTGGGGACTGGGATATTACAGCCAAAACAGAAATATGGCTGAGAGAAGGGCAGGACTGGCAGCACAGTGTTCCAGGATACAGAAGCTACAGGCGTGACAGAAGAACAAGTAAATGAGGAGGGTAAGTTGTCCCTTTGATTAGGGAGGACAGAGAAACAGTGCTGAGAGACAATATTGTTAAGTGGTCATCACATGAGGCCATATTTTTAAAAGTTAGAAACAAATAGGGGGTGATCAGTCTGCTGGGATGGTGTTCTAGTCCCCCAAATTGCCAGCGGGTACGAGAGGAGAAAATGCACAGTGAGATTGCAGGTACCGATAAAAATAATAGTCGTATTGGATGGAGATTTTAACTTCCCATGGATTGACTGGGTCACCCAGAGTGTAAAAGGACCATACGGGGTGAAATTTGTCAAATATGTCTAAGAATGTTTCCTAAATCAAGATGGAGAGGGCTCTATGCTACTCAGGTGGAGGCAACACTGAACCTCCCCTCAGAAGCCGAGGTCGGGCAAGTGACTGTAGTGTCAGTCAGAGAGCACTTTAGGTCCAGTGACCACAACTGTCTTATTTTAAACATAGTTATGGAAAAAGATCAGACAGATCCACAGAATAAGGTCTTAAACTGGAACAGGGCCAACATTGGGGCCATTCAGGAGGATCGAGCAAGGGTTGATTAGGTGAAGGTAAAACTCACACAACACCAGGTTAACATCCTGCTGGTTTACACAGGAACCTCGATTATCTGAACGAGATGGGCGGGCAATAGAACATTCAGATAATTGGTTACTCGATTAATCAATTCCATGCCTTTCCTCTGGTGCTTGGAGTTTTCGGTAGTGTCTCATCCCTGTTGAGGTGACTAGGCAGCAGCAAACCATGCGTGAGCCCTCACGCCCCGCCAACCCCCCAAAGCACCCCGCTGCTCGCCCCCAAACCCTTCCAACATCCCCCACCCACACCTCAACATCGCCCCCACCCTTTCTCAAACCTTTCCAACAACACCCCACACCAGCCCCCCACCACAAAAACTGCCCAACGCCACCCTCCACTTGCCACCCGCCCCGCCCCAAACCCTCCAACATCGCCCTCCACCCGCCTCCAACAGAGAACCCCGCCTGCCCCCAAACCTATCCATCATCACCATCCGCCCGCCTCCAACAGAGCACCCTGCCCGCCCCAAACCCATCCAACATCACCATTCGCCCGCCTCCAACAGAGCACCCCACCCGCCCCCAAACCCATCCAACATAACCCTCCGCCCGCCTCCAACAGAGCACCCCGCCCGCCCCAAAACCATCCAACATCACCTCCGCCCGCCTCTGACAGAGTACCCTGCCTGCCCCCAAACCCATCCAACATCACCCTCCACCCGCCTCCGACAGAGCACCCTGCCCCCAAACCCATCCAAAATCACCCCCCACTGCCCCCATCACCTCGCCAGCCCCCAAACCCTCCCTCTGAAGCCACCTCCAATCCCCACACCCATTCCAGTCTGGGTCATCTGTTTCAGATCAGGCCATTGGTGTTTCTGTTACCTCTGGCACTCCGAGCAAATCTTCCTAATTGTGTCTATTCGTTCAGATCTCATCCTCTTCAGCCTCCTGAAACTTCTTCCTGCCATTGTAACCCTCCTTATTTAGAACACAGCAGAGTTTCTCTTGTAAACACATCTTTCTGGTGACCAAATCTTATTTATCCCTGTGTCACAAGTTATTGCTGATACTTTGACAATTCCAAAAATAAACTTTTTCCCAGAAATTGCTGTCACAGTCGAATTCACTGGTGTACAGTTTTAGTTAAACTCTGCCCCTTTCCCGTTCCCTTCTGCTTGTATTCAGTCACGTCCTTATGCTGGTCTGATGCGTCACCTTTTCTCTTCAGATTTGGAAAGCTCCATTCACCTGAACCCTGTCCCTGCATCCTCTCTGTCAGTGTAAAGCCCTGTCCATAAACCTACCGACATGATTGGCCAGGACACTGCTCCCTGCAGTGTTGTTTTTAATTCACTCGTGGGATGTATCTGTCTCTGGCTGGTCAGCATTTCATGCCCACCCCAGAGCTGCCCTTGATCTGAGTGGCTTGCCAGATCATTTCAGGGGGCAGTTGAGAGTCAACCTCCTTGCTCTGCGTCTCGATTCATATGTAGGCCAGACCAGCAGCCCATAACAGATTTCCTTACTTAAAGGGTATTAAGCAGTCAGATGGGTATCCCTGCTACTGGCATTAAATTCTGGATGAACAGTCGAGTGAGAGTAACACTAGGCCATTGCCTGGACAACTGATAGCTCCCTCATCCCTGTGTACTTCTCCCAGTGCACCTTCTTCCTGACCGTGTTTTGATCCTGATACCTTCCTGCACTCATGATATCACTCAGTATCTCTCCATGTGGTATCTGTCACAGTGAGGGTCTAATTGATGCCGGTGACTGCACCTTTTGAGCTACTCCAGATCCTGAGGCAACAGAATTCTCCACTCCAGAGAGACGGGCAGCACAGGCCAGGTATGGAGACTGGGATTTTCCAGATCTCTGTGGGATTCAGTGCCATTCTCCCTGGGTAATCCTCACTGCATCAGTCTAATTTCCAATTCTGTTCATTTCTCTGTCTCCTGTAGGTACTCAGAATGCTCCGGACTCAGCAGAATTCCCAATTCCTGTTTCCTTCATCACCACATTGAAGACAGTTGGTGAGCCAGAGAGAGATGGAGAGAGAGATCTGGAGCCTTCAGTAAATCCTGCAGATCGGTAAGATCACTCACAGTGAACAGAGCAGAGTGTATTTAAGGGATCAAACTTTGGTCCAGAAGACATGACATAGATACGGTGTTGAAGAATGAACACAGAGCACGATGGTCCCTGGCTCAATCCCCACCGTCTTGTTAATTTTCATCTCTGCTGTACTGAGCCTTCCTCTGACAATATAGGAAGTTCACAGTTAACAATCCAGACTTGTGCTGTCTTAGTGAGGATCAGTTCAACAGAGGGGAAAGCAGGCCTCTCTCAATGAGATGGTATTGAAACCTGGGATCGTTCTGTTCTATATTCCCTCCTCACGCTGAGTCTTGTCGTGTGACGCAGTTATACAGCATAGAAGCATGTCTTTTGGTCCAACTTGTTGTCTTGAATGCTTGTTATTCCTAGAAATTTTCCTATTTCTGTAACCTCCACCCCTCCCATATTCCTGTTGTATATTTGAAACCTACTCCAATGCTGACGACTCTCCCTATGTGTAAATTGCTCCAGTGTCGATAACATGCTCACTAATCTCAGTACAATAATCCCGATTTATGTAATCTTGCACAATACTTACAGTGCCCCCGTCACTGTAAAATCCTCCAGCCTGGACCAAAACTACCCACCTATGTACCTTCCTTAATCCACAAGAAAACATGATATCACTGTAACCTTCTGCAGGCCCGAAAACACTCCTGGCCTATAGCACCACACGACCTCAGGAACCTTCTCCCATCCCTACCGACCTCCTTATCTGTATTAACATCTCCAGCCCCTTTTCAGGCCGCAACAGCACTCCACATCTCTGTTTGCCCCTCCACTCCCGACAGCCCTCGCAGCACCTCAAACAATATCTCCCCATGTAATTCTGCATTTGGGGTAGCACGGTGGCTCAGTGCTGAGCAATGGTGTCTCACAGCGCCAGGAAACCCAGGTTCTATTCCAGCGTTGGGTGACTGTCTGTGTGGAGTTTGCACATTCTCACTATGTCTGCGTGGGTTTCCTCCAGGTGCTCCGATTTTCTCCCACAGTCCAAACATGTGCAAGTCAGGTGGATTGGTCATTCTAAATTGCCCATAGTTTTAGGTGCATTGTCAGCGATAAGTGGACCTGGGTGGGTTACCCTTTGGAGGATCGGTGTGGCCTTGTTGGTGCTGTGGGAGTTCACAGAGACTTGGAGGTTTGAAGGGTTTGGGGCTGTTTATGGATATATTTAGGGACAGTAAAACGGAACGCAGAGAGAGAGTTTAGATTAGATTCCTTACTGCGTTCCCAAGTGGGGAGTTCCAGATGCAGTTTGGTGTGTGTAAATCTGATGTACTGATCACCGAGAACTGGCTCAAGGAATAGCAGGACTGGGTGTTAAATATTGCTGGGGATAAAGGATTCAAAAATGATAGAAGGGAAGAGAAAGGATGCAGGTACTGGTTGAGATTAGCTTTAGTTAAGGAGTCCAAGAGAAAGAGGATCCATCCAAGGACATAATGAATTTGGCTGGAGCTACAGAACAAAAAGTGTACAATTAAACTGTGACGTACAGTCTATCAGCCAGCAACCATTGGAAAGGATGGAGAGAATAAATATGCAGGGTCATTTGAGAGCGATGACAATACTACAGATTAGTTATACTGAGAGACTTAATTTATCCAGATGTTGACACGGTTACTGTTAGTGCAGGGTCATGAGGGGCCAACGCCCCTGGATTACATGAAGGAGAGCTCACATCAGGAGTATGTGTCCAGCCTAAGAGAGCATGTAGTGTTGGACCTGGTCCTTGGGAAAGAGGTGGGGCAAGTGGATCCAGTGTCAGTAGGGGAACGTTTTGGCGCGCAGCGGTCTTATTTTTGTAAAGTTCAGAATGATGATAGAGAATGATATGCAATAATTGAGAGTGAGAAACATTAGTTGACTGTGTGCAGCCTTCAATGGAGCAAGAATGAAGCTGGGAACTTTTCAACAAGGCTAGTGAAATGGTAGCTTTAAATAGTGTGAACCAGGTCAGATTGAGCTGGGATTATGGAGATTGGGGCTGCAGTGTGACCATGACTAAGAATTGGATAATCAACGGTTTTCCCCATTTCTACAGGAAGGGTAAATAGGCCAACATAGTGAAGTAGCATTCTGTATAAAGGATGGGATCAATATTATTGTGATGCTAATCAATTCACACACTGCTCCTCCCTGTCTTCATCCATCATCACTGCGTATTGATGCTATCAGATATTGGTAACCTTTAAAAACTTCAGGAAATAGCACAGTATAGAGGAGATCACTCTGTCCACTGTCTGCATTGGACAAGATGTAACGTTTGTTAAAGCCCTAGTTCTGTCTCCCTGGACAGTGTAGGACTTCAGGTGTCGATCCCGGCACCTTTTTAAAATGGTTTGAGAATTTCTGCCTCTACTCCGCTTCCATGTGTGACTCCCAGCCCCTACGGTACTCTGGGTGAAATAACGACTTTCCTCACCACTTCTCTAATATTTCATCCAATTATATTAAAGATTCACCGCTGGTAACTGAGCTCTCTAACAGCAACAAGATGTTGTCTCCCTTTCTACCCAGGTCCCTGACAATTTGTGCATCCCACCAAATCTCCTCTCAGCATCCTCCGTTCCAATCTTTCCCCATAACTGCAATTCCCCGTTCACAGGGTGGAGAATCTCTTCTGTACCCTCTCCAGTCCAATTCCATCCTTCCATGTGATGGAGTGACCAGAACTGTACACAGTCCCCAAGCCGTGACTGAACTCATTACTTATACAATTCCTGCATAAGCTTCCTGCTCTGAAGTTCATTATTTTGGCTGATAGAGGAAATAATGCCATTTGCTACATTCACGAGATTATTGATGTTTCAGCTACCTTCGTTTATCTGCCCACACTGACCATATTCTCATTTTATTGTACATTCCTCTCTATTGTCGATGTCCCCAAATGCCTTGCTTTGCACTTCTATGGGTTGTTCGCTACATTCACCTAGACCCCATACTTTCTGTTTTTAAATAGTCTGTCATGGGTTCTCTCCTTAAATCCAAGTAAGTCACATGCAGTTACAGGTTATTGCCTCAAACCGACATTCAGATTAATTACACACGATCTTCCTTGAATAAATCCAGACCGACTGTCCTGGAGTCCGTGGGACTTCCTCAGTGACACTTTATCCACTGTCTCAGAATTCCAGCCTCGATATTTTCAGTCAGTCCCTTGCTCCACATTAAACAAAGCTGCGGTGTTAGCCATTCTCCAGTCCTCCGGCACCATCCCTGCATCCAGTGAGGATTGGATAATGTGGTTAACTATAAGGAAGCAAATTTTCGCCGGTTCTTTTAACAGTCTGGAACATTGTGTTACCCCATTTTAAGGATTTGAATCTCCTATAAAATTCTCTGCTCCAAGTTTGTCGCTCCCAATATTTAACACTGCATCCCTATTTTGATTCAGACAGAGAGAGGCCTGGACCATCTTATGATGTGGTCAAGTCTCATTTTAGTCCCGTTTCATGGAGAGTTTCTCTCCACAAGGTGAAGTGCATTTTCTCATGATACAATCCGCAATCTGACTCATTAACTACCCTCCATGCCCATGTAGTCTTCCTCTCATCTGACACTAACGCAATGATTTTCCCCCTACGTCATAACAACTGCCCACTGCCTGGATATCCCAGAATGAACCTGCCTCGCTGTTCTAGGTGCCATTATTAAAATGACAGTACAATCTTAGATTGACAAGCCAAAACTGGCCTGGACATGGCAGACACGGTAAACCTGGGGCCCCACTTTTTGGCCAAGCCCCTGAGGTTCTGGTGGATTGCATGGTGCAGGAGAGGGACATTATCTTCCTCCAGGACTGGCAGGGGAGGCCACAACACCAGACCCTGCCTGCTTGGTCCGAAGCTGACCCCTGGGTCAGTGAGGTGCCAGCCTTCTGGGTGAATGCCCAGCAGTGTAGGAAGGAGGTCAGTGACCTTCTCCCCTCCACAAGGGTAAGTGCAACCATCTACATTTCGTGCCCTCTCCCTCACTCTCTCTCTGTTACTGCACCCACCTCCCACCAAGGTGCATGTTCTCCCACTCTCCCTAAATGCAGCACCTTCTCTCGGTCTCTCTCTAACCTCTTATCGGTCCCTCTCCCCAACTCTGCCTGTTGTATGTGCTGCCCACTCACTCACTCACTCGGGACACCTCCCCTCCTTTCCCTCAGCTGTCTCAGCACTAACAGCTGTACCAACCGTTTCCATCTCCTTTAATACCTCTTGCTAATTTTCACATTCCAGATGGAACCATCCCACAATAGGAGAGAAAGAGCCAAGAGGATGAAGGTTCTCTCCAACATTCAGCTCCACACCCCCTCACAGGGGATTTATCCTGACCCTAACAACCACGATAGGCTGACTGACCGTGTCCAAGCTCCCGGACTGGGATCTGAGACTTCCCCTGACTCACTGTGCTGGGCACCGTGGCTGACTGTGGACAATGATATCAAGCTTCCTGGTTTGTGTCTGTGCGAAACACCAAGACAATACAGCAGGCGGGTGAGCCTGGTAGCGCTGGCTGAGGGGAAACACTGCTGAGGGCAGGGTAAGGCAAGGCAATAATTCTTTGAGCATTCAAGTCAACTCAAAGTGAATGTGTATGAACAAGAACTGAGCAGCCCATGAGCTGGGAGTGTGTCCCTGAGCACAGTGTCCTTGCGGCAGCATTCAGTGCGTACAAACATGGAGTGATCAGCCCAGAGGGATAGCCCATGAGCTGGCTGTGGGTCCCTGAGCACAGTGTCTTTGCAGTAGCATTGAGTGTGTACAAACACGGAGTTAGCAGCCTAGACTGACAGTCCATGAGCTGGGTGTGTGTCCCTGAGCACAGTGTCCTTACAGCAGTATTGTGTATGTACAAACACGAAGTGAGCAGCCCAGAGGGACAGGCCATGAGCTGGGTTTGTGTCCTTGAGCACAATGTCCTTGCAGCAGCATTGCAATGAGAGTTGTCAGTGCACCATGAACTGCATCTTTGAAGTACACGTGTACTGTCAGTGGGTCGGAGATGTGCTGAGATGGCATGGTGAGGCTGGCATGTGTCAGATGCCAATGTCGGGGATGTGGCATACGTGCAGCTTCTGTTAGTGCAGTGTCCCCTGAGACGTTGTTGTCCAAGATAGAAGGCCGGAGGAGCGAGGGGCGAGATGGAGTTACTAGTTAGCAGCTCGGCCTTTCACGTCAAATTCTCCGTATTGAGTTTCCCGACAGTGGAAGGGAGGACATGAACCTGCAAGTTCATGACGAGAGATCAACAATAATGTGGTTATTGATCATCAGTAATCATTCACTGAGCATCTCGCCATTGCTGTAAACAAATCTTGACATAATGAACAGTCCAGCACAGGAACAGGTCCTTCAGCCCAGCAAGCCCACACTGACACATGATGCCCTTCTAAAGTTAAAAGGAAAGTTTTTGCTTCTGCACATTCTATGTAATTTGATTCGTTGCTGTCTCTACTCTGTGTCTAGATGCCTCTTAAACCTTGCGATATTAGCTTCTTCCCCTCTTATCAGTGTATTCCAGTCACTTTCACATTCTACCTGGAAAAGCAAAAAAAAACTTGCCAAGTATATCTCCTGAACTTTCTCCTTTACGTAAAACCTACGGTCCTGAGTAATTGATATTTCTACTCTGGGAAAAAGTTTTTAACTGTCCTTCTCTCTATGTCTCTGATAATTTTGTAAATATCTATCAGGTAGCCCCATAGCCAATGATGCCCAGCTGCACACAAACCATGTTTGTTCAATTTCTCCTTCTGGCTAATACCCTCCAAACCAGACAACATCCTGGTAAAACGTTTCCATACCCTCTCCAACACTTCCATATCGTTCTGCTGGTGTGGCAACCAGGACTGTACACAATTTTCTAAATGTGCCCGAACTAAGTTTCTCTACAACTGCAATATGACCTGCTAATTTTCATACTGCATGCTCTGATGCTTGTCTGCAAGTTTGCCATCAGTCTTCTTGATCACCCTACCCACCCATGTTGCCACTTTCCGGAAACTGTGAAGCTGTACACCTAGATCCCTTTGGATGTTGATGCAGGCAGTAGTTTTTCCATCCACTTTATACTTCTCTCCTGCATTAGACCTTCTAAAATGCATCACGTCGCAACTGTCCAGATAAAGTTACATCTGTGTTTTCTCTGTCCAAGTCTGCAGCTGACCGACATCCTGTTGTATTCTCTGGCAATAATCCTCACAAGCTGCAACTCCGCCAATCTATTTACAGATCTCCAGTCACAAAAACACTGTTCCACCAATACTCTGTCTTCTATGACCAAGCAGTTCTCTATCCATCTTACTAACTATCCATCTTCACTTCACCTTCTGTATGAGCCTGCCATAAGGAACCATATCAAAGGCCTTGCTGAGGTCCAAAATGCCAACATCCAGCCCCATGCCCTCATCAATCAATTGTCTCACTTCCCTAAAATAATCAAGTTTGTAAGACAGGATATTCTCCACAAAACTGTGTTGCCTGTTGCGAGTAAGTCCATACTAGAATACTGTTGGAGTTGCACTCATTCAGACAAGTGTTTATTCCATCACATTCCTGACTTTAACCTTGGAGTTAAGTTTAGATTCCCTACAGTGTGGAATCAGGCCCTTCAGCCCAACCAGTCCACACCAACCCTCAGAAGAGTAACCCACCCAGACCCATTCCCCTGCACGATATTGAACCCTGACTAATGCACCAAACACTATGGGCAGTTTAGAATGGCCAATTCACCTGACCTGCACATCTTTGGACTGTGGGAGGAAACCAGAGCACCGGGAGGAAACCCATGCAGACACGGGGTAAATGTGAAAACTCCACACAGTCACCCAAGGGCAGAATTGAACCTAGGACTGAGGTGAGGCAGCAGTGCAAAGCACTGAGTTCTTGATGGTGACTGTACAGTGGGAGGTATGCCGGGCCGTGGTGGTTACTGTACAGTGGGAGGTATGTCGGGCCGTGATGGTGACTGTACGGTGGGAGGTATATCTGGCCGTGATGGTTACTGGACAGTGGGAGATATGTCGGGCCGTGATGGTGACTGTACAGTGGGAGGTATGTCGGGCCGTGATGGTTACTGTATAGTGGGAGGTATCTCGGGCCGTGATGGTTACTGTACAGTGGGTGGTATTTGGGGCCGTGATGGTGACTGTACAGTGGGAGGTATTTGGGGCCGTGATGGTTACTGTACAGTGGGAGGTATGTTGAGCTGTGACGGTTAATGTACAGTGGGGGATATGTCGGGACGTGAAGGTTACTGTACAGAGGGAGGTATGTCAGGCCATGATGGTTACTGTACAGTGGGAACTATGTTGGCCCGTGGTGGTTACTGTACAGTGGGAGGTATATGGGGCTGTGATGGTTACTGTACAGTGAGGGGTATGTCGGGCCGTGGTGGTTACTGTACAGTGGGACTTATGTCGGGCCATGACTGTTACTGTACAGTGGGAGTTATGTTGGGTCATGATGGTTATTGCACAGTGGGAGGCATGTCGGGTGTTACAGTTACAGTACAGTTGGAGGTATGTCGGGCCGTGATGTTTACTGTGCATGGGATGTATATATGGCCGTGACAGTTAATGTACAGTGGGAGGTATGTCGGGCCATAATGGTTACTGTACAGTCGGAGGTAAACCGGCTGTTAAGGTTACTGAACAGTGGGTTGTATTTGGGGCCGTGATGGTTCCTCTGCAGTGGAAGGTATTTGAGACCTTTATAGTTATTATACAGTTGGAGGTATGTCAGGCCGTGACAGTTACTGTGCAGTGGGAGGTATGTCGAGGTGTAATGGTTACTGTACAGTGGGAGGTATGTCGGGCCGTGGTGGTTACTGTACAGTGGGAGGTATGTCGGGCGTGATGGTTACTGTACAGTGGGAGGTATGTCGGGCCGTGGTGGTTACTGTACAGTGGGAGGTATGTCGGGTGGTCATTGTTACTGTACAGTGGGGAGTATGTCGGGCCGTGACGGTTACTGTACAGTGGGAGGTATGTCGGGCCGTGATAGTTACTGTACAGTGGGATGTATGTCTGGCCGTGATGGTTACTGGACAGTGGGGGGTATGTTGGGCCGTTTAAGTTACTGAACAGTGCGTTGTGTTTGGGGCCGTGATAGTTGCTATGCAGTGGGAGGAATTTGAGGGCTTTGTGGTTATTATACAGTGGGAGGTATGTCGGGGCCATCATGATTACTGTACAGCTGTAGGTATGTTGGGACATGATGGTTACTGTACAGTGGGAGGTATGTTGGGCCGTGATGGTTACTGTACAGTGGGAGGTATGTCGGGCCGTGACGGTCACTGTACAGTGGGAGGTATGTCGGGCCGTTAAAGTTCCTGAACAGTGCGTTGTATTTGGGGCCGTGATAGTTACTACGCAGTGGGAGGAATTTGAGGGCTTAGTGGTTATTATACAGTGGGAGGTATGTCTGACCGTGATGGTTACTGTACAGTGGGAGGTATGTCGGGCCGTGAAGGTTACTGTACAGTGGGAGGTATGTCGGACCGTGGCAGTTACTGTGCAGTGGAGGGTATGTCGGGCCGTGGCGGTTACTGCACAGTGGGAGGTATGTTGGGCCGTGGTGGTTATTGTACAGTGGGAGGTATGTCGGGCCGTGGTGGTTATTGTATTGATGGAGGTAGTTCGAGCCGAGATCGTTACTGTACACTAGATGGTATGTCGCGCCATGGAGTTGCAGACTGAATGCGTTGTACATAGCACGATTCTTCTACTGTCGCTGGCCCATTGCATCTCATGGATGCCTCATCAATTTGTTGCTCAATCTGTTTAAAGTTTGTCCCATTCATTGCCCAGAGGGCTTCATATCATGAGGAGTGTCTGCAAAATGTGCCCTTGGTTCTCATTGTGCAGAGACCATTCTTACCGATATATGAAATTGAGAAGTGTATCTGCAGCAGGCAGATCGGTGACGATGTGGTCAATGATATGTTTCCCTTTTATTTATTTCCCCATAACCTGCAACAGAGCAGTCTACCAGCCACAGGATCCAGCATCAATGCTGAGCACTGTATTGACGATATACCAAGGAGCTGCCCTCTCTGCCTGGCTGTGTCATGTTCGTAGGACAGACCCTACCAGAGAGGATGGTGATGTTGCCTGGGACATAGTCCTGTTCACATAATCCTGCTTTAGAGGCAATTTTTAACTTTTGCTTGGTTACTCTGAGGGAAATATACAGCAGGTCACTTTTACAGTTTGTATAATGAAGAGTTAATATCACTTTGTTTCTTACATATTTTAAAATAAACCAAACATCATTGTTTTTCCGTTGAAAACAATTGAAGTGAACAATAATTAAAATACCAGAGTACACAGCTAACTATTACACAATTCAGTGACTGTAGTAAACAGCCGATTCATGTTCAGATCAGTGAACACACCATCTTGCAGGCAGCAAAGCTGTCGAAAATGACTTTGAGAAAAAAGCCTGAATTCAGATACCGTGTTATTGAGCCTCATCATGACCTCCAGAACACTGGCCATCTTCACAATCTGTTCAGAGAGCTTCTAAACTGGAGCTGGGCTGTTACTCACACAATGCCTCACAACAGACTGGTTAGAGACATACCTGAACAACGGGGAGATGTGTGTGGGGCATACTGGTCAATGGACTAGCACATGGAGCTGGTCCAGACGCAGTCCAATATTTGTAACAATGACCTGTAAACAACCATGTCTTCCAAATATATTTCTTCTGTGTGCCACCTAAACTCTGTAATCCTATACCTTAGACCCGATCCTGAATGAAGGTGTTATAAAGGTAGTGGGCTCCTGCAGCACATGGCATCTTACACTGAATCCCTCATAAACCATATCCAGTGTATGTTCGCCCCACAATGTCAGTATCCAAACAGAATTGTGCAGCTCCATTGATGGACAGTATGATCCCAGCCCAACATCCTTGTTTGTGACTTGAGCTGGAAATCTCTGTGTAAATGATTGCAGCATTGTTCTCACATTGAAAAGTAAAGTCTCTTTGCTGAAGTTTGATAGCCTTTATTAACACCAACTTTTAGATTGTCCAATAAACATTATATCCCCCCTTTATTCAGTTCACTTTTATAACAACAATATGATGAAAACAGTGCCCAACTCACAGTAAGGAACATTGAAATGATGAGTCTCATTACCACTACCAAGACCACATTATTATTAAGTACAAGGACTTTGAAAATATACAAATATTTTCCCTTATATTAGTATTGTGAACGAATAGACGACACTCCTGCTCCTCAGATGCTGTCTGAACGGGTGTACTTTTTCAGAACCACACTTTTTGAGTCTGATCTCCAGCATCTGCAGTGCTCACTTTCTCCCTGTTAATGCGCACTCAATTATTTTCGCGGCAACAATATCACTGTGTGTTTAAACATGTTACAGTCTGATAGGAGTACATTTTGAATTGCTTCTGTCTATCTCAGAGCTCATTAATGTGGGATATGAATGGCAGTGTCTGTGTGATGCTTGGTATGTAGATCATGCATCTGAGAGATGGACAGATTGTTTCAAACATCATTTTCCTTCAGATGTTCACGAAAAGCAAGTTACTGCCTGGACATCACCAGCCTGAGCAGACAAAACCCAAAGCACAGAGTCCAGCATTGGGCATGACAATAGTTTTCATTTTAATTTATTCATGGACTATGATTGGGATGGTATTTATTGCCCATCCCGTATTGCCTTTGGAAGGTGGGAGTGAGCTGCCGCATTGACCCGCTGCAGTCCATGTGTTGTAGATGTGCATTACGGAAGGACATTGAAACAGTGACACTGAAAGAACCGCAATATGCTTCCCAATCAGGATAGTGGGTGGCTTGGAATGGAACGTGAACATGGTGATGATCTCATGTGTCTACTTCCCTTGTCCTTCTTAATGGTCTAGGTTTCGGAGGTTCATTGTAAGGAGCCTTGGTAAATTTCTGCAGAGCACCGTGTAGATGGCCGAAATTTCTGCTACTGAGTGCCAGTGGATGAGGGTTGAAGCTGCACTCACACAGGCAAATGGGGCTATTCCATCACACACACATTCAATGTGTGTCTTATAGATGGCATGCAGGCTTTCGGAAACCACAAGGTGAGTTTATTCTGCAGGATTCCTAGCTCCTGACATATTCTTGTTGCCAATCAATTTATATGTATCAAATTGTGGCACTGGAAAAAAGCACAACAAGTCAGGCAGCATCTGCGGTACAGAAGAGTCGACGTTTTAGTATAAACCCTTCACAGGAATGGGTAATGAAATTATATAGTCAGTCCAGTTCTGGATAACGGGAATCCCCGGGATATTGCTAGGTGGCTGTTCAGTGATGGTGGTGGCATTGAACATTGGAAGGTATGGTTCAATTTTCTATTGTTACAGGTAATCGTTGTCTGGCACATGGGTAATGGAAATGGCACTTGTCACTGTAAAGCACACTCCTTCATATTTCCAGGTCCTTGTTGCATTTGGATAAGGATTGCTTCAATATCTGAGTAAATCACGAATGGTGTTGAACATTGTCCAATCATTGGCAAACATCCCCAGTTGTGACTTTACAGTGTCGTGATGGTCATTTATGATTGGGCCTGGGGCAGAGAGCACTCTGAGAGCTCACTGATGCTGTCCCTCTGTCTGAGCTAGGAAGCTTGCTTCTAGTTCCACCTGCTCCAGAGGTGTCTAACAACATATCTGAGCAGAGTAATGTTACAGTATCTTCCCCATGAAGTTGAGGGAGGACTTGGTTAGCTCAATCTATTGGACGGCTAGATATTAATGCTAACAGTGTGGATTTACTTTCTTCATTGGCTGGGGTGACTAAAGGTCTGTCCTACTCAACCTCCTACTTACTTGAGGCATGATGACTGTCCGGTCAAACTGCCACCAGTCGTATCTGTAGGAGTATGGTGCCTTATCTTTCCAATTTTGATCTACAGGTTTACTCAGAAACCCATCTCCCGGGAAACTGCTGCAGAGCTGTCCTGGAGCTGAGATGTCTGCTCCCCACCAACCCCAGCCACCTTCCTTTCAGGTATAACTTCAGCCAGTGCAGATGATTCCTATTTGCTCCGGTTTTGCCGTTAATCCTGGGTACGACATTTGGTCAAATGCAGTTATGATGTAAAGTGCAGTCACTGCCGCCTCCCCTCTAGATTTCAGCTGTGTGTTTTCTTGTTGTGCATCATTAAACCCAGGGTTCAATGAGCCCAAGGGATGAGAGCCCAAACTGAGCTTCAGTGTTCAGGTTGGTGTTGAGGAAGTGCTGCTTGATCCCACTGGAGATGACATCTTGATCACTTTATTAATGATTGGGATTAGAGCAATGGGGCAATCATTGATTGCCTGATGTTTTGACAGTGTGTGTACAGGACACACCCGGACACACCCATATCTTCCAATCCTCAATGCCACCATCACTGAATACCCACCAAGCAATATCCCAGGGATTACCGTTACCAGAACTGGACTGACCATATCATTGAACCCACACCCGGATAGTTTCCCACATTGTCAGGTAGGTGCCAGTGCTGTATCCCAGCAGGAACAGCTTGATTGGAATGTTTTCAGGGCCCACAGCCTTTGCATTCTCCAGTCCCTCCAGCCGTTTGTAGATACCACACACAGTGAATCGAATTAGCTGAAGAATGCCACATGGAGGGGACTAAAATTGATCATCCCATCGATACTTCTGTCTGAACATTACTGTGAATGATTGAGCCTAAATTTTTCTATTGCTGTTCTAGGCTTTTCCATCATTGAGGAAGTTGGTATGTGGGATCCTCTTTCTCTATGAGTTGTTTGATTGACCACACAATTCAACCTGACTGCATGTGACAGGATTGCAGAGATTAGGTCAGATTTGTTGGTTAGGTTTGTCTACCACTAGCTGTTTATGCTATTTGGTGAGTAAGTGGTCCTGTTTGATAACGTCACCTCATTTTGAGGTGTACCTGGTGCTGCTCTTGGATCGTCCTCCTGTATTCCCCATTGAACAAGGGTTTATCCCTGGCCTGATTATCAGGGTAAAGTGGAGCATATGCCAGGCATGGACAGTGAAAATTATGCAAGAGTACAAATCTGCTTCTGTAGGTAATAACCCACATCACCTCACACAGGCCAGTGCTGAGTCCGTTTCGAATGGTGATAGCATCTCTCACATGTGCGCTCATGCGCGCGCACACACACACACAAACACACACACAATATTCACAATGTGAAAGTGGGGCTTTGTCTCCAGAAATACTGTGTGCAGTAGACACTGTTCCCAATATGGCCATCGTCAATGTGTCCACAGCCGGTAGATTGCAGAAGATGAGGTAAAGTATGGTTCTCCCTGTCAGTCATTCCCTCCCGATCCGGTGCAGACCTAGTCAAGCAGCCATGACCTTATGGACACGACCATGTCGATCAGCAATGCTGCTGCTGAGCACCTCTGGGTGGTGGAATTGAAGTGGTCCACCCAGTATAGATTCTCCAGACTTGCATTCCACTCTCTGTAACATCTCCAGCCCTGCCTTCTTCTCTCTGTAACATCTCCAGCCTTTCTTTCCCATCTCTGTAATATCTCCCGCCTTGCTTTCCTCTCTGTAACATGTCCAGCCTTGCTTTCCTCTCTCTCCGAAACATTTCCAGCCTTGCTTTCCTGTCTCTTAACATGTCCAGCCTTGCATTCCTATCTCTGTAACATCTTCAGCCTTGCTTTCATCTATCTGTAACATCTCCTGCCTTGCTTTCCTCACTCTGTAAAATCTCCAGGCTTGCGTTCCTTACTCTGTAACATCTCCTACCTAGCCTTCCTATCTCATTAACATCTCCAGCCTGGCATTCCTATCTCTGTAAGCTCTCCAGACTTGCTTTCCTTATCTCTGTAACATCTCCTGACTTGTTTCCTCTCTCTGTAACTTCTCCAGCCTTGCTTTCCTATCTCTGCAACATTAACAGAATGCTTTCCTCTCACTGTAACATCTCCAGCCTTGCTTTCTGTACAATCTGCAACCTTGCTTTCCACTCTATGTAACAACTCCAGCCTTGCATTCCTATCTGTGAAGCATTTTCGGCCTTGCTTTCCTCCCTCTGTAAAATCTGCAGCCTTACTTTCCACTCTCTGAAACATCTCCAGACTTACTTTCCTATCTCTGTAACATCTCCAGCCTTGTTTTCCTGTCTCAAAAATATCTCCAGCCTTTCTATTCACTCTCTGTAACATCTCCAGCCTTGCTTTCCTCTATCTGTAACATCTCCTGCCTTGCTTTCCTATCACTGTAACATCTCCAGGCTTGCTTTCCTCCCTCTATAACGTTTCCAGCCTTACTTTCCTATCCCTGTAACATCTCTAAACTTGCTGTCCTCTCTCTGAAACATCTACAGCCTTGCTTTCCTATCTCAAACATCTCCAGCCTTGCTTTCCTATCTCTGTAACATCTCCAGCTTTGCTTTCCACTCTCTGAAACATCTCCAGTCTTGCTTTTCTATCTGTGTAACATTTCCAGCCTTGCATTCCTATGTCTGTAGCATCATCGGCCTTGTCTTCCTCTCCGTGTAACTTCTCCAGCCTTGCTTTCTACTTCCTGAAACATCTCGACCCTTGCTTTCCTGTGTCTGTCACATCTCTGCCCTTCCTTTCCTATCTCTGTGACAACTCCAGCCTTGCTTTCCTCTCTCTTTAAATTCTCCAGTCTTGCATTCCTCTCTCTGTAACCTCTCCAGACATGCTTTCCTATCTCTGTAACATCTCCAGCCTTGTTTTCCTGTCTCAAAAATATCTCCAGCCTTGCTATTCACTCTCTATAACATCTCCAGCCTTGCTTTCCTCACTCTCCTCATCATCACCAGACTTATTTTCCTATCTCTGTAACATCTCCAGCCGTGCTTTCCTCTATCTGTAACATCACCTGCCTTGCTTTCCAATGTCGATAACATCTCCAGCCTTGCTTTCCTTTCTCTGTAACATCTGCAGCCTTGCTTTCCTCTCTCTGTAACATCTCCAGCCTTGCTTACCACTCTGTAACATCTCCAGCCTTGCTTTCCTCTCTCTGTAACATCTCCAGCTTTGTTTTGCACTCTCTGCGTAACATCTCCTACCTTGCCTTCCCATCTCATTAACATCTCCAGCCTTGCTTTGCTCTCTCTCCGTAACATGTCTAGCCTTGCACTCCTATCTCTGTAGCATCTTCAGACATGCTTTCCTATCTCTGTAACATGTCCAGCCTTGTTTTCCTGTCTCAACAAATATCTCCAGCCTTGCTATTCACTCTCTGTAACATCTCCAGCCTTGCTTTTCTCACTCTCCTCAACATCACAAGACTTATTTTCCTATCTCTGTAACATCTCCAGGCTTGCATTCCTATCTCTGTAACATCTCAAGCCTAGCTTTCCAATCACTGTAACATCTGCAGCCTCGCTTTCTTCTCTCTGTAACGTCTCCAGCATTACTTTCCATCCCTGTAACATCTCCAGCCTTGCTTTCCTCTCTCTGCAACATCTCCAGACTTGTTTTCATATCTCTGTAACATCTCTACCCTTGCTTTCCTATGTCTGTCACATCTCCAGCCTTGCTTTCATATCACTGTAACATCCCCGGCCTTGCTTTCCTCTCTCTGTAACATCTCCGGCTTTGCTTTCCTATCTCTGTAATATCTCCAGCCTTGCTTTCCTCTCTCTGTAACATCTCCGGCCTTGCATTCCTATCTCTGTAACAACTCCAGCCTTGCGTTCCACTCTCTGTAACATCTTCAGCCTTGCTTTCATATCTGTGTAACATCTCAGGACTTGCATTCCTATCTCTGTATCATCTCCAGCGTTGCTTTCCTCTCTCTCCATACAATCTCCTACCTTGCTTTCCTATGTCATTAACATCTCCAGCCTGGCATTCCTATCTCCGTAACCTCTCCAGACTTGCTTTCCTTTATCTGTTACGTCTCTTGACTTAATTCCTCTCCCCGCAACGTCTCCAGCCTTGCTTTCCTATCTCTGCAATATTACCAGCTTTGCTTTCCTATCTCTGGAGCATCTTCGGCCTTGCTTTCCTATCTTTGTAACATCTCCAGCCTTGCATTCCACTCTATGTAACATCTCCAGTCTTGCTTTCCACTCTCTGTAACATCTCCAGCTTTGCTTTCCTCTCTCTCCGTAACAACTCCTCCCTTGCTTTCCTATCTCATTACCATCTGCAGCCTGGCATTCCCAATGTCTGTAACATCTCCAGCCTTCCTTTCCTATCAATGTGACATCTCCAGGCTTGCTTTCCTCTCTCTGTAACGTCTCCAGCCTTACATTCCTATCCCTGTAGCATCTCTAGCATTGCTTTCCTATCTCTGTAACAACTCTAGCCTTGCTTTCCCTATCACTGTAACATCTCCAGCCTCGCTTTCCCCTCTCTCCATAACATATCCTATCTTGCTTTCCTATCTCATTAACATCTCCAGCCTTGCATTCCTATCTTTGTTACCTCTACAGACATGCTTTCATATCTGTGTAACATCGCCAGCCTTGCTTTCGTATCTCTGTAACATTTTCCCCCTTCCTTTCCTCTCTACATAAGATCTCCAGCCTTGCATTCCTATATCTGTAACCTCTCCAGACGTGCTTTCCTATATCTGTAACATCTCCTGATTGCTTTCCTCTCTCTGTAACATCTCCAGCCTTGCTTTCAATTCTCTGTAACACCTCCAGAGTGTTTTCCTATATCTATAACATCTCCAGCCTTCCTTTTCTCTCTCTCCGTAAACATGTCCAGCCTTGCTTTCCAATCTCATTAACATCTCAAGCCTTGCAATCCAATCTCTTTAACATCTCCAGCCTTGCATCCCTATCTCAGTAACCTCTCATGACTTACTTTCCTGTCTCAGAATTATCGCCTGCCTTGCTATTTACTCTCTGTAACATGCCCAGCCTTGCTTTCCTCACACTCCTAAACATCTCCAGACGTATTTTCCTATCTGTGTAACTTCTTCAGCCTTGCTTTCCGATCTCTGTAATATCTCCAGCCTTGGTTTCCTCTATCGAAAACATCTCCTGCCTTGCGTTCCAATCTCTATAACATCTCCGGCCTTGCCTTCCACTATCTGATCCATCTCCAGCCTTGCTTTCCTCTCGCTGTAACATCTCCAGCCTTGCTTTCCTCTCTCTGTAACATCTCCAGTCTTGCTTTCCTCTCTCTGCAACATCTGCAAACTTGCTTTCCTATCTCTGTAACATCTCCAGCCTTGCTTTCATATGTCTCTTACATCTCCAGCCTTGCTTTGCACTCACTGTAACATCTCCAGCCTTTCTATCCTATCCCTGTAACATCTCCGGCCTTGCTTTCCTCTCTCTGTAACATCTCCAGTCTTGCTTTCCTCTCTCTCTAACATCTGCAAACTTGTTTTCCTATCACTGCAACATCTCCTGCCTTGCTTTCCTATCTCTGTACAATCTCCGGCCTTGCTTTCCTCTCTGTGTAACATCTCCAGCCTTGCTTTCCTCTCTCTGTAATATCTCCAGACTTGCTTTCTATCTATGTAACAACTCCAGACTTGTTTTCCTATCTCTATAACATCACCAGCCTTCCTTTCCTCTCTGTCCGTAACATCTCCAGCCTTGCTTTCCTGTCACATTCACATATCCAGCCTTGCATTCCAATCTCTTTAACATCTCTAGCCTTGCATTCCTATCTCTTTAACCTCACCAACCTTGCTTTCCTCTCTCTGTAACATCTCCAGCATTACTTTCCTTTCTCTGTAACATTACCAGAATGCTTTCCTATCTCTGTATCATCTCCAGCCTTGCATTCCTGTCTCAGCAATTTCTCCAGCCTAGCTTTCCTCTCTCTGTAACATCTCCAGCATTTCTTTCCTACCTCTGTAAAGTCTCCAGACTTGTTTTCCTATCTCCGTAACATCTCCAGATTTGCTTTTCTATCTCTGTGACATCTCCACACTTGTATTCCCCTCTCTGTAACATCTCCAGCCTGGCATTCCTATCTCTGTAAGCTCTCCAGATTTGCTTTCCTATCTCTAACATCACCAGCTTTGCTTTCCTATCTCTTTTGCATCTCCAGCCTTGCTTTCCTCTGTCTGTAACATCTTCTGCCTTGCTTTCCCATCTCTGTAACATATCCAGCCTTGCTTTCCTATCACTGTAAGATCTCCAGCCTTGATATCCTATCTCAGTAACATCTCCAGTCTTGCTTTCATATCTCTGTAACGTCGCCGGCATTGCATTCCTATCTCTGTAACATCTCCGGCCTTGCTTTCCCCTCTCCGTAACATCTCCAGACTTTGCTTTCCACACTCTGAAACATCCCCATCCTTGCTTTCCCCTCTCTGTAACATCTCCAACCTTGCTTTCCTCATTCTGTAACATCTGCAAACTTGCTTTCCTATCTCTGTAACATCTCCGGCCTTGCTTTCCTATCCCTGTACAATCTGCGGCCTTGCTTTCCACTCTCTGTAACATCGCCAGCCTTGCTGTCCTCTCTCTGTAACATCTGAAAACTTGCTTTGCTAACTCTGTAACATCTCCAGCTTTGCGTTCCTCTCTGTGTACCATCTCCAGCCTTACTTCCCTCACTCTGTAACATCTCCAGCCTTGCTTTCCTCTCTCTGTAACATCTCCAGTCTTGCTTTCCTCTCTCTGCAACATCTGCAAACTTGCTTTCCTATCTCTGTAACATCTCCAGCCTTGCTTTCATATGTCTCTTACATCTCCAGCCTTGCTTTGCACTCACTGTAACATCTCCAGCCTTTCTATCCTATCCCTGTAACATCTCCGGCCTTGCTTTCCTCTCTCTGTAACATCTCCAGTCTTGCTTTCCTCTCTCTCTAACATCTGCAAACTTGTTTTCCTATCACTGCAACATCTCCTGCCTTGCTTTCCTATCTCTGTACAATCTCCGGCCTTGCTTTCCTCTCTGTGTAACATCTCCAGCCTTGCTTTCCTCTCTCTGTAATATCTCCAGACTTGCTTTCTATCTATGTAACAACTCCAGACTTGTTTTCCTATCTCTATAACATCACCAGCCTTCCTTTCCTCTCTGTCCGTAACATCTCCAGCCTTGCTTTCCTGTCACATTCACATATCCAGCCTTGCATTCCAATCTCTTTAACATCTCTAGCCTTGCATTCCTATCTCTTTAACCTCACCAACCTTGCTTTCCTCTCTCTGTAACATCTCCAGCATTACTTTCCTTTCTCTGTAACATTACCAGAATGCTTTCCTATCTCTGTATCATCTCCAGCCTTGCATTCCTGTCTCAGCAATTTCTCCAGCCTAGCTTTCCTCTCTCTGTAACATCTCCAGCATTTCTTTCCTACCTCTGTAAAGTCTCCAGACTTGTTTTCCTATCTCCGTAACATCTCCAGATTTGCTTTTCTATCTCTGTGACATCTCCACACTTGTATTCCCCTCTCTGTAACATCTCCAGCCTGGCATTCCTATCTCTGTAAGCTCTCCAGATTTGCTTTCCTATCTCTAACATCACCAGCTTTGCTTTCCTATCTCTTTTGCATCTCCAGCCTTGCTTTCCTCTGTCTGTAACATCTTCTGCCTTGCTTTCCCATCTCTGTAACATATCCAGCCTTGCTTTCCTATCACTGTAAGATCTCCAGCCTTGATATCCTATCTCAGTAACATCTCCAGTCTTGCTTTCATATCTCTGTAACGTCGCCGGCATTGCATTCCTATCTCTGTAACATCTCCGGCCTTGCTTTCCCCTCTCCGTAACATCTCCAGACTTTGCTTTCCACACTCTGAAACATCCCCATCCTTGCTTTCCCCTCTCTGTAACATCTCCAACCTTGCTTTCCTCATTCTGTAACATCTGCAAACTTGCTTTCCTATCTCTGTAACATCTCCGGCCTTGCTTTCCTATCCCTGTACAATCTGCGGCCTTGCTTTCCACTCTCTGTAACATCGCCAGCCTTGCTGTCCTCTCTCTGTAACATCTGAAAACTTGCTTTGCTAACTCTGTAACATCTCCAGCTTTGCGTTCCTCTCTGTGTACCATCTCCAGCCTTACTTCCCTCACTCTGTAACATCTCCAGCCTTGCTTTCCTCTCTCTGTAACATCTCTAGCCTTGCTTTCGCATCTCTGTAACATTGCCAGCCTTGCTTTCCTCTATCTGTAACATCTGCAAACTTGCTATACTATCTCTGTTACATCTCCGGACTTGCTTCCCTATCTCTGTATCATCTCCAGCCTTGCTTTCCTATCTCTTTTGCATTTCCAGCCTTGCTTTCCAATCTCTGTAAATTCTCCAGCCTTGCTTTCCTCTCTCTGTAACATCTGCTAACTTGCTTTACTATCTCTGAAACATCTCCAGACTTGCTTTCCTATCTCTGTAACTTCTCTCGCCTTCCTTCCTCTCTCTGTAACATGTGGAAACTTGCTTTCCACTTTCTGAACCATCTCCAGCCTTGCTTCCCTCTCTCTGTAACATCTCCAGATTTACTTTCCAGTCTCTGTAACGTCTCCAGCCTTGCTTTCCTCTCTCTGTAACATCTACAGCTTTGCGTTCCTCTCTCTGTAACATTTCCAACCTTGCTTTCCTCTCTCTGTAACATCTGCAAACTTGCTTTACTATCTCTGTATCATCTCCAGCCTTGCTTTCTTATCTCTGTACCATCTCCGGCCTTGCTTTCCACTATCTGAACCATATCCAGCCTTGCATTCCTATCTCTGTAACCTCTCCTGACTTGCTTTTCTGTCTCAGAATTATCTCCAGCCTTGCTATTTACTCTCTGTAACAAGTCCAGCCTTGCTTTCCTCACACTCCTCAACATCTCCAGACCTATTTTCCTATCTGTGTAACATATTCAGCCTTGCTTTCTTATCTCTGTCACATCTCCAGCCTTCCCTTCCTCTATCTGTAACATCTCCAGCCTTGCTTTCCTATCTCTGTCACATCTCCAGACTTGCTTTCCTCTCTCTGTCACAACTCCAGGCTTGCTTTCCTATCTCTGTAACATCTCCAGGCTTGCTTTCCTCTCTTTGTAACGTCTCCAGCCGTGCTTTCCACTCTCTGAAACATCTCCAACCTTGCTTTCCTCTCTCTGTAACATCTGCAAACTTGTTTTCCTAACACTGTAACATCTCCGGCCTTGCTTTCCTATCCCTGTACAATCTGCGGCCTTGCTTTCCACTCTCTGTAACATCGCCAGCCTTGCTGTCCACCCTCTTTAACATCTGAAAACTTGCTTTGCTAACTCTGTAACATCTCCAGCTTTGCGTTCATCTCTGTGTAACATCTCCAGCCTTGCTTTCCACTCTCTGTAACATCTCCAGCCTTGCTTTCCACTCTCTGTAACATCTCCAGCCTTGCTTTCCTCTCTCTGTAACATCTCTAGCCTTTCTTTCGCATCTCTGTAATATTGCCAGCCTTGCTTTCCTCTCTCTGTAACATCTCTAGCCTTGCTTTCCTCTATCTGTAACATCTGCAAACTTGCTATACTATCTCTGTAACATCTCCGGACTTGCTTCCCTATCTCTGTATCATCTCCAGCCTTGCTTTCCTATCTCTTTTGCATTTCCAGCCTTGCTTTCCTATCTCTGTAAATTCTCCAGCCTTGCTTTCCTCTCTCTGTAACATCTGCAAACTTGCTTTACTATCTCTGTAACATCTCCAGCCTTGCTTTCCACTATCTGAACCTCCTCCAGCCTTTCTTCCATCTCTCTGTAACATCTCCAGCTTTGCGTTCCTCTCTCTGTAAAATTTCCAACCTTGCTTTCCTCTCTCTGTAGCATCTGCAAACTTGCTTTACTATCTCTGTACCATCTCCGGCCTTGCTTTCCACTATCTGAACCATCTCTAGCCTTGCTTTCCTATCTCGGAAACATCTCCATCCTTGCTTTCCTATCTCTGTAACATCTCCGGCCTTGCTTTCCTCTCTCTGTACCATCTCCAGCTTTGCGTTTCTCTCTCCGCAACACCTCCAGCATTGCTTTGCACTCTCTGAATCATCTCCAGACTTGCTTTCCTATCTCTGTAACATCTCTCGCTTTCCTTTCCTCTCTCTGTAATATGTGGAAACTTGATTTCCACTTTCTGAACCATCTCCAGCCTTGCTTCCCTCTCTCTGTAACATCTCCAGATTTGCTTTCCAGTCTCTGTAACGTCTCCAGCCTTGCTTTCCTCTCTCTGTAACATCTCCAGCTTTGCGTTCCTGTCTCTGTAACATTTCCAACTTTGCTTTCCTCACTCTGTAACATCTGCAAACTTGCTTTCCTATCTCTGTACCATCTCCGGCCTTGCTTTCCACTATCTGAACCATCTCTAGCCTTGCTTTCCTATCTCTGAAACATCTCCAGCCTTGCTTTCCTATCTCTGTAACATCTCCGGCCTTGCTTTCCTCTCTCTGTAACATCTGTAAACTTGCTTTCCCATCTCTGTAACATCTCCGGCCTTGCTTTCGTCTCTCTGTACCATCTCCAGCTTTGCGTTGCTCTCTCCGCAATACCTCCAGCATTGCATTGCACTCTTTGAAACATCTCCAGACTTGCTTTCCTATCTCTGTAACATCTCTCGCCTTGCTTTCCTCTCTCTGTGACATCTCCAACCTTGCTTTCCTCTCTCTTTAACATCTACAAAATTGCTTTCCTGTCTCTGTAACATCTCTCGCCTTGCTTTCCTCTCTCTGTAACATCTCAAGCCTTGCAATCCAATCTCTTTCGCATCTCCACCCTTGCATTCCTATCTCTGTAAGCTCTCCTGACTTGCTTTTCTGTCTCAGAATTATCTCCAGCCTTGCTATTTACTCTCTGTAACATGTCCAGCCTTGCTTTCCTCACACTCCTCAACATCTCCAGACCTATTTTCCTATTTGTGTAACATATTCAGCCTTGCTTTCCTATCTCTGTAACATCTCCAGCCTCCCTTTACTCTATCTGTAACATCTCCAGCCTTGCTTACCTATCTCTGTACATCTCCAGCCTTGCTTCCCTCTCTCTGTAATATCTCCAGATTTGCTTTCCTCTCTTTGTAACGTCTCCAGCCTTGCTTTCCACTATCTAAAACATCTCCAACCTTGCTTTCCTCTCTCTGTAACATCTGCAAACTTGCTTTCCTATCACTGTAACATCTCCGGCCTTGCTTTCCCATCTCTGTACCATCTCCAGACTTGCTTTCCACACTCTGAAACATCTGCAAACTTGCTTCCCTATCTCTGTATCATCTCCAGCCTTGCTTTCCTATCTCTTTTGCATTTCCAGCCTTGCTTTCCTATCTCTGTAAATTCTCCAGCCTTGCTTTCCTCTCTCTGTAACATCTGCAAACTTGCTTTACTATCTCTGTAACATCTCCAGCCTTGCTTTCCACTATCTGAACCACCTCCAGCCTTTCTTTCCTATCTCTGTAACATCTCCAGTCTGGCTTTCCTATCTCTGTAACATTTCCAGCCTTGCTTTCCCATCTCTGTAACATCTCCGGCCTTGCATTCCTCTCTCTGTAACATCTCTGGCCTTGCTTTCCACTCTCTGAACCATCTCCAGCCTTGCTTTCCTCTCTCTGTAACGTCTCCAGCTTTGCTTTCCTATCTCTGTAACATCTGCAAACTTGCTTTCCTCTCTCTGTAACATCTCCAGCCTCGAATTCCACTCTCTGAAATATCTCCAGCTTTGCTTTCCTCTTTCTGTCACATCTCCAGCCTTGCTTTCCTATCTCTAACATCTCCAGCTTCGCGTACCTCTCTGTGTAACATCTCCAGCCTTGCTTTGCACTCACTGTAACATCTCCAGCCTTCCTTTTCTCTCTCTCCGTAAACATGTCCAGCCTTGCTTTCCTATCTCATTAACATCTCCAGCCTTGCATCCCTATCTCAGTAACCTCTCATGACTTACTTTCCTGTCTCAGAATTATCGCCTGCCTTGCTATTTACTCTCTGTAACATGCCCAGCCTTGCTTTCCTCACACTCCTAAACATCTCCAGACTTATTTTCCTATCTGTGTAACTTCTTCAGCCTTGCTTTCCCTTCTCTGTAATATCTCCAGCCTTGGTTTCCTCTATCTATAACATCTCCTGCCTTGCGTTCCAATCTCTATAACATCTCCGGCCTTGCCTTCCACTATCTGATTCATCTCCAGCCTTGCTTTCCTCTCGCTGGAACATCTCCAGCCTTGCTTTCCTCTCTTTGTAACATCTCCAGTCTTGCTTTCCTCTCTCTGCAACATCTGCAAACTTGCTTTCCTATCTCTGTAACATCTCCAGCCTTGCTTTCATATCTCTCTTACATCTCCAGCCTTGCTTTCCTCTCGCTGTAACATCTCCAGCCTTGCTTTCCTCTCTCTGTAACATCTCCAGTCTTGCTTTCCTCTCTCTCTAACATCTGCAAACTTGTTTTCCTATCACTGCAACATCTCCGGCCTTGCTTTCCTATCTCTGTACAATCTCCGGCCTTGCTTTCCTCTCTGTGTAACATCTCCAGCCTTGCTTTCCTCTCTCTGTAATATCTCCAGCCTTGCTTTCTATCTCTGTAACAACTCCAGACTTGTTTTCCTATCTCTGTAACATCACCAGCCTTCCTTTCCTCTCTGTCCATAACATCTCCAGCCTTGCTTTCCTGTCACATTCACATATCCAGCCTTGCATTCCTATCTCTTTAACCTCACCAACCTTGCTTTCCTCTCTCTGTAATATCTCCAGCATTACTTTCCTTTCTCTGTAACATTACCAGAACGCATTCCTATCTCTGTATCATCTCCAGCATTGCATTCCTGTCTCAGCAATATCTCCAGCCTTGCTTTCCTCTCTCTGTACCATCTCCAGCATTTCTGTCCTACCTCTGTAAAGTCTCCAGACTTGTTTTCCTCTCTCCGTAACATCTCCAGATTTGTTTTTCTATCTCTGTGACATCACCACACTTGTATTCCCCTTTCTGTAACATCTCCAGCCTGGCATTTCTATCTCTGAAAGCTCTCCAGATTTGCTTTCCTATCTCTAACATCACCAGCCTTGCTTTCCTATCTCTTTTGCATCTCCAGCCTTGCTTTCCTCTGTCTGTAACATCTTCTGCATTGCTTTCCCATATCTGTAACATATCCAGCCTTGCTTTCGTATCACTGTAACATCTCCAGCCTTGCTTTCCTATCTCATTAACATCTCCAGCCTTGCTTTCATATCTCTGTAACATCGCCGGCATTGCATTCCTATCTCTGTAACATCTCCGGCCTTGCTTTCCCCCCTCCGTAACATCTCCAGACTTGCTTTCCACACTCTGAAACATCCCCATCCTTGCTTTCCTGTCTCTATAACATCTCCAACCTTGCTTTCCTCTCTCTGTAAAATCTCCAACCTTGCTTTCCTATCTCTGTCGCATCTTCGGCCTTGCTTTCCTCTCTCCGTAATATCTCAAGCCTTGCAATCCAATCTCTTTCGCATCTCCAGCCTTGCATTCCTATCTCTGTAACCTCTCCTGACTTGCTTTTCTGTCTCAGATTTATCTCCAGCCTTGCTATTTACTCTCTGTAACATGTTCAGCCTTGCTTTCCTCACACTCCTCAACATCTCCAGACCTATTTTCCTATCTGTGTAACATATTCAGCCTTGCTTTCCTTTCTCTGGAACATCTCTCGCCTTCCTTTCCTCTCTCTGTAACATGTGGAAACTTGCTTTCCACTTTCTGAACCATCTCCAGCCTTGCTTCCCTCTCTCTATAATATCTCCAGATTTGCTTTCCACTCTCTGTAACGTCTCCAGCCTTGCCTTCCTCTCTCTGTAACATCTGCAACCTTGCTTTCCTATCTCTGTAACATCTCCAGACTTGCTTTCCACTCTCTGAACCATCTCCAGCCTTGCTTTCCTCTCTCTGTAACATCTCCAGCTTTGCGTTCCTCTCTCTGTAACATCTCCGGCCTTGCTTTCCTCTCTCTGTAACATCTCCAGCCTTGCATTCCACTCTCTGAAATATCTCCAGCCTTGCTTTCCTATCTCTAACATCTCCAGCTTCGCGTACCTCTCTGTGTAACATCTCCAGACTTGCTTTCCACTCTCTGAAATATCTCCAGCCTTGCTTTCCTATCTCTGTAACATCTCTAGCTTTGCTTTCCTCTCTCTGTAACGTCTCCAGCCTTGCTTTCCTCTCTCTGTAACATCTCTAGCCTTGCTTTCCTCTATCTGTAACATCTGCAAGCTTTCTTTACTTTCTCTGTAACATCTCCGGCCTTGCTTTCCTATCTCTGTATCATCTCCAGCCTTGCTTTCCTACCTCTTTTGCATTTCCAGCCTTGCTTTCCAATCTCTGTAAAATCTCCAGCCTTGCTTCCCGCTCTCTGTAACATCTGCAAAATTGCTTTATGTTCTCTGTAACATCTCCGGCCTTGCTTTCCACTATCTGAACCACCTCCAGCCTCTCCTTCATCTCTCTGTAACATCTCCAGCTTTGCGATCTTCTCTCTGTAACATTTCCAACCTTGATTTCCTCTCTCTGTAACATCTCCAGCCTTGCTTTCCACTATTTGTACCATCTCCAGCCTTGCTTTCCACTATCTGAACCATCTGCAGCCTTGCTTTCCACTCTCTGAAACATCTCCAGCCTTGCGTTCCACTCTCTGAAACATCTCCAGCCTTGCTTTCCTCTCTCTGTAACATCTGTAAACTTGCTTTCCCATCTCTGTAACATCTCCAGCATTGCTTGGCACTCTCTGAAACATCTCCAGACTTGCTTTCCTATCTCTGTAACATCTCTCGCCTTCCTTTCCTCTCTCTGTAACATGTGGAAACTTGCTTTCCACTTTCTGAGCCATCTCCAGCTTTGCTGTCCAGTCTCTGTAACGTCTCCAGCCTTGCTTTCCTATCTCTGTAACATCTCTGGTCTTGCTTTCCTATCTCTGAACCATCTCCAGCATTGCTTTCCTCTCTCTGTAACATCTGCAAACTTGCTTTCCTTTCTCTGTAACATCTCCGGCCTTGCTTTACTATCTCTGTAACATCTCCAGCTTTGCTTTTCTCTCTCTGTAACCTCTCCAGCTTTGCGTTCCTCTTTCTGTAACATCTCCAGCCTTGCTTTCATATCTCTGTAACATCTCCAGCATTGTATTCCTATCTCTGTAACATCTCCTGTCTTGCTTTCCTCTTTTTCTAACACCTGCAAACTTGCTTTACTTATCTCTGTAACATATCCGGCCTTGCATTCCTATCTCTGTAACATCTTCCGCCTTGCTTTCCTATCCCTCTAACATCTCCAGCTTTGCTTTCCACTCTCTGTAACGTCTCCAGCCTTGCCTTCCTCTCTCTGTAACATCTGCAAACTTGCTTTCCTATCTCTGTACCATCTCCAGTCTGGCTTTCCTATCTCTGTAACATTTCCAACCTTGCTTTCATATCCCTGTAACATCTCCGGTCTTGCTTTCCTCTCTCTGTAACATCTCCAGCCTTGCTTTCCACTCTCTGTAACATCTCTGGCCTTGTTTTCCACTCTCTGTAACAACTCCAGCCTTGCTTTGCTCTCTTTGTAACATCTGCCAACTTGTTTTTTTTTAACTCTGTAACATCTCCGGCCTTGCTTTATTATCTCTGTAACATCTCCAGCTTTGCTTTTCTCTCTCTGTAACCTCTCCTTCTTTGCTTTCCTCTTTCTGTAACATCTCCAGCCTTGCTTTCATATCTCTGTAACATCTCCGGAATTGTATTCCTATCTCTATAACATCTACGGCCTTACTTGCCTCTCTCTGTAACATCTCTAGCCTTGCTTTCCACTCAGTGTACCATCTCCAGCGTTGCTTTCCTCTCGCTGTAACATCTCCAGCCTGGCTCTCCACTCTCTGTAACATCTCCAGCCTTGCTTTCCTCTCTCTGAACCATCTCCAGCCTTGCTTTCCTCTCTCTGTAACATCTCCAGCTTTGCGTTCCTCTCTCTGTAACATCTCCAGCCTTGCACTCCTCTCTGTGTAACATCTGCAAACTTGTTTTCCTATCTCTGTAACATCTCTGGTCTTGCTTTCCACTCTCTATAACATCTCCAGCCTTGCTTTCATATCGGTGTAACATCTCCTGACTTGTTTTTCTCTCGCATTAACATCTCCAGCTTTGATTTCCTCTCTCAGGAATATATCCAGCCTTGCTATACACTATCTGTAACACATCTCGACTTACTTTCCTATCACTGTAACATCTTCAGCCTTGCTTTCCTATCTCATTAACATCTCCAGCCTGGCATTCCTATCTCTGTAACTCTCCAGAATTGCTTTCCTTATCTCTGTAACATCTCCTGACTTATTTCCTGTCACTGTAACATCACCAGCCTTACTTTCCTATCTCTTTTGCATCTCCACATTTGCTTTCCTATCTCTGTAACATCTCCTGACCTGTTTCCCTCTCTCAGTAACATCTCCACCTTTGCTTTCCTGTCTTAGTAATATATCCAGCCTTGGTATTCACTCTCTGTAACACCTCTCGCCTTGCTTTTCTATATCTGTAACTTCCCCAGCCTTGCTTTTCTCTATCGGTAACATCTCCAGCATTGCTTTCCTATCACTGTAACATCTCCAGGCTTGCTTTCTTCTCCCTGTAATGTCTCCAGCCTTACTTTCCTATCCCTGCACAATCTCTGACCTTGCTTTCCTATCTCTGTATCATCTCCAGCTTTGACTTCCTATCTCTGTAGCATCTCCAGCCTTGCCTTCCTATCTCTGCAGCATCTTCGGCCTTACTTTGCTTTCTCTGTAACACCTCCAGACTTGCTTTCCACTCTGTAACACCTGCAAACTAGCTTTCCTATCTCTGTAACATTTCCGGCCTTGCTTTACTATCTCTGTACCATCTCCGGCCTTGCTTTCCATTATCTGAACCATCTCCAGACTTGCTTTTCTCTCTCTGTAACATCTGCAAACTTGCTTTACTATCTCTGTAACATCTCCAGCTTTGCTTTCCTCTCTCTGTAACATCTGCAAACTTGCTTTACTATCTCTGTATCATCTCCAGCCTTGCTTTCATATCTCGGTAACATCTCCGGCCTTGCTTTCCTATCTCTTTAACATCTCCAGCCTGGCATTCCTCCCTCTGTAACTCTCCAGACTTGCTTTCCTTATCTATGTAACATCTCCTGACTTATTTCCTATCTCTGTAACGTCTCCAGCCTTACCTTCCTGTCACTGTAACATCACCAGCCTTGTTTTCCTATCTCTTTCGCATCTCCAGCCTTGCTTTCCTATCGCTGTAAAATCTCCAGACTTGCTTTCCTATCTCTGTAACATCTCGTGACTTGTTTCCCTCTCTCAGTAACATCTCCACCTTTGCTTTCCTGTCTCAGTAATATATCCAGCCTTGCTATTCACACTCTTTAAAACCTCTCGCCTTGCTTTTCTATCTCTGTAACTTCCCCAGCCTTGCTTTTTTCTATGGGTAACATCTCCAGCATTGCTTTCCTCTCTCTGTAACATCTGCAAACTTGCTTTCCTCTCTCAGTAATATATCCAGCCTTGCTATTCACTCTCTGTAACACCTCTCTCCTTACTTTCCTATCACTGTAACATCTTCAGCCTTGCTTTCCTATCTCATTAACATCTCCAGCCTGGCATTCCTATCTCTGTAACTCTCCAGACTTGCTTTCCTTATCTATGTAACATCTCCTGACTTATTTCCTATCTCTGTAACGTCTCCAGCCTTACCTTCCTGTCACTGTAACATCACCAGCCTTGCTTTCCTATTTCTTTTGCATCTACAGCCTTGCTTTCCTCTCGCTGTAACCTCTCCAGACTTGCTTTCCTATCTCTGTAACATCTCGTGACTTGTTTCCCTCTCTCAGTAACATCTCCACCTTTGCTTTCCTGTCTCAGTAATATATCCAGCCTTGCTATTCACACTCTATAACACCTCTCGCCTTGCTTTTCTATCTCTGTAACCTCCTCGGCCTTGCTTTTCTCTACCTGAAACATCTCCAGAATTGCTTTCCTATCACTGTAACACCTCCAGGCTTGCTTTCTTCTCCCTGCAATGTCTCCAGCCTTACTTTCCTATCCCTGTACCATCTCTAACCTTGCTTTCCTATCTCTGTATCATCTCCAGCCTTGCCTTTATATCTCTGTAACATCTCCAGACTTGCTTTCCTCTCTCTCTGTAACACCTGCAAACTAGCTTTACTATCTCTGTAACATTTCCGGTCTTGCTTTACTATCTCTGTAACATCTCCGGCCTTGCCTTCCACTATCTGAACCATCTCCAGCCTTGCTTTCCTCGCTCTGTAACATCTCCAGCTTTGCTTTCCTCTCTCTGTAACATCTACAACCTTGCTTTCCTCGCTCCGTAACATCTCCAGCTTTGCTTTCCTCTCTCTGTAACATCTGCAAACTTGCTTTACTATCTCTTTAACATCTCCAGCCTTGCATTCCTCTCTCTGTAACTCTCCAGCCTTGCTTTCCTTATCTCTATAACATCTACGGCCTTACTTGCCTCTCTCTGTAACATCTCTGGTCTTGCTTTCCACTCTCTATAACATCTCCAGCCTTGCTTTCATATCGGTGTAACATCTCCTGACTTGTTTTTCTCTCGCATTAACATCTCCAGCTTTGATTTCCTGTCACAGTAATATATCCAGCCTTGCTATTCACTCTCTGTAACAACTCTCGCCTTACTTTCCTATCACTGTAACATCTTCAGCCTTGCTTTCCTATCTCATTAACATCTCCAGCCTGGCATTCCTATCTCTGTAACTCTCCAGACTTGCTTTCCTTATCTCTGTAACATCTCCTGACTTATTTCCTATCTCTGTAACGTCTCCAGCCTTACTTTCCTGTCACTGTAACATCACCAGCCTTGCATTCCTATCCAATTTGCATCTCCAAATTTGCTTTCCTATCTCTGTAACATCTCCTGACCTGTTTCCCTCTCTCAGTAACATCTCCACCTTTGCTTTCCTGTCTTAGTAATATATCCAGCCTTGGTATTCACTCTCTGTAACACCTCTCGCCTTGCTTTTCTATCTCTGTAACTTCCCCAGCCTTGCTTTTCTCTATCGGTAACATCTCCAGCATTGCTTTCCTATCACTGTAACATCTCCAGGCTTGCTTTCGTCTCCCTGTAATGTCTCCAGCCTTACTTTCCTATCCCTGTACAATCTCTGACCTTGTTTTCCTATCTCTGTATCATCTCCAGCTTTGCCTTCCTATTTCTGTAACATCTCCGGCCTTGCCTTCCTATCTCTGCAGCATCTTCGGCCTTGCTTTGCTTTCTCTGTAACATCTCCAGACTTGCTTTCCTCTCTGGAACACCTGCAAACTAGCTTTCCTATCTCTGTAACATTTCCGGCCTTCCTTTACTATCTCTGTACCATCGCCGGCCTTGCTTTCCATTATCTGAACCATCTCCAGACTTGCTTTCCTCTCTCTGTAACATCTCCAGCTTTGCTTTCCTCTCACTGTAACATCTACAACCTTGCTTTCCTCTCTCTGTAACATCTGCAAACTTGCTTTACTATCTCTGTATCATCTCCAGCCTTGCTTTCATATCTCTTTAACATCTCCAGCCTTGCTTTCCTATCTCTTTAAGATCTCCAGCCTGGCATTCCTCTCTCTGTCACTCTCCATACTTGCTTTCCTTATCTACGTAACATCTCCTGACTTATTTCCTATCTCTGTAACGTCTCCAGCCTTACTTTCCTGTCACTGTAACATCTCCAGCCTTGCTTTCCTATCTCTTTTGCATCTCCAGCCTTGCTTTCCTATCGCTGTAACCTCTCTAGACTTGCTTTCCTATCTCTGTAATATCTCGTGACTTGTTTCCGTCTCTCAGTAACATCTCGACCTTTGCTTTCCTGTCTCATTAATATATCCAGCCTTGCTATTCTCACTCTGTAACACCTCTCGCCTTGCGTTTCTATCTCTGTAAGCTCCCCGGCCTTGCTTTTCTCTCCCTGTAACATCTCCAGCATTGCTTTGCTATCACTGTAACACCTCCAGGCTTGCTTTCTTCTCCCTGTAATGTATCCAGCCTTACTTTCCTATCCCTGTACAATCTCAAACCTTGCTTTCATATCTCTGTATCATCTCCAGCCTTGCCTTCCTATCTCTGTAGCATCTCCAGCCTTGCCTTCCTATCTCTGTAGCATCTCCAGCCTTGCCTTCCTATCTCTGTAGCATCTTCGGCCTTGCTTTGCTTTCTCTGTAAAATCTCCAGACTTGCTTTCCTCTCGCTGTAACACCTGCAAACAAGCCTTACTATCTCTGTAACATTTCCGGTCTTGCTTTACTATCTCTGTAACAACTCCGGCCTTGCCTTCCACTATCTGAACCATCTCCAGCCTTGCTTTCCTCTCTCTGGAACATCTCCAGCTTTGCTTTCCTCTCTCTGTAACATCTACAACCTTGCTTTCCTCTCTCTGTAACATCTCCAGCTTTGCTTTCCTCTCTCTGTAACATCTGCAAACTTGCTTTCCTATCTCTTTAACATCTCCAGCCTGGCATTCCTCTCTCTGTAACTCTCCAGCCTTACTTTCCTTATCTCTGTAACATCTCCCGCCTTGCTTTCCTCTCTCTGTAACATCTACGGCCTTACTTGCCTCTCTCTGTAACATCTCTAGCCTTGCTTTCCACTCAGTGTACCATCTCCAGCCTTGCCTTCCTCTCTCTGTAACATCTCCACCCTGGCTTTCCACTCTCTGTAACATCTCCAGCCTTGCTTTCCTCTCTCTGCACCATCTCCAGCCTTGCTTTCCTCTCTCTGTAACATGTCCAGCTTTGCGTTCCTCTCTCTGTAACATCTCGAGCCTTGCTCTCCTCTCTGTGTAACATCTGCAAACTTGCTTTCCTATCTCTGTAACATCTCCAGTCTTGCTTTCCACTCTCTATAACATCTCCAGCCTTGCTTTCATATCGGTGTAACATCTCCTGACTTGTTTTTCTCTCGCATTAACATCTCCAGCTTTGATTTCCTCTCTCAGTAATATATCCAGCCTTGCTATTCACTCTCTGTAACACCTCTCTCCTTACTTTCCTATCACTGTAACATCTTCAGCCTTGCTCTCCTATCTCATTAACATCTCCAGCCTGGCATTCCTATCTCTGTAACTCTCCAGACTTGCTTTCCTTATCTCTGTAACATCTCCTGACTTATTTCCTATCTCTGTAACGACTCCAGCCTTACTTTCCTGTCACTGTAACATCACCAGCGTTGCTTTCCTATCTCTTTTGCATCTCCAAATTTGCTTTCCTATCTCTGTAACATCTCCTGACTTGTTTCCCTCTCTCAGTAACATCTCCAGCTTTGCTTTCCTGTCTCAGTAATATATCCAGCCTTGGTATTCACTCTCTGTAACACCTCTCGCCTTGCTTTAATATATCTGTAACTTCCCCAGCCTTGCTTTTCTCTATCGGTAACATCTCCAGCATTGCTTTCCTATCACTGTAACATCTCCAGGCTTGATTTCTTCTCCCTGTAATGTCTCCAGCCTCACTTTCCTATCCCTGTACAATCTCTAACCTTGCTTTCCTATCTCTGTATCATCTCCAGCCTTGCCTTCCTATCTCTGTAGCATCTCCAGCCTTGCCTTCCTATCTCTGCAGCATCTTCGGCCTTGCTTTCCTTTCTCTGTAACATCTCCAGACTTGCTTTCCTCTCTGTAACACCTGCAAACTAGCTTTCCTATCTCTGTAACATTTCCGGCCTTGCTTTACTATCTCTGTAACTTCCCCAGCCTTGCTTTTTTCTATGGGTAACATCTCCCGCATTGCTTTCCTCTCTCTGTGACATCTGCAAACTTGCTTTCCTATCTCTTTAACATCTCCAGCCTGGCATTCCTCTCTCTGTAACTCTCCAGCCTTGCTTTCCTTATCTCTGTAACATCTCTCGCCTTGCTGTCCTATCTCTTTAACATCTCCAGCCTGGCATTCCTCTCTCTGTCACTCTCCAGACTTGCTTTCCTTATCTACGTAACATCTCCTGACTTATTTCCTATCTCTGTAACGTCTCCAGCCTTACCTTCCTGTCACTGTAACATCACCAGCCTTGCTTTCCTATCTCTTTTGCATCTCCAGCCTTGCTTTCCTCTCGCTGTAACCTCTCCAGACTTGCTTTCCTATCTCTGTAACATCTCGTGACTTGCTCCCCTCTCTCAATAACATCTCCACCTTTGCTTTCCTGTCTCAGTAATATATCCAGCCTTGCTATTCACACTCTGTAACACCTCACGCCTTGCTTTTCTATCTCTGTAACCTCCCCGGCCTTGCTTTTCTCTACCTGAAACATCTCCAGAATTGCTTTCCTATCACTGTAACACCTCCAGGCTTGCTTTCTTCTCCCTGTAATGTCTCCAGCCTTACTTTCCTATCCCTGTCCCATCTCTAACCTTGCTTTCCTATTTCTGTATCATCTCCAGCCTTGCCTTCATATCTCTGTAACACCTCCAAACTTGCTTTCCTCTCTCTCTGTAACACCTGCAAACTAGCTTTACTATCTCTGTAACATTTCCGGTCTTGCTTTACTATCTCTGCAGCATCTTCGGCCTTGCTTTGCTTTCTCTGTAACATCTCCAGACTTGCTTTCCTCTCTGGAACACCTGCAAACCAGCTTTCCTATCTCTGTAACATTTCTGGCCTTGCTTTACTATCTCTGTACCAGCGCCGGCCTTGCTTTCCATTATCTGAACCATCTCCAGACTTGCTTTCCTCTCTCTGTAACATCTCCAGCTTTGCTTTCCTCTCACTGTAACATCTACAACCTTGCTTTCCTCTCTCTTTAACATCTGCAAACTTGCTTTACTATCTCTGTATCATCTCCAGCCTTGCTTTCATATCTCTTTAACATCTCCGGCCTTGCTTTCCTATCTCTTTAAGATCTCCAGCCTGGCATTCCTCTCTCTGTCACTCTCCAGACTTGCTTTCCTTATCTACGTAACATCTCCTGACTTATTTCCTATCTCTGTAACGTCTCCAGCCTTACTTTCCTGTCACTGTAACATCTCCAGCCTTGCTTTCCTATCTCTTTTGCATCTCCAGCCTTGCTTTCCTATCGCTGTAACCTCTCTAGACTTGCTTTCCTATCTCTGTAACATCTCGTGACTTGTTTCCCTCTCTCAGTAACATCTCCACCTTTGCTTTCCTGTCTCATTAATATATCCAGCCTTGCTATTCTCACTCTGTAACACCTCTCGCCTTGCGTTTCTATCTCTGTAAACTCCCCGGCCTTGCTTTTCTCTCCCTGTAACATCTCCAGCATTGCTTTCCTATCACTGTAACACCTCCAGGCTTGCTTTCTTCTCCCTGTAATGTATCCAGCCTTACTTTCCTATCCCTGTACAATCTCAAACCTTGCTTTCATATCTCTGTATCATCTCCAGCCTTGCCTTCCTATCTCTGTAGCATCTCCGGCCTGGCCTTCCTATCGCTGTAGCATCTTCGGCCTTGCTTTGCTTTCTCTGTAACATCTCCAGACTTGCTTTCCTCTCTCTGTAACACCTGCAAACAAGCCTTACTATCTCTGTAACATTTCCGGTCTTGCTTCACTATCTCTGTAACATCTCCAGCCTTGCTTTCCTCTCTCTGTAACATCTCCAGCTTTGCTTTCCTCTCTCTGTAACATCTACAACCTTGCTTTCCTCTCTCTGTAACATCTACGGCCTTGCTTGCCTCTCTCTGTAACATCTCTAGCCTTGCTTTCCACTCAGTGTACCATCTCCAGCCTTGCATTCCTCTCTCTGTAACATCTCCACCCTGGCTTTCCACTCTCTGTAACATCTCTAGCCTTGCTTTCCTCTCTCTGAACCATCTCCAGCCTTGCTTTCCTCTCTCTGTAACATCTCCAGCTTTGTGTTCCTCTCTCTGTAACATCTCCAGCCTTGCTCTCCTCTCTGTGTAACATCTGCAAACTTGCTTTCCTATCTCTGTAACATCTCCAGTCTTGCTTTCCACTCTCTATAACATCTCCAGCCTTGATTTCATATCGGTGTAACATCTCCTGCCTTGTTTTTCTCTCGCATTAACATCTCCAGCTTTGATTTCCTGTCACAGTAATATATCCAGCCTTGCTATTCACTCTCTGTAACAACTCTCGCCTTACTTTCCTATCACTGTAACATCTTCAGCCTTGCTTTCCTATCTCATTAACATCTCCAGCCTGGCATTCCTATCTCTGTAACTCTCCAGACTTGCTTTCCTTATCTCTGTAACATCTCCTGACTTATTTCCTATATCTGTAACGTCTCCAGCCTTACTTTCCTGTCACTGTAACATCACCAGCGTTGCTTTCCTATCTCTTTTGCATCTCCAAATTTGCTTTCCTATCTGTGTAACATCTCCTGACTTGTTTCCCTCTCTCAGTAACATCTCCAGCTTTGCTTTCCTGTCTTAGTAATATATCCAGCCTTGGTATTCACTCTCTGTAACACCTCTCGCCTTGCTTTTCTATATCTGTAACTTCCCCAGCCTTGCTTTTCTCTATCGGTAACAACTCCAGCATTGCTTTCCTATCACTGTAACATCTCCAGGCTTGATTTCTTCTCCCTGTAATGTCTCCAGCCTTACTTTCCTATCCCTGTACAATCTCTAACCTTGCTTTCCTATCTCTGTATCATCTCCAGCCGTGCCTTCCTATCTCTGTAGCATCTCCAGCCTTGCCTTCCTATCTCTACAGCATCTTCGGCCTTGCTTTGCTTTCTCTGTAACATCTCCAGACTTGCTTTTCTCTCTCTGCAACATCTCCAGCTTTGCTTTCCTCTGTCTGTAACATCTACAACCTTGCTTTCCTCTCTCTGTAACATCTGCAAACTTGCTTTACTATCTCTGTATCATCTCCAGCCTTGCTTTCATATCTCAGTAACATCTCCGGCCTTGCTTTCCTATCTCTTTAACATCTCCCGCCTGGCATTCCTCTCTCTGTAACTCTCCAGACTTGTTTCCTTATCTATGTAACATCTCCTGACTTATTTCCTATCTCTGTAACGTCTCCAGCCTTACCTTCCTGTCACTGTAACATCACCAGCCTTGCTTTCCTATCTCTTTTGCATCTCCAGCCTTGCTTTCCTCTCGCTGTAACCTCTCCAGACTTACTTTCCTATCTCTGTAACATCTCGTGACTTGTTTCCCTCTCTCAGGAACATCTCCACCTTTGCTTTCCTGTCTCAGTAATATATCCAGCCTTGCTATTCACACTCTGTAACACCTCTCGCCTTGCTTTTCTATCTCTGTAACCTCCTCGGCCTTGCTTTTCTCTACCTGAAACATCTCCAGAATTGCTTTCCTATCACTGTAACACCTCCAGGCTTGCTTTCTTCTCCCTGTAATGTCTCCAGCCTTACTTTCCTATCCCTGTACCATCTCTAACCTTGCTTTCCTATCTCTGTATCATCTCCAGCCTTGCCTTCATATCTCTGTAACATCTCCAGACTTGCTTTCCTCTCTCTCTGTAACACCTGCAAACTAGCTTTACTATCTCTGTAACATTTCCGGTCTTGCTTTACTATCTCTGTAACATCTCCGGCCTTGCCTTCCACTATCTGAACCATCTCCAGCCTTGCTTTCCTCTCTCTGTAACATCTCCAGCTTTGCTTTCCTCTCTCTGTAACATCTACAACCTTGCTTTCCTCGCTCTGTAACATCTCCAGCTTTGCTTTCCTCTCTCTGTAACATCTGCAAACTTGCTTTCCTATCTCTTTAACATCTCCAGCCTGGCATTCCTCTCTCTGTAACTCTCAAGCCTTGCTTTCCTTATCTCTGTAACATCTCCCGCCTTGCTTTCCTCTCTCTGTAACATCTACGGCCTTACTTGCCTCTCTCTGTAACATCTCTGGTCTTGCTTTCCACTCTCTATAACATCTCCAGCCTTGCTTTCATATCGGTGTAACATCTCCTGACTTGTTTTTCTCTCGCATTAACATCTCCAGCTTTGATTTCCTCTCTCAGTAATATATCCAGCCTTGCTATTCGCTCTCTGTAACACCTCTCTCCTTACTTTCCTATCACTGTAACATCTTCAGCCTTGCTTTCCTATCTCATTAACATCTCCAGCCTGGCATTCCTATCTCTGTAACTCTCCAGACTTGCTTTCCTTATCTCTGTAACATTTCCTGACTTATTTCCTATCTCTGTAACGTCTCCAGCCTTACTTTCCTATCACTGTAACATCACCAGCCTTGCTTTCCTATCTCTTTTGCATCTCCAGCCTTGCTTTTCTATAGCTGTAACCTCTCCAGACTTGCGATCCTATCTCTGTAACATCTCGTGACTTGTTTCCCTCTCTCAGTAACATCTCCACCTTTGCTTTCCTGTCTCAGTAATATATCCAGCCTTGCTATTCACACTCTGTAACACCTCTCGCCTTGCTTTTCTATATCTGTAACCTCCCCAGCCTTGCTTTTCTCTATCTGTACCATCTCTAACTTTGCTTTCCTATCTCTGTATCATCTCCAGCCTTGCCTTCCTATCTCTGTAGCATCTCCAGCCTTGCCTTCCTATCTCTGTCGCATCATCGGCCTTGCTTTGCTTTCTCTGTAACATCTCCAGACTTGCTTTCCTCTCTCTGTAACATCTGCAAACTAGCTTTACTATCTCTGTAACATTTACGGTCTTGCTTTACTATCTCTGTAACATCTCCGGCCTTGCCTTCCACTATCTGAACCATCTCCAGCCTTGCTTTCCTCTCCCTGTAACATCTCCAGCTTTGCTTTCCTCTCTCTGTAACATCTGCAAACTTGCTTTCCTATCTCTTTAACATCTCCAGCCCGGCATTCCTCTCTCTGTAACTCTCCAGCCTTGCTTTCCTTATCTCTGTAACATCTCCTGACTTATTTCCTATCTCTGTAACTTCCCCAGCCTTGCTTTGCTATCTCTGCAACATTACCTGAATGCTATCCTGTCACTGTAACATCACCAGCCTTGCTTTCCACTCTGTGTAACATCTCCAGCCTTGCTTTCCCCTCTCTGTAACATCTCTCGCCTGGCATTCCTACCTCTGTAACCTCTCCAGACTTGATTCCCTATCGCTGTAACATCTCCTGACTTGCTTTCCTCTCTCTTTAACATCTCCAGCCTTGCTTTCCTATCTATGTAACATCGGAGGAGAAATTGCGCACTGCAGATGCTGGAGATCAGAGCTGAAAAATGTGTTGCTGGAAAGGCGCAGCAGGTCAGGCAGCATCCAAAGAGCACGAGAACCGACGTTTCTGGCATAAGCCCTTCTTCAGGAATGAGGAGGGTTTTGCCAAGCAGGCTAAGATAAAAGGTAGGGAGGAGGGACACGGGGATGGGGCGTTGGGAATGTGATAGGTTGAAGGAGGTTAAGGTGAGGGTGATAGGCCGGAGAGGGGGTGGGGGTGGAGATGTCGGGAAGAATATTGCAGGTCAACATGGCGGTGCTGAGTCCGAGGGTTGGGACTTAGATAAGGTGGGGGAGGGGAAATAAGGATGCTGGAGAAATCTGCATTCATCTCTTGTAGTTGGAGTGTTCCTTGGCGGAAGATGACGCGCTCTTCCTCCAGGCGTCGTGTTGCCATGGTCTGGTGATGGATCAGACCAAGTACCTGCATGTCCTTGGCGGAGTGGGAGTGGGAGTTAAAGTGTTCAGCCACGGGGTGGTTGGGTTGGTTGGTGCGGGTGTCCCAGATGTGGTCTCTGAAATGATCCACAAGTAAGCGCCCTGTCTCCCCAATGTATACGAGGCCATATCAGGTGCAGCGGATGCAGTAACTGATGCGTGTGGAGATGCAGGGGAATTTGTGACGGATATGGAAGGATCTCTTGGGGCCTTGGAGGAAGGTGAGGGGGGAGGTGTGGGTGCAAGTTTTGCATTTCTTGCGGTTGCAGGGGTAGGTGCTGGGAGTAGAGGTTGGGTTGATGGGAGATGTGGACCTGACGAGGGAGTTGCGCAGGGAGTGGTCTTTCCGGAATGCTGATAGGGGAGGGGAGAGAAATATATTCTTGGTGCTGGGGTCTGTTTGGAGGTGGCGGAAATGACGACGGATGATCCGATGTATGTGGTGGTTGGTGGGGTGGTAGGAGAGGACCAGTGGGGTTCTGTGCTGGTGGCGATTGGAGGGGCGGGGCTCAAAGGCCGAGGAGCGCGAAGTGGAGGAGATGCAACCTCGTCTGAGGGGAAATTGTGGTCTTTGCAGAAGGAGACCATCTGGGTTGTTCAGTATTGGAACTGGTCCTCTTGGGAGCAGATGCGGGGAGGCGAAGGAATTGGGAATATAGGATGGCGTTTTTTACAGGGGGCAGGGTGGTAGGAGGTGCAATCTTGGTCGCTGTGGGAGTCGGTCGGTTTATAGTAAATGTCTGTGTTGATTCGGTCGCCCAAGATAGAAATGGAGAGGTCTTTTTAACATCTCCAACCTTGCTTTCCACTCTCTGCAACATCTCCAGACTTGCTTTCCTATCTCATTAACATCGCCAGCCTTGCTTTCCTCTCTCTATAACATCTCCAGCCTTGTTTTCCTATCAGATTAACATCTCCCACCTTGCATTCCTATCTCTGTAACCTCTCCAGACTTGCTTTCCTATCTGTCTAACATTACCACAATGCTTTCCTATCTCCAGCCTTACATTCTTGTCTCAGTAATATCTGCAGCCTTGCTTTTCTATCTCTGCACCGTCTCCAGACTTGCGTTCCCCTCTCTGTAACATCTCTAGCCTTGCTTTCCTCTCTGTGTAACATCTCCAGCCTTGCTTTCCTATCTCTGTAACATCTCCAGCCTTGCTTTACTATCTCTGTAACATCTCCAGCCTTGCTTTCCTATCTCTGTAACATCTCCAGCCTTGCTTTCCTATCTCTGTAACATTACCAGACTTGCTTTTCTATCTCTGTAACGTCTCCAGACTTGCATTCCCCTCTCTTTAACATCTCCAGCCTTGCTTTCCTCTCTCTGTAAGATCTCTGGCCTGGCTTTTCTATCTCTGTGACATCTCCAGACTTGCATTCACCTCTCTGTAACATCTCCAGCCTTTTCTATGAAGTTCTCAGTATCTCGGATGATTGGGAGTGCATCCAGCTCCAGCTCCTGAACGCGGTGTCCCAGGAGCTGCTGCTGGGTGCACTTCCCACACACGTGTACTCATCAAAAAATTGAAATCTCCCTTAACTCTCACATCCTGCAGGAAGAACATGCGACTGCCCTAACTGCCATCTCGACTGCTGTAAGACTAGAGTTAAAAGGAGTTTACCTGAACTTATCAGCACCGTTTGTTGAGCTGCTGCTCACTGAAACCGCTCAAATCAAAGCACGACGACCTACTCAGCTCCTGACAGCATATCTATGGACCGCTCCACATTTAGTTTTGGCGAGGGAAGAAGGGAGTCACTACAGTGATGTAGCGATTGGGTCTTAAGCACTCCTTCACACCACATACACACACCTTTTCGTCAGTGCAGGTCACTGCTTGACCTTGGAAGGTGCCTTACTGAGGTCTTCCTTCTGGTCGTGGTGACTGCGTTGAAGCAAATACTCCCCCTGACATCCAATCCGCGTTGCCGCAGTCCTCTGGCATTTTCTGCCTAATAGTACTGCATTTATGAATACCTTGAATCTCTTCATTGCATTCTAAACAGTGTCTCACTCCCCAGGGAGAGAGGTTGAAATTCCACTCAATACAGGCTATTGGATAAAAAGCTTACCATTGGTCATATGAGTGGCAGTATGCTGATCTGCTCACTGGTTCTGCTTTTCCTTTTAGTTAGCGTATATTTATTCTGATAACCCTCCATTCCACTTTCCTGCATTTTCGCCCTAGCACTTGTTTAAAAATCTGTCCACCTCAGCCTTGAAGATATTTAGTGATCCAGCCTCAACAGCCTTCACAATTTTCTACAGTGGTTTTGCTCCCACTGATGTGGGACTTGGTGATCTTTAAACCCATGGCTTTTTTTATAACACTGTGTGGAAATTGAACATACGGTAAATGCTGTCCTATTCGATCACACCACCTCTGTGACCAGATGCAAAATCAAAAACGCAAAGTTTAGGAGCCTGCAATCTCTTCCCTCATCTTCCACATCAGGCTAAGGTACAGTTCATCCGGATCTAGGGATTTGCCCGCTTTTTATCCTGCATAAACTTCCAATTCTTCCTCAGCTTTTGTGTCAATTTGCTCAAAGCACTCTATTAGAGACTAACAATGAATCCAGGAACTGCTTCTCCAAAGTGAAGACAGATATGTAATCCGTGTTTAAAATATTCTATGGCTCTGTGCACAGGCTGCTTCCTCGGGCCCTAATACTCTCTATTGTTTCTCTTCTTAACTTCTTGCCCTTAATAAACCGATAAAATATCTTTGGATTATTGAAACTATTGCCTGCAAATGCTTTTGTTAACCCCATTTTTGTTCTTCTACTAACTTTCTCGGGTTTAGTCCTACACGTTCACTGCTCTTCTGGCACCCATTTTGGTATCTGCTACATATTGATATAAGACGTTCTCTGGAATAAATGACTAGGCATGTTTCCCCTCTTTAAAAAAAACAGTCACTGCCCTAATGAATGTTTGGAATTGAAATGCCTCAATACAATGATCCTATTATTGGATTTACACAACTCAATGAATTGGTTACATGTGTGCTCCTGTACACACGTGGTAGGGGAGCAGTATATCTCTGTAACAGCCCCGAGGGCTGAATTGAGGAACAACGCATGACGTAGGGGCAGCAGTTGACCATTTGGCTGTACCATTCAGAATGCTCATGTCTGATCTGAGTGTGTCTGTCTATCCATCTCCTGTCTGTTCCCAAGAAACATTGACTGAACTGTCCAGCAAAGATCTGTCAAGCTCAGACTTATGCACTTAATGTTAAGGTCATCGGGTGTGTTGCTGAATAAAGAGACCTTGGAGTGCAGGTTCATAGCTCTTTGAAAGTGGAGTCGCAGGTAGATAGGATAGTGAAGAAGGCGTTTGGCATGCTTTCCTTTATTGTTTAGACTATTGAGTATGGAATAGGGAGGTAATGTTGCTGCTGGACAGGACATTGGTAAGGCAACTGTTGGAATATTGCGTGCAATTCTAGTCTCCTACCTATTGGAAAGAAGTTGTGAAGCTTGAAAGGGTTCAGAAAAGATTTACAAGGATGTTGCCAGGGTTGGAGGATTTGAGATATATAGAGGCTGAACAGGCTGTGGCTGTTTTCCCTGGAGCGTCGGAAGCTGAGGGGTGACTTTATGTAGGTTTACAAAATTATGAGGGGCATGGATAGGATAAATAGACAAAGTCTTTTCCCTGGGGTCAGGGAATCCAGAACTAGAAGGCAGAGGTTTAGGGTGAGAGGGGAAAGATATAAAAGAGACCTAAGGGGCAACGTTTTCACGCAGACCGTGGTACTTATATGAACTGAGCTGCCAGAGGATGTGGTGGAGGCTGGTACAACTGCAACATTTAAGAGGCATTTGGATGGATATATAAATAGTTACGGTTTGGAGGGATATGGGCTGCATGCTGACAGGTGGGACTAGATTGAGTTGGGATATCTGATCGGCATGGACGGGTCGGACCGAAAGGCCTGCTTCCATGCTGAATATCGCTGTGACTATGACTCTATAAAAAATTCTTCACTGCTCACTGAAAATGAGGACACCACAGGTAGCACAACACTAAAGTGAAAGGGACGTCCTTATTTCTTTGTGAGACCTGTTATTTTAAAACTGAACATCAAATCACCACCTATTTTCAGAAATAAGGAAAGAGTAATTAGGAATAAACATAAACCATTGCAGACTCCAAACCTGTCCCACATTGCCACTGACCCTTTCGAATTGAATATGTATCAAACACAGCCTCTGTTGCTGTCTCAGGAAGAGAGTACCTGATAGCATAACACCACATGAGCATGAAAAATGTAGCAGAGTCTGTTATGCCATTCAATCATTTCTTATATGTCCCTCAACGTCATTCTCCTGCATTCCTCCGACAATCCTTGATCGCCTTATAAATCAAAAACTTATCTATTTGTGTCTTAATGACACTCGTGTCTGTGTGTGTGTGATTGTGTATGTGTGTCTCCATCTGCTTGTCATCTGTGTCTTTATGCGTCTACGTCTGTCTTTCTGTGTATCAGCCTGTGTGTTGTATCTGTGTTTGTGTCTATTTGTGTGTGACTCTATATGCCTGTATGCGTTTCTACATGTGAGTCTGCCTACCCCCTTGTATATATTGTGTTTGTTCGTATGTTGGGGTGTTTACCAATAATTCTGTGTATTTCAGTGTCTGCATCTATATTTTTTGGGGGAAGTGAAAGGACTGTCGTTGGAACTACCAATGGGTTTAAAGTGAGAATTGTCTTTCACTGAGCACTGCTCCTTAATCGGTAAGTGGGATATGGATGTTTCAGGAACTCCATGCGAGTTATCCCAGTCCACTCCATCTTGTACTAGAGTCCTCCCCATATGGCGGTGTTAGGCAGGTGAGGGAATGGATATTGGGAACTCTTGATTCTTCACTGAGGGGCATGGATAGGATAAATAGACAAAGTCTTTTCCCTGGTTTGGCCATTTATGTCCTATTCCAGGCTGTTTCTCTTGGAATGGGAGAATGGGAGGGAGGGAGTGAGGGCAGGGGTGGGTGGCCCTGCAGTTAGTGCTGGTGTTGGTGGGGCTGGGGCTAGTTGTGAGGTGTCCGGCATGAGTCAGTCGATAGTGTTATTAGTGTGGGGTGTATTGCGTAGGTGACAGAGAAAGTGTGGGAAGGAAGTTGCTGAATTCAATAGTGAGAGTGGTACTGCCTGAGCCTTATTTGGAAAGAGAGCATGAGGATTGTCTGGGGGTAGGTGCGAGAACAGATACACAGTGAGTGTGAGGGAGCAGAGAGAATATGGTGACCTTTATCCTGACAGAGTGGGTAGGTTATTGATGCTTGTCCTGTATTTCTTCAGATCATCTCAGTGTCGAGGTGAGACTCCCTGAATGTTTTGTCCAAGTCTCTCATTAATAATGACACAGAGCTGACCCTCAGATTCCACAGAATCAGTTTAGCTAGAGCTTAAAAATAGCAAGGAGATGCAAATATTGGTGTGTTATATATCGAAACCAAAACGGTTGCAGGAAATCTGAGCATCATATGCTCTGGAAATTAGATATGCAAGTATCATGGATACTGCAGTTTTGTTGGTTAGTCTCAAGTTGCGTCTAAACTGCATTAACTAAGTGACTGCTCCCGCTGTGAAAGCTAAATTCGATAAGTGCATATGAGGTGGGTTGAAGAGTATGTTGTGAAGCAAACTAGAGAGCAGGTTATTTTGGATTTGGTGTTGTGTGGCCAGAAGGATGAATTAATAACCTTGCTCTGAAACAGCTTTTAAGGAATAGTGACATTAATAAGGTGCATTTTACACGGTGTCTGCATATAAAATAGAATGCTTGAGTATTCTGTCAAACATCATGGTAGCCTGGAGGGTCAAGTTCATTCCAGTGAATTGGGAAAGTACAATATAACATTCAGTCGTACACAAGCAATGATTGTTAGAGTCATAGAGTCCGACAGCACGGAGACAGGCCCTTCGGCACAAACTGGTCCATTCTGACAAAAATGTCCATTCACCCTAACCCCATTGCCCTGTATTTTTCTAATCCTTTCCGGTCCGTGTATTTGTCCAAATGCCTTTTAAATGTTGCAAATGTTCCCGCCTCAACCTCTTCCGCTGGCACATCATTCCATATGCGTATCACCCCTGTGTGAAAAGCAGTTGATCCTCAGGTTCCCTTTTATTGTTTCCCCTCTGACCTTAAATTGATGTCGTCTTGTCCGTGATTGCCTAACCCTGGGAGAGAAAAAAACAGAGTGCATTCACTCTGTCCATCCCTCCCATGATCTTATACACTTCTATCAGATTCCCCCTCAGCCTCATACATCTAAAGTAAAAAGTCCTCGCTTGTCTAACCTCTCCCAATAACTCAGATCATTGAGTCATTTGCAACATTCTTGTAAATTTCTTCTGCACTCTTTCCAGTTTAATATCATCCTTCCCATTGCAAAGTGAACACAACTGAACATAACGCTCCCAGTATGGTCTCACCAGCATCCTGTATAATTGCAATGTAACTCCCTAATTTACATACTTAGTGATATACACTGATTAAGGCCACTGTGCCAAAAGCTTTCTTCACTACCCTGTCTACCTTTGAATCAACTTTCAGAGAACCATGCACCTGAATTCCAAGGTCCCTCTGTTCCACTGTACTCCTTAGGACCCAACCATTCACCATGAAACTCCAACGTTGATTTGACTTTCTAAAATGCAAGAACTTACACTGATCTATATTAAAATCCATTTGCCATTTCTCAGCCACTTCTACAGCTGATCAAGATACTGCTGCATTTTCTGAAATTTCACTCTCCATGATGCTGCTTATTTTCGTGTCATCTTCAAACTTACAAATCATGCCTATGCATTCTCATCTAAATCATAGATATATGTAATATGTAGTGGTCGCAGCAGCAACCCGTGAGGCATTCCACTAGTCACAGGCCTCCAGTCTGACAAGCATCCTTCCACAATAACCCTCTGCTTCCTACCATCAAGACAATTTTGAATCTAATTTGGCATCTCCTCCTAAATTTCATGCACTCTAACCCTCCAGAGTCGCATACCATGTGGAACCCCTGATTGAAGGCCTTACTGGAACTCATATAGATTACGTATACCACCCTGCCCTCCTCAATGTTGCTAGTCACATCATCAAAGAATTCGAACAAATTTGTGAGCCATGATCTCCCATGCACAAAGCCATGCTGAGTTTGATGATGGGCTTTTGCCTGAAACATTGATTTTCCTGTTCCTCGAATGCTGCTTGACCTGCTGTGCTTTTCCAGCTTTTCCGAGTCACACCCTGTATTTCCAAATGCATGTATATCTTATCTCTCAGAACCTTTTCCATTAAGATACCTAAACAGATTTTAGGTTTACATGTCTATAGTTCTCAGGTTTTTCATTGTAACCCTTCTTGAGTAGAGGGCACAGGTTTTGCTACCTTCCAGTCCTCCGGGACCTCACCCGTTGATCAGCGATGATGCAAAACTATCAGCCAGGGCTCCCGCAATTACTTCCCTTTCCTCCTGCAATGTTCCTGAATATATCTGGTCAGACCAGGAGATTCATACAAATACAAAGTCTGAAAAATACGTCTATTTCTTTCAGGTACAAATACTAAAGAAAGGAAAAGTGACACATTGATGTTTAACATAACAAATTCGAAAATGTATTAATCATAGGAAGTGGCTTCAGAAGAATTTCAGTCATTGTGGAAACCTGAGAATTTTCAGAAATTCACGATCCAGAAACGAGGGCCTTGAAATTGATCAGGAAATCAGAAAGAGAACATGAATGCTAACAAAAGGAACAAAAACACTGCATAAATCTAGAATCTGTATTTCAAAGGAAACAAAATAAAAGCAAGGTCAAATATGGAAATTTGTAATCAGGAGAGGAGAGTTTATTGTGAAGAATAGGGAAATCGTCAAGAAAATAATCAGTTACTATGCATCTGTCTTCATGGAGGAAGATCCACAAATCACCCAGTAATACCCAGTGATATTGGGCTTGTGCAACTAAAGACGTAAAGTCAATTCAAATCAGTAACAAGTTAATATTTGAAAGTGTAACTTGATTGAGCATTGCTAAGTCTGACAAGCCTGATGTACTTCAAATTAAAATGTCAGACATAAATCAGCAACAGAAGTATTAATTGCATTGTCGATGACTGTGTTGTATTTTCCTGTGTATTCTGCAGAGGCCGGAATCCATTGCAGATAAATGGAAGTTAGTAAACGTGGTCCAAGCACTATAGATTAATGGAAAGGATCCAAGCATCTATAATGGGAAGAAGACATAGTTTGGAGAACTGCCGACCAATTAACTTGACATCTGCAGGGAAAGTATTGAAATCTATTATACTGGATATTTAGAAATTAACAGCAACTCTGGAGAGAATCTGTATGTATTTCTGACAGATGTCTAACTAAATGTGCTATTGGTTGTCAGACCCGATCTACCACCATCTGAGAAAAGCAACAGGAAGTGACTTCACCACAGGAAATAACATCACCACAGGAAATGACATCAACAACCCAAAGAAACCTCAACATACAAATAGAAAACAGGAATTTTCAGCATTGCTTCGCATGAGGTCCACTGAAGATGTTACCGAGAAAGGTAATGAAACGTCTGGAAATGAACATTCCAAACCTGCATCCATTGTGTACAGTGTTGGTGACCCAATCTGAGAAAGAATATACTGACCACAAAAAAAGTGCAATGGACGTTCTCCAGATTAATGCCACAAATGGGGAGGTTGCTTGATGAGGAAACTCAACCTATATTCTCCAGAGTTTCAAAGAATGAGAGGAGGGTCACAGTGAAATTTAGAAAATTCACAAAACATATGACAATTTGGAAATGAACAGAACGCTTCCCTGGCTGTCTAGTCCACATTCAAGGCAAATAAATGCAAGATAAGAGATTGGCCACTTAAGACCGTAATAATGAGGAAATTCAACACTCGGTGAGAACTGCATAAAACAGGAGCATAGAAACCTGCTGGCAGGGTAAGATTAGGGAGAATCCTCAGATATTCTGCAAGTGTGTCAAGCAGGAAAGAATAACAAGGGCACAGGTAGGAGTCATTAGTGACTTGCCAAGTTGCATCCAAATCAACTTAGTGTAAGGAGACAGAGGGTAGTGGTTGAAGGCTCTTAGTGTGACTGGAGACCGGTGTCCAATGGTATAACACAGGGATCAGTGCTGTGTCCCTTATTATTTTGATTCGTAGGTGCTGGTGTTGGACTGGGGTGCACAAACCTAAAAATCACATAACATCAGGTTATAGTCCAGCAGGTTTATTCAGAGACACGTGTTTTCAAAGTGCATAACACCTGCTGAAGAAGCAGCCCTTCGAAGCTAGTGCCTCCGAATAAACCTTTTGGACTATAACCAGGTGTTGTGTGAACTATAACCTTCTTATTTGTGGTACTCATAAATGATGCAGCTTTGAATACAGACGGGGTTGGCGGGAGTATGACAACTAAGTTTGTGTTTGATACAAAGATTGGCCGGCTGGTTGGCAGTGCGGAGGAAGGCCTTATGTTACAGAAAGATACAGATGGAATGGTCAGATGGACAGATCAATAGCAGATGGAATGTAACCCTGATAAATATGAGATGATACACTTTAGAAGAAGGAACCAGACAGGGGAGTACTCAATGGATGGCAGCACAGGAGGATGCTTAGAGGGTGCTTCTCCACACATCCCTGAATGTGACTAAACAGGTTAATACACAATTTGAGAAAGCATTGGGGACGTAAACATAACCTTTATTCACCAGGACATAGATTATAAGAGCTGTGCGGAACTTTGGTTTGGCCAAGATGGAATACTGTATGTAGTTCTGGGAACCACATTACGGGAATGATCTGATTGTAGTGGAGGGGGCTCAGAGGAGATTCACCATGATGTTCCCAGGGATAGAGCAAAGCAACTATGGAGAGAGGCTGGATCAGCACGGGTTGTTTAGTTTGGAGCAGAGAAGGCTGAGTGGGCCGTGATTCGGAAGATAGTATTCCGAGGGACATGGATAGACAGCAGCTGTTCTTTTCAGTCAAAGGACCAAGAACAATGCAGCACATTTTAAAGTGATGTGTTTGAGATTTGGAGGGAAATTGAGGATTGTTTTTCACCCAGAGGGTGTTGGGGTCAGGAATGCCCTTCCTGAGAGAGGAGTTGTAATGGTAACTTCACAACCATAAGAAAATAGACGGCTGTGCAGTTGAACTGCCATAAGATTCACGGCTACAGGTCTTGTGTCGGAAAATCGTGCTTATGTAGACCGTGCGAAATTTCTGATGTCTGTGCTTCTGTGTGTGTATGGCTGTGGAAGGTGAATTATTGAGTAGCTTAAGACAGTAATTGATGGGCTTCTGAAGAGTATATTAACAAGGGTTTTAAGATTGAACTTGTAATATCTTCTGAAAATAAGTCAATGGCAAAATTAAGTGGAAAAAGGTTCAGCTTTCTTACAGTCTAATAACAGAGAATTGAGGACAGGGAAAAGGCAGATACTTCAGTTATGGAGCAAATACTTCAGTTATGTCTTCACAGAAGAAAACAAAACAAAAAAGAAAACTTCCCAACAATACTAGCGAACATTAGTCTGTTGAGAAAAAGAGAATAGAATGAAATTAGCAACCAAGCAGTTTTAGAGGACGTTTTGTAACTGAAAGTAATGAGCACAGATAAGGTCAACAGATATTTATCAAATGGGAATCATAGTTGAGAAAGTGACTTTTAGCATACTTATGGAGAAGCAATCAATACAATACGATTCGATTTTCAGGAAGAGTTTTGATAAAGACCCAAGCCTATTATGCAAATTAAAATCATATGGGACTGGGACTAATATGGCTTTAGAATGGGAGAGCTGGCAGGAAGCAGTGAGTAGGAATAAACAAGTTTTGTTTCGAGTGGAACCCTTGGCGGATATAGCAGGACTGGGGCTTGGGCCCAGCTATTCCAAATACACATCATATATTTGGTTGAGGAGATCAAATACAATATTTCCAAGTCTGCTGATGGCACTAAACAATATCGGATTGTGAATGGGTGAGCAGGATGTCAAAAACACTGCAAGGTGATTGAGACAAATGGAGTGTCTGGACAAATACGTGACAGATGAAGAGCAATGGGGGGAGCGGGGGATATCTGATGCTGTGACCTTTGATGGGAATAACAGAACGGGAGCCTATCATTTGAAAAGGGATTTTTTGAAAAATGATGATCTATAAAGGAACTTAAGCTGCATTCTTGTTTCCTTCTGTGCAGCCCTCCGAGGTCAGTGCAGGGCAGTGAGATCTGAAAGCAGAAGTCAATACTGGGAATTGAATTGGCACGCTGACCAGTATAGACAGACCCAACAAGTGGGGAGCTGTAACATTGAAAAGGATCTGGATCTCCCTGTACACCAGTCACTGAAAGCAATATTGCAGGAACAGAAAGCTGATAGGCAGATAAATCGTGTATTCACCTTCATTTCAGGAGTATTTGAATACAGGAATAATGGTGTATTATTGTAGCTGGACAGGGCCTTGGTGAGATCTCATTTCGAACATTGTGCAGTATTGTGTGCAGTTTTGGTCTCCTTGTCTTATAAAGGACAAACCTGACATTGAGGGAGAGCAGCGAAGAATGACCAGACTGATCTCTGGAATGGCAGGCTTGTTGTGGGAGAAGAATCTGGTGCAGCTGGGCCTGTATTCCAAGGGGTTTAGGAAAATGAGTGGAGATCTCTATGAAATACAGAAAATTCTGTCAGGACGAGTCAGATTGGAAGCAGCGGTGATAATTTCCCTCGGAGGGACATCAAAAACAAGGGACTACAATATTAGATACAGACAGGCCACTCTGCATTGAGATGAGAATAAATGTCTTTACTCAGAGACTGGTGAACCTGGGGAAAAGTCTCCCAGGTCAGGCTGTGTAAACCAAGGCACTGAATATAAATAAGGATTTCTATACAGTAAAGGGATATGGAGCGAGCAAGGGTATGGTATGAAGATAGAGGATCTGATATCTTTACAGGTTATTCTCCAATATCACGGTAGCTGTATATCTGTGCAATACTATGTTACAGAAAATCCTGCAATATTAATAATGGGGTCAAGGGGAAAAACAGGTAAGGAGCGAACCTCAAAATATCAGTAAAAATCAAAAATTAAACTTAGACTAACACACACACACACTAACACCGTCTAGGTAAACCTTTAAATCATATATTTTAATGTAATAGTGCTCTGAATGTAACACTTTCACACTACAGTCACTGACTACAGCCCTGTACCTTTCACCAAGCTCTTCAGCAGAAGGCATTCAGGGCTGACCGACCACGTGATGCTGATGCGGTATCCAGTTCTCCCCAAGATTAACCTCCGGTTTTAAATAAAGTTCTTTCTAAATATAGACTAATATTCCCAGTTTCAGGCTCAGTTTCAAGGTTTGCAGAGCGATTACATTCCTGTTTTAGCTGAATACATTGATTGTGCATTTTGCTGACAGAGGATCCTGAGGCTGGGTTTTGTTGTTCAGCTGGTGCCTGGCAAGGAATCGCGTCACAGTGAACGGGAGTTCACTTTATAGAAAAAGGTGCGCAATTCACGAATCGCATTGCAGCGAAATCGTATTTAATAAACACGGGCTATCAGAGAACTGCCTGTATATTGAATCGAGGAGCAAAATTGATGGACCAAGGGGACGACAGCGGTTCTTATTTTATATTTCACAGTGTTTAAACATATTGCGGGATATGAACACTGTGTCGGGAAAACTGCATTGAGGATATTTTCTCCATGAACAAGAATGGGGGAGGCTCAATGTGTCGAATGGCCTACTCCTTTCCCGATGTTTCTGTGCAGTCTGTGGGAAAGCTCTATAAATGTTGTCACAAGCTCTCAGAGGTGAGGTCTCTGCAGGGTCAACAGGTCTGTGTTTCCCGTTCCCTTTTCCGGTACTGATGCTGGGGCTGGGTATTCTGTCCGGTTTTATCCTTTAAGACCTCAGAGCAGTTTGATACAATAGAGTGTCTTGATTGACCGTTTCAGAGACCATTGAAGAGTTGATCACATGTCTGTGTGTCTGGAGTCACTCGTAGGCCAGACCAGGAAAACATGGGAGGTTCACTTCCTGAAAGTACATTGGGGTAGGAGATCGAAGTTTAAAATCAACACTGGTGGAAGGTCACTCTTACTGACACCAGATCCTAGATGTTGATATTGTATTAATTGTTTATAACTTCCACCAGCTGCAAGAGCATTATCCTGTATTGGATTAGTAATCCAGTGACATTTCCACAACAGCACCATCTCCACATAGGAACCTATCCGAAACCACACTGTGCAGGTTATTTCTGTACTGCTTGACAGCCCTGTCAAAAAGACCTCCCACCAATTTGATATCGTGAAGGGACAGAGGGAGTGTTAAATTGTCAGAATGCAATTATTCATCCATTAGGGGACGGGATATAGTTGAGTACTTTTCCACATTGCCAGGGAGTTGTCACAGTTGGAGCTGGAATGAAGCAGCTTCCCCAGGGACACAGTTTATGTGCAGCACACGTCTTCAGTCCTATTGCAGGAATGGTGTCACGGCCCATTGTCTTTGTCGTATCTGCTGGGTTCAGCTGTTTCTTCATGTCACATGGAGCGAATAGAATTGGTTGAACACTGCCATCTGTGATTCTGTGGGCATCATGACGAGGGTGAGGTGGATCATCTATTCAACACCTCTGGCTGAGGATGGTGCAGATACTCCATCCTTCTCTTTCTCACTGATGTGCAGGGCTGTTCCTTTACTTAAGATGGGGATATTTCTGGAGTCCTCTCCTCCAGTAAGTTGTTTACAAGTACACTGACATTTATGTCTGGACGTGGCAGCACTGCAGAGCTTAGGTCTGATCTGTTGGTCTTGGGATCATTTTGCCCTCTCGATCAGATGTTAGTTCTGCTGTTTGCAATGAAACCACGCAAGTGCGGTAGCTTTAATCGTTTGTCATCAGCTTTAGGTACGCATGGTTCTGACCTTGGCATGTTCACCCACACTCGTCATTGAACCATCACTCGGCTTGATGGTACTTATAGACTGATGGAATATCCTGGGGAAATTGTTACAGATTATGTTTGAATACAATCCTACTTCTGTTGCTGCTATTGTCTAAAGCATCACATGAATGCCCAGGTTGAGCTGCAATATCTTCAATTCAATTCTGCTGACTGTCGCCCAGTTCACATCTGGGCCCATTCACCCATCAGCCGTGAACTCAGTGACCTCACCTGGTGTCTGATGCAGGAATACTTCCATTTTAATATTCTCATTCTGCTGAGGGTCTCTCCTTGGTGTCATGCTTCTAATTTGTTACATTACTCAAACCCTTTAACATATTCATCTGAATCTTTTCCTTTCTCGTAATGCCATCTTCAGCGTTTGAATTGAATGCGTTTCCCTTTCGTTTTCTCCCTGACCATGATTAAGAGCTCCGTGGTGTCAGTGATGCCTTTTGCAGTTTCAGAGCCAATGAATGTGTGAACATTGCGGTTTCGTTCAGTTCCCAGTGTAGGGCGCTCCGTGTTGGGCAGGGCGTTTGAGCAGCTTTCACACACGTCATTGGAACTTGTTCAAAAACAGAAATTGCTGAAGAAACAAAGGAGGTCTGGCGGCATCTTCTGTAGTGAATGCGGAGTTCATTTTTCGGGTCCAGTGACCCTTTTACGAAGCTCTCAGTTCCTCCAGCATTTTTTGTGTTTTTAGTTCCAGTATCCTTCGCTATTTCTTTAATTGAAAATTTGTGCTGTGCCTATTCGTTTCTGGAGAAACTCAGCAGGTCTGGCAGAATATGCAGAAACAAAGAAGCAGAGTGAGCGTTACAAGTCCAGAGTGACTTGTTCAGAACAGAAAAGGGTTGGAAACTGGGGAGATGGGGGATGGTTGACTTGGAAAAATGGGCGTTGCAAAAGATAAACGGGCTATTAGCAGAGGTGAACTGGAAGATGATGCAAAATGGGTTTAAATTAAGGTGTGAATGGGGGAAAGGGGTTCTCTCTAACTGAGTGTAAGATAAAGAAGACACAACCACACAAGGTCATAGGGAGAACAGGAGGGAGAATGTTGACCAGGTAGTATTAAATAGATCTCGATATACATATTCACAGTATACATCATCACTGCGTTCACACTAAGGAATTCAGGTGCTTGACCACTTATTGGCACTAGTACGAGTTTCATGCTGCCTTAGTTTTGTTACATACAGCAAAACTAACAGTATGAAGTTTGGGCTGTTTTCTTTACTTGTCATTTTTAATATTCTTTTAAATTTGCAGTGCTTATCATTAAACGTTTGATCTCCTATCAAAAGGAGTATACGAGGTTGAGGGGTGGTATACTGGAAGTTTATAATATCATGGGAGGCATGGAGAGGGTGAATAGCCAAGGTCTTTACTGCAGAATCGGGGAGTTCAAACACAGATGCACAGCTTTAAGATGAAAGGGGGGAAACTTGAAAGGGACAAAGGGGCAACTTTTTTTACACAGAGGGTGATGAATGTATGGAATGAGCTGCCAGAGGAACAGTGCAGCTACAATATTTCAAAGACATTTGGAACATGGGAAAGACATGGGAAATGTGAAGAGGCATATAGGCCAAGTGCAAGCAGATGGGATTAATTTAATTTAGGAAACCTGATCAGCATGGACAAGTTGGACCAAATGTTCTGTTTGCGCACGATGTGACTATGAATCTAGAAAGCGAGGAAAATGTACGAAAAGATAAGATGTAATAAATTGGCAAAAAATATAAAAACAAGCATCATGAGCTTTTTCGTCTACATAAGAAAAACTTGAAGATGTGTATGTGAGCTGAGTCAGAAGTGAAGTGAGGAAAGTACATTGAGGCCATTTGAAGGGGGTGACTGGAGAACTGGCCACAGGGAACAGGGAGATAATTTACACCAGTATTTCCGCATGGGGAAGACACTGTAAGCATGTTAATGGTTTAAACAAAATTGTAATAGGAGGGAAATTATTGAACTGTCTCCAACAAAAGGAGCAAGGTTTTTAACTAACAGATAAGAATAAGGATAGATAGGTCAGCAGTAATTCAGAGTTAATTTTAAAAGAAGTGGTCACAGAGTGACTTGCGGCACTGTGTGAAATATTCCTTAATTCTCTGGATTACAGGAGTGTTCCAGTGAAACTGTAGAACCTCCAATGTGGCTCCTGTCTTCAAGAAAGGAATGAGACAGAAGACAGGAACAATTTAGCCTAACCATTATTGCTGGGAATCTGCTAGAACCTGTTATTAAGGATGGAATTTCAGGGCACTTAGAAAAGCTTAATGGAGAGTTGGCATGGTTTGTGAAGGGGAAACTATTTTTGTCCTGTAAAATCATACAAATTATTTTTTGGAGATCCCTGAGAATGTCAAGATTAGAGCCATGCTGGAAAAGCACAGCATGTCAGGCAGCATCCAAGGAGCAGGAAAATCAATGTTTCGGCAGGAACTCTTCATCAGGAATCCCTGAGAAAATGACAAGCAGATTTGATAAAGGGAACTGGTCAACATGAGACTTTCCAAAAACTTTTCACAAGGTATCACAAAATAAACGTTCTGACACGTGACAGAGGCTCGTAGTATGATGAATAATATATTAGCATGGGATAATAGTTGTTTAACACATAGAAATCGGAGAGTCAGGATTAATTGATCTTTATGATAAAGAAATATCTACTGGATTACCACAAATATCAGGCCGATGGCATCACTTATTTACAATCTATACTGATAGCCTGACGGCGGGAACTGTGTGCAATATACATCGGAGTTTGTGGATGACACTGAGAACCAAAATGCAGGCTGTTATTTCATGAAGAGGACTCCCAAATAAGGAGCAGTACAAAGGGATTTGAGTGTTCCTGTGTATGAATCATAACGTTAGCATGCTGATGCAGCAGGTAACTAGGTTGGTTCATGAGGCGGCTTCCTGGGATGAAAGGAATGAATTATTGAATGCATCTCCAATGGTGAGGCGATTATTCATTGTGGTTGAATTGAATGAGGGTGATATTATTGAAATGTACAAGATACAGAGGGAGCTGGACTAGGTAGATGCTGACAAGGTGTTTCCCCTGAGTCTCGAACTCGAAGCGGTAGATACCGAATAAGGAACATCGATTTCAATCTGAGGTGAAAAATGATGAACTCTCTCAGAAGGCAGTAAATGTCTGGAATTCCCTAACCCAGAGAGTTGTGGAGGGATACAGGGAAATGGGTAGGAAAGTGGAGTTGAGCCCGGAGGTACATCAGCAATGTTCTTATTGAATGAGAGTTCAGGCCTGAGGGGCCGAATAATCGACTCATGTTCCTACTTCTTAAGTTTTTACGTTATGTTTTTGGAAAGTAATTGGTTATTTTCCTGGAAGTCGTGTTGTACAATGTTGCATTTGGGAGAGGAGGAAATTTGCCTGAGTTAACCCTGGATGGGATATGGGGGCTGTATTCCGAGCAATTCCAGAGCAGAAGTTACAGAATGGGGAAGCCTGGAAAAAGGGATTGCGGCTCGGGGTCACTTCCTGACGAAGCCTGGAATATCCAAGTGCACTTCCGAACCTTCACTTAACCATCGGCGTGACCTCAATCTGCCTTTGTGTAGCAGGTCCGGAGGGCTGAATCGAACATCAGAACATAGGGCAGAGGGATACGAGTGGGCCAATCGGCCCTTTGACACTACTCCACCAGTAAGTAAGATCATGGCTCATCTAATTGTGCTCCCTTCTGCACTTTTCTCTCCATGCAGCATTATCCCTGATTCACTTGTCTATGTAAAATCAGACAAAGCCATAAAAAGATCATATAATATTATATGATATTAATATAAAGATTCAGCCATCCCAAACTTCTGGGAACGAGAATTCCCACTTGAATGAAATCCCACTTTGTGAAGTTTTACTAACTCCGATTCTGACTGAGAATGGAGGGTGTCACTGTTTCCTTTTCTAGTCCCACTCCTCCACTGCTCACAACAAATTTTAAATGTAACCAGGTTGGTGATATGACCGATGATAAAGGTCTCCGACTTGGTCAGGTTTAGTGACAGGAACAAGTCAGGCAGATTTCTTTAGTCAGCCGCAGGTAACTAATAGGGCTAACGGAGCAGCATGTTAGATTTGCGGTTAGTACTGCTGCCTCATATCAACAAGGAGCTGAGTTCAATGACAACCTCGTCCGACACTCTGTGTGGAGTTTGAGCATTCTTTCCGTGTCTGTGTGGGTTTCTTCCCAGTTCTCCAGTTTCCTCCCACAGTTCAAATATGTGCAGCTTAGTTTGATTGGCCATGCTAAATTACCCAGAGTGACCATGAATGTGTAGGTTAAGTGGGTTATTCATGGGGATGCAGGGTTAAATGGATAGGGTAGGGGGACAGTTCTGGATGGGATACTGTTCAGTGGGTTAGTGTGGACTCGATGGGTCGAATGTCCTGCTTCCACACTGTAGGGGTTCAATGACAACGGGATCAAGTTTGGGCTATTCAACTCCCAGTCGATATATACCTTATCCACTCGCCTCAAGGCTTTGTATATTTCAATAAGATCAGCTCTCATTCGAAGGATAACCGGTTAAAGTCTCCATATTATCAGCCCTTTATGCATGGAATAAATGAAGTGAAACACCTCAGAACTGCTTCCAGTGTTACTATATCCTTTCTCAGATAAGAATGCAAAACTAAAACTAATCTCACACTCCGATGAGTCGGTTTATCTTTATTTTCTCAGTGTAGTGAGTCTTTTGAACACTCTTCCCAGAAGAACATAGGAGGCAGAGATATTGAATATTTTTGAGGCAAGGTTCACAGATCACAAAGGAGTCAAGGATTATCGAGGAGAGGGCAGCAATGTGCATTGTGGGGAAAATGTAGACAGTGCTACCGAATGACACGGCTCCAGAATATCCACGAATTAAACGAAATGGATAACATCGATAAAGTTTTATCGGGGAAACAAGATGGCAGCGATCTGAAAGGTCTGCTTTGCTGAGCTCTGCCTCACAATGAAACTCAACCCCACCCCACCACAGTCATTTACTTAAAAGTTAACACTAAAAGAGCTATAGAATCCTTACTAATGCCATTTTGTCAAGTGGAAATGACAACATGGGAAAGGATCAAGTAAGTCCCAACAAGCGGTGCACCCGTCAGAAGCTTTCAGCATGCCTGTGGCCGCATCTGCAACCCCCTTTGCTCGTTCGATGGCCCAGTTTACTCACCAGGTCTTGGTCACCGAGTTCACCAAGTTACGTCAAATGATTGAAGGCATGATTGAAGAAAAGTTAAGCAGGAGGCTAGAACCACTCTCAGCCGTGGTCCAAAAACATGAGCAGCCAATTGAAAGCCTTGGAAACAGAACGGATGGGGTCGAGCGCCAAACCACAGGGGCAGAGTCTGTGATCGATTCCTCTCAGGAACGGATCCTCGCCCTTGAAAAACAGGTCCGCACCTTAGCTGAACAAGCTGACGCCCTCGAAACAGGTGCAGAAGGAAGAATGTTCATATCATCGGTCTGCTGGAGACACAAGGTGTTCAGCCAGTGAGACTTTTTTCGAAGCTGAAGCTGAAGAGCGACGGGTGAAGAGTGAGGCAGTTCATCGGGTTACGGAGCGCAGGTCAGACTCAGACAAACGCCCTCACCCTATCCTTGTGCGATTACGTAGTTGCAGAGACAGTCAAAGACTTATGGAAGCTTCCAGAACACAGAGAAAAGATCCGACGAGGGCGCCAGGATTATGTTCTTCCAGGTCTTTTCAGCGGCAGTAATTCAGGAAAGAAACTCTTTTGATGACATCAAGAGAAGACTAAGGGAACTTGAGATTCAGTATTCCTTCATGAACGCAGCAGTGCTCCGTATGCTTTCAATAGCTCTACCCACTGGTGGACCTTTCAATAGATCCATTGACGCTCCAGAGGACGCGAAAACATTGTGGACACTATAAAGCAGGCTGGATGCTTTAATGGATATCGATAATTATGTTTCTCACGTTTGAAAGAAAGCTTGTTGAATCTTTCTTGTATTAAGTAGTGTTAAATTATAGTCGGGGATGGGTAGAGTACATACTTTTAACTTCATTAATATTACTACTCGTTTTTCTCTTGCTTAGTCTGTGTGTCGGGTTCGGCTCAAGCTGGAGGGAGTTATGAAGTTAATCATGATGACTGAATGCCTACCTAAGGGCAGTTCAATCCCTGGATGCAGTATTGATAATGGGGCAGAAGATAAAGATTTGTGACGTGCAAATGCCCCCAGTGGGCGAGGGGTAAATGCCCCTCCTGAGTGCCATTGGCACATTGTATCCTTTTCTTTGTATGTATTTAGTTATGGAACGTTTGGAGAGCTTATTAGTTGTAGTAGCTTTAGTTAGTATGTTTCTTTTAGGGTCTATGAGTCGTTTTTCATTGATGCTTAGCGATTTGTAATTCGAGTTCTTCTTATCAGGAGTTCAAATGTTGTTCCAGTGTGTTATGGCTAATGTCATGCTTAAATGGTGTATTTGTAGCATTAAGGGGAGGCAGTTAAGAGGAAAAATGTACTTTCTAGCCTTAAAAAGGAGAGGGTGGATATTGCCCTATTGCAGGAGATGCACCTTGATGACAAGGAATATTTGACATTACAGCAGGGCGGATTTGATGGGTTTATTTCTCGTCTTTTAATACTAGGAGTAGAGGAGAAGCCATACTGGATAGGAAGAATCTTCCATTTTCATCACGAGTTTGTATTAGGCACCCACGGAGGATCATAATCCTCAAATATATATGGGGACGAAACGGTATTTTGAATGTTATTGCTCCCTGGTGCACAGCCTTAAATTCCTGATATATGCATTTTCCAAATTAAGTAATCTTTCTTCGCAGCTCATTATTGTAGGAGGAGACTTCAATTGTCTTTTGCACCCACCGTGGACAGAATGCCCAAAAGCCACCAGTACCATATTTACAATCTAAGCAATTAGTGGATTTTTGTGTGGAACTAGGGCTGGTGGATGTTTGGAGGCAGATCCACCTCATTTATACGGATTTTCCTTTTTCTTTTAACCCGCAGAAATAACACACGATTTTGATCTCTTCCTCACCTTGCAGCAATTTTCGATTCAGTGGTGTTCTGTACAATTGGGAATATTACCATTTCTGACCATGCAGCAGTATACTTATTGGTTAAGATGAAGGGTAAGCATTGAGTATTTCTGTAATGAAGTCAGATATTTCTTCGCCATTAATTCAGATCCAACCAGTAACCCACCAATTCTATGGAAAATTGCTAATGCTGATGCCAAAGGAATAATTATTCCTCAGGATGCGGCAGATGCTGGAGCAGGAACGCTTGCTCCAGGCACGGTTGAAGGCAGCCGAGCGGGTATACTGTGATAGACCCTCGGTGGCTAGGCTGCAGAGGATCACAGAGGATTGTACAATGAATTGTATTCTCACACAGACAACCAAGAATGAACTTACTTTTGCAAAACAAAGGCTGTTTGAGCATGGTGATAAGTCGGGTAAGTATTTAGCCTATCTTGCAAGGAAATGAGAGCCCCTAAGCCATTGCCTCAGGGAAGGTACTGGGACCTTTACCTGCAATCCCATAAAGGTTAAAGCAACATTTCGGAGATTTTACTCCGAATTATATCAGACTGAGCATAATGAGGTTAAGTGGATTAAGATGGAGTCTTTCTTCAAGAACTTGAATATTCCAGGGAATACCCACAAGTAAGAGTCTTGCCTTAATGCACCATTGTCAGTGCTGGAGGATGTAAAGCAGCTTCAGGGCGGAAAGTCGCCCGATCCTGACGGGTCTCCAAGTGGATTTTACGTGTAATTTATAGACCTATTGTCAGGACCGATGCTTACCATGTTAGTCACTCACATAGTCCCGACTGACTCCTACCATCCTTAAGAGAGGTTCATGTCTCCTTTATTCTTAAGAAAACGAAAACACTGGAAGATTGTGCTTCTTATAGGCCCATCTCACTTTTAAATGTTGATTTCAAAATCCTGTCTGAGACCATTACATTATGGCTGGAAAATGTGAATCCTTCCATTGTCAAACTGGACCACATCAGCTTATAAAGGGCTGCAGATACTCCCAACAATATTAGGAGATTACTCAATATTGTCCAAGCGTGTCCAGAACAAATTATATAGGTATAAGTGATCCCTTCTAACGCAGAGAAGGCATTTGATTGGGTTGAGTGGCTGCATCTCTTTTATACGTTGGAATGTTTTGGTCGAGGGAAAGTTTTAATCAAGTGGATGATGGTCCTTGAAATTGATCCTCTGGCCACGTTTCTCACTAATGTTATGCTATCCTATAACATTAATATTGCTAGAGGCAGTCCAAAGTAGACCCCTTTTTCCAGTGTTGTTTACGGTTTACGTTGGTGATTGAGTCACTGGTGAAGGCCATCTGCAGGGACACCAACATATCTGCCCCAGAAGTGGGAGAGAAGTCACGTAAGATTACATTGTCAGCAGATGATGGTCTAATATTTTTGTTAAATCCCACAGTTTTGGTGCCTCAACTCATGCAATGCATCAGTTCGAATGGTGCCTTTTCCGGCTACACCATTGATTTTACAAAGTCGGAGGCCATGTCTATGGGCAATATTGGGGAAATACCTGATGTCGATGGAGAAACCTGGTTTCTTTTTCAATGGTCCTGGTGTTTATGGGGATATTCCCTATTTAGGTGTATTCGTTAATCCTATCTTTGAACTTATATTTAACGTGGAATTTGTCCATTTGTTTGACAAAATTAAACAAAACTTTAGAAAATGGGAGGCACTTCCAATATGCTGGCGAGATCGGATAGCTCTTATTAAAACGAATTCCCTCCCTTGCTTGCTTTAACCCATGTGAATGTTTTATTTGATGTTTCCCAGATAGACATTTAGGAGATTTAATGGATGATTTAGCTCTTTGACTTGTCACCATAAGCGACCCCTTATCAAGTTAACCAAATTACAACCACCCCACAGTTTGTGGGGAGTAGTTCTCCCGGATATTAAAATCTATCAATTAAGCTCTTTGTTACCCCGTGTTAGTGAGGCTCGGCGTCAATATGGTAAGATATTGAAGCTTCTCGGGCAAAGTGCTCCCTTATTAGTCTGCTATTCATAGACAAAATGAGGACGGAGTTACGGAGTATTGCCATTTCCCAATGAGTATCAATAATTTTAAAGTAGGGAGGGCAATGTGTCCGATCGAGGGCAATATAGCCAAACCTCATTTCTTACCCCAAAACTTGGTGTGCAGTGTTTCCGACGGGGGGAATACTCGATTCCATGTTTAAACTATTGGCAACTCGTGGGTGTATCTTGCTTTGATGATTCATCAGAGGGATAAACAAGGATGTCCTTTGATCAAATAAGTCGTAACGATAGATTACTGAGTAGAGATCTCTTCTGTTTTCTTTTTATCAGATCAGAGATGTTATTCAAAAAAGAACCACGCTTTTAACAGACCCATACAGATCCGATACAGACAAGAGGGTGCTTGGTGCTAAGAACACACCATCTGTCAGTACCCTTTATCATTTGTTGGAGAGCGGCCCTCAGATGAGACTTTGTGCCTTTCTGAGGTCTGCAAAGCGTTTTGGGGGTTCAGATCTCTTCGGACACAGGGGAGGATATTTGTGAAAATGCAAGAAGTATTTCGATCTGTCCGAAGACTCTTGCCATGTAGTTGAAGATTCTTCACAGAGTCTGTCTGGCCCCAGATCCTCTCTCAAAATTCAAGATGGGAATATGTCTTAAATACAGAATGACTATGGGCACTCTTACTCATTGCTTGTTGACCTTCCACCGGCGCTATAGGAGTGGTGTGTTCGGTAGGATGGAGAGGATCATGGGGACCGAATTGGAGATGGATCAGTTTTCCTTTTCCTGGACCTGCATAGTCTACCTTACTCAGATGTGCATAGGAAAACATACTTCAATACCTTCACTCTCTGTGTTCAGAAAAAATGTTCTGTTGTTTTGGGTGTCTGAAAACCCCCGGGTCTGTTGGGTTGTCGTAATCTCGTCATGGAGAATAGCCATTTGGACTTTTTTAAAGGTATTCTGCACCAGAATCTAAAGGCTTTTTATAAGAAATGGCAGCCCTTTTTGCATTACCAATATACAGGCTGATCTGCCACTCTAATTAGGACTTGTATATAGCTATGACAAACTTGACTAATGAATCTAATGTCCAGAGAGGAAGAATTACGAACAAATGAATGTGTATTAGTTAATGCTTTTGAAGGTTGCAAACTATAGTTTTGTTACACTGAGCTCTACTATTCATTTTTAATTTTCTTTATTTTTCTTCAGTCCGTTGATTTACCTTGCTTTTTTATGTATATGCACATGGGTGTAATTGTGTTCAATTTGCATTGTGTTTTGAGTTTGGAACTTATTAGTTCATTGAAGCACTAAAACGATTTTCTCTGAATAAAAATATTTTTGAAAAAATTAAAATGTTTACATGGATAGAATACAGTCCCAAAGGACCACTTGCTCATTAGTGAGAACACAAATTATGGTTTATCTTAAGGGTCATCACACCTTGGGTGATAGGATGATGTTGAGAGGGCGACCCCTTCATGGCAACCTCTGTCTGTGTGGGGAATTGAACCTGCGCTGTTAGCCTTCCTGTGCATCACAAGCCAGCCAACAGATTGCGAGACTGTGTAACTGCTATAAGATAGAAATAGCCAAAGTCAATGTAAAATATAACCTTTGATAAGAAGGGGAAAAAGGCACAATTCAGATAATGGTCAAGATAATGGCTGAGGAAAAAAAACTCCGCTGGAAATTGCATTTCATAACGAGACAGTTGATTGGATGCTGTCTTTGGTTGAATATAATAAGGTGACCCAAGCGAAATAAACAGAATTACTAATTGTCATTAGATATCGATAACTATAAAATGTGAGTACATTTTTGATTGGTGTGTGTTAAGCATGCTAACCATTGTATGAAAGTTAACAGCTTATGGAATATATTTTTGGAGGGTTGATCCCCATGGGAAATGCCTGCCAAACACATGCTTGAAGAAACCCAGGGTAGAAAGTGCGTGAGTATCGTCTGGTCAGTGACAGGAAACCAGAGGGCTGAATGATTGAAAGTTCCTGCAACGTGAAGCCCAGGAGACAGTCAGATCACCCCGATCTTATTAAATGGTCCAGCACATTTGAAGAGCTGAATGGACTCATTATGGATTTTAATTGCACGTGATTTAAAAAAAACACACTGCTCCTTCACATAATGTTTTACACACTGGGGCACTGCCATTTTCCAGAAACTGGGAATTATTTGGAATATTATCTGGAACATTCCATAATCAGCATTCTCCGGAGAATTCTACGATCTGGGGGGATATTACAAAGGCAAGATATACGGGGGGGGGGGGGGGGGGGTGCTTCATGCAGGAGTGAGAGTGGTGGAGCATAAACCTTGTTCGGGTGTCGGTGCTGGAACAGACATACATTGAGTGTGAGGGACCAGAGAGCATACGATGACCCTTATCCTCGCAGAGTGGGAAATGTTATCGATGCTTGTTCTGTATTGCTAGACATTACTACAGATCGCAGATACTGCACTGAACTGGGTGGTGAGCTCAGACCTTGCTCGGTGGGTCTGGTGGTGTGGCCCGCTTGGGAAGAGATGTACTAATCCATCCACCAGGACATCTGTGACCCTGTTGACAAACCGTGGCGTGATTGGACCTTATCTGCTATGCTCTGGGTAAACTGTACATGTCAGCTACAAACTGAGGAATGCTCAATCGAGTGCCCATTGTCATTTTAAAGATGCCACCAGTGCCAGGGATAATGGAATATCCAGGGGTATCCAGGTGATGGTGGGTACCTCTAGCCATGATGGGTGGGGAAATCGAGCTAGCATTGAATGAGAGGGACACCATGGGGTAGGGTGGGTAGTTAATGAGGTGAGTTCGATAAGATAGCACCAGGAAACTAGCTCGGCCTCGTGCAGACAATCCCCCTTGTCACCCTCAATGAAAATCATTCAAAGATAAATTATTGTTAGATTCAGATGGATGAGTTGAAGACTCTGCTGACCCCATTCACAGTTACAGAGTTGCAGAACAAATCCTCATCCAAAACTCTCCATCATCTGTTCTCACACTTATATTCTGTTCACCATCATTCCTGGTAATACTGGCTTATTTTGCCGGATGCTTTCGAAATGTCTATATCACAGCATTCTGAAACCTGTGAACACATCCTTCCATGATATTGTTGCTCAATCTCAGCCTCTCTGTCTATACCCAATACCACTTTCATTTACAGTCATGTACAGAGACAGGCCCTTCAGCAAAAACTGGTCCATACCAACCAAAATGTCTGTCCACATTTACCCCATGTCCCTGCACTTGGCCCATATTCTTCTCTGTCTTTCCTATTCATATATTGCTCGAACAAAGTGCAGCGAGGTTTTGTGACATCAACAAACGACTCAGGAAAGATCTCGCTGAATCTACCATTCATCTAACCTCAGCAATCAGATTACACAGAAACAATTTGACTGGAGGTTATAAACAAGAAGTACAAGCAAACACTGGTGTAATATGTGCATGAAAGTCAATACTGCAGGGAAAAAATGTGTACGTTCCAAACAGGAATTAGATATACAAGCGTTTGCAGGCAAAACTCAACGGGTCTGGTACCATTTGAAGGAAAAAAGTCGAAAGTTTGGCCCTCGAATAGCACAGCAGGTCAGGGCGCATCCAAGGAGCAGGAAAGTCTATGTTTCGGTCATAAGCCCTTCATCAGGAATTCATTTCAGAATTCACTTTTTGCTAATCCTCCGTAGGAAGACAATGAGTCGACATTTTTAATTTGGGGATTCTTCATCCGAACAGTTTTTGTTTCAGATCTCCAGTATATGCAGCTCTTTGTTTTAGTTTAGATCAGCAATTATCTTGCATGCTGCAGTATTAATGGACAACTTGATCTGGGAAGAAGGGGAAGGGGTGAGGGCAGAAGAGCACGCAATGTGTCAGTCACAGCTTAAGGCCCTGTCATTCAGAATGTAAATCCTGGGGTGGAGGTAAAGGAGGGCTTATCGGAAGCACCGCACTGGAATTCAACATCATTTCAACAGATGTGACAAATCCAGAGAAAGTGGGAGGATGCAGTTTCTCTCGCAGCTGGTCATTGAGTGGCACAGTGGTTAGCAATAGTGCCTTACAGCACCAATGACCTGGGTTCGATTCCACCCTTTGGTGACTCTCTGTGCGGTGTTTGCACCTTCTCCCTGTGTGTGTGTGAGTTTCCTCTGGGTGTTTGGTTTTCCTCTCACAGCGAAAAATGTTCAGGTTAGGTTTAGTGACCTCACTAAATTGTTCCGCAGTATCCAGGGATATGCAGGTTCGTTGGATTGTCTATGGGAAATGCGGAGTTACTGGGGTAACATTTGGGTTTGTTGGTCGGGATGTTATCTTGAGGGTCAGTGTGGACTCGGTGGGCCAAATGGCCTGGTTCCACACTGCAGGACTTCTATAATGTCCATGTAGTTGTCTGTGTTTGAAAACTTTTCCCAGGATCCTACCTATAAGTGCTAACACAATTTGCCTCAACAAAATGCTACACCTTCCGTTTGTCTAACATGAACTCCATCAGCCACTCCTTGGCCCTTTAGCGTATCTGATCAGCGTCCCGTTTTACTCTAAGTTAACCATCTTTACTGTCCACTACCTCACCTATTTTGGTGTTATCTGCAAACTCGCTAACCATGCCTATTGTATTCACATCCAAATCATTTTATAAAATGACAAAATCCATTAGATCCTTGTGGTACACTGCTGGTCACAGGCCCCCAGACCAAAAAAAGTTCACAAACATTTCCTTCATCTATTACCTTCGAGCCAATTACCTCCAACTCTCCCTGTATTCCATATGATCTCACCATGCTAAACCATGTCTTACTAAAGTCCACATTCCAATCCACAGTTCTATTTCTGAGCCTTCATTAATCTTATTCGTCACTTCTTAAAAACGCTAAATGAAATTAGTGAGACACGATTTCCCACATGCAAAGTCATGTTGACAATCGCTTATCGGAATTTACATTTCCAAAGACAAGTAAATCCTGTCCCTCTGAATCCCCTCCAACAAGTTACTCACCAATGACATCAGTCCCACTTGTCTACAGTTTCCTAGCTTTTCCTTATGAACTGTTGTTTAACAATGGCACAAACTTCCCTGTGACTGTCCATGATACAAGTATCTCAACCAGAGACCGAACAATTACTTCCCTAGCTTCCCAATAGATTCTGGGGTACACCTGATCAGTTCAGGAATCATAGAACAGTGCAGCACAGGCCCTTGAGCTGTTGTTGTCGTGCCGGCACTTTATCCTACTCTAAGGTCAGACTAACCATCATGCCCTTCATTGTCCTAAAATCCATCTTCTGTACTATGGACAATTTCAAGATATCACCATTCATTTCCCCAAGTTCTCTACCTTCCATATCCTTCTCTACAGTAAATACTTACACAAAATATTTATTTTGTACCTCACCAATCTCCTGTATCTCCAAACATAGGTCAGTTTGCTGATATTTACGGGGTCCTGTTCTCTCCCTAGTTACTCTTTTGACCTTAATGTATTTGTAGAATCTCTTTGGATTGTTCCTTACCCTATTTTCGAAAGATATCTTATGTCTCAATTTTGCCCTTCTGATTTCCCTCTTGGATATTAGCCTATCCCTGGTAGTCCTCGATGGATTTACTTGATCCCAACTGTCTGTACCTATCATTTGCTTCGGCCTTTTCTTGAACAGAGCCTCAATTCTGCTCGCCATTCAGCATTCCCTACACCTACCAGCCTTACCCTGCTCATAGACAGGAACATGCTGTCGCTAGACTCTGTAACTCATTCGTGAAGGCCTCCTACTTTCCTGCCAATAGCTTCTCCAAAACAGCTTTCCAAAGTGCCAAAATAGAACGTTCAAAGTTGGCCTGACTCAACTTACAACCTTAAAATTTATATTAGGACTATTCTTATCCATAACTAACAGTTACTGCATAACAGGCTCAAGAGCAGAATGGCCTCCTCCTTTCGCTCTGTAACAGACTAGAGAGGCTGAATGGCCTTTCCCGTCCCTTTGTAACAGGGGCATGGGGACAGAATTACTTCCTCCTGTTCCTGCGCTGCAGTCTAGATGCGTTGAATGATGTCCCAAGGTTATGGAAAAATTTGACAACAGTGCACATAAAACCAGGAGCAACATTACACGAATTCAATGGGCAATAAACATATACACTGGTTTATTGGCTCTGGAAATTACCCCACCAGTCACCTTATGCAGCTGGTCTGTTACTTTATCACTGTCTCCCTTTATAAACAGCATGTAATATATACAGTCCTGCAGTGTTCTTCCTCTACTCCCACATACACGGAAGAAACAATAAGAAGATAGAAAGATTTATGGTCCATCACTAAGCAACGCCCATCCATTCCACCCACACCGAGTAAATTTTCCCTTTTATTGGGATATGAAAAGTGATATCAGGAAGGGGTTACCTGGACCTGTTTGTTCAGTGACTGTCATTAATATTAGTATCCATGAGTTGCAATTACAACAGTGGACGGTTTCCTTCCTTTAATGATCAGTGGGTTCCGTTCAATGTGTTATCCCACAGTATGGTGGGAGCATCACCAACGGTGTTAACAGGGATCAGCAGCTCCAGAGACAGTGGGGAGAGATTAGAATCTGAGCACAAGTGTCTGGAATGCTTCAGCAATGGATCACAATCTGAGAACATTAGATTGGAATGTCCCAAGAATGGACAGGAGTTTATACAAGGATGTTTGGTTTCTTTCTTCGTGTTATGATCGAAGGTCATTATCTTGGCGGATCAAATATGCACTTTACATTATGCAATATTTTTATTATCCAATCCTGGTTTTTGTTGACGTACCTGGTAAGTCTCACTGTTCAGACATTAATTGTATAAATCATGTTTGACAGTAATACTGTTCTTTCATTCACTCACCCTCCTTGCCACTGTTATTGTTTCTGCTGAGACTCTAAATCCAGATATTCACTTGACAAACCACTACTAAATTGTTAATTCACTCTCTCCCTCCTTGCTTCTGGCAGTGTTACTCATGGGTTGCTATGTTGACTTGCTCAGTTTCAGCTGTGAACATGATTCGTTGTATCACTGAACTTGCTATCTAAATATTGAAAGCATAGAGGTCACTATCTTCTGTTCTGGTTACAAACTGCATTTCCTTCCTCTGACTCCATCTCATCCCGGCCAATATCTTAAGCTGAAATAGACAAATGACAGCAGTCGTGATTCATTTGGCCATGAACTAATTCCTGACACTATACGCTGACCATTCATAATTTTAACTACTGATAACTCCAGCATATACTTCACTGGCTCATCCCATTTGCTATTTTATCCATGAGCTGTGAAATACAATCTTAAAGATGGCATTCGTCTGTTGCTGACACTCACAGCTGCAAACCTGCTGAAACAAATCTGAGTCAATACTCTACAGCTCATATCTAATATCGCACAGAACTCCCCATCCATCCGTCATTCCTGTGCGTACTGATCTATAATGTTATTGGGTCCGCAATGCCTTTACCTTAATATTCTCAAGCACGTCATTAACAGCTGCCCATGAACTGTTTCTTCATTTTCCCTTCCCCCACCTCACCCCAGTTCCAAACTTCAAGTTCAGCACTGTCCCCATGACCTGTACTACCTGCCTATCTTCTTTTCCACCTAACCACTCCACCCTGCCTCTCCCCCGACCAATCACCTTCATCCCCTCCCCACTCACCGATTGTACACTATACTACTTTCTCCCCACCCCACCCTCCTCTCACTTATCTGTCCACCCTTCAGGCTCTCTGCTTGTATTCATGATGAAGGGATTTTGCCCAAAACATCGATTTAACTGCTCCTCGGATGCTGCCTGAACTGCTGTGCTCTTGCAGCACCACTAATCCAGAACTATCTCTGCCCATTATACTAAGCCCTAACAGTTGTTCACATTTAAACTGATTTCCTCCATGTGTGCTCTCTCATAGACAATGACTTTCACATCTAACACTGCCCGAGACCCCCACACACATGCACTCATAAAACCCCTTGCTTTGAACTGATGCATGAAGATACAGAGACGTTAATTTATGGGAGCCCATTTACTGTCACTCGCAGAATGGGCGGCAAATTGTACCGTGTTAGTCATTTACGCAGTGCAAATGTAGCAGCAATATACCTGCACAGTTTTGCAATACTGACATGCTGGGCAGCTGGTCCAGCTTACTGAACAATACACTAGCACAGTCTGCATAGGTCCCTATGCTGGCCAGATAGTCCACCTTACCAAGCAATACACAAGCATAGTCTGCACAAATCCTCATGCTGGGCAGAACGTCCACCTTATTGAGCAATACACTAGCATAGTCTGCACAGCTCCCCATGCTGGCCACATAGTCCAGCGAACTGAGCAAAACACTGGGATAGTCTGCGCAGCTCCCCATGCTGGGCGGATAGTCAGGTTTACTGAGCAAAACACTGGGATAGTCTGCACAGCTCCCCATCCTGGGCAGATAGTCCAGTTTTTACTGAGCAAAACACTGGGATAGTCTACACAGCTCCCCATGATGGGCAGATAGTCCGGTTTACTGACCAATACACTGGCATAAGCTGCACTGATCTCCACGCTGGGCTGTCTACTTGTCCCAGTTTATAGTTTCTGCGTTTGTTCTGTGAGGCAAATTCAGAATTTAGTGGAACAGATTTGGTCAGCTGATCTGGCAATGCCTTTATTCAATGATCTCATTCTTGTGACCTGGCCCGCCAAGGTCTCACTGCTCCAGATAGACCCACTCCCTTATTTTCTCCTCATATTTCAACAACATGCTCTGTTTCTGTATAAATTGTCCGTTTCTATCTTTAATGTGAATGTCTCTGTCCATCTGTATCTTTCCCTGGCCTTGGTGTTTCGTTGTGTTTTGTATCGAATACTGGCATTATGAAGTTCAGAAAAAATGTAATAGTGCGTGTCAGGCTATTATTCGCTTCCCGTTGTGTCCCATGTGTTACCCCATGGACAGGGGAGTGTGTACTGGGCGTTTGTTCACTTCCTGGTGCGTCCCTTGAGGTGCTTCATGAAGAGGTGTGTGTGTGTGCAGGGCAGCTGTCCACTTCTCGGTGTGTCCCTCGTCGTGCTCCATGTTGGACAGCGGTGTGTGTGCTGGGCAGTTGTTCACTTGCAGGTGTGTCCCATGTGGTGCTCCATGGACAGGAGGGTGTGTTTCGGGTTGTTGCTCACTTCCCGGTGTGTCCCAAGTTGTGCTCCATGTTAGACAGGGAGTTTCAACATATTTTACTCATGTCTTTAAAACTTGGTCTGTGCGTGTCCACTGAAAGCCTGTGTTTGTCCCTCTCAGCTAATCACGTGGTCGGAAACACGAGGAGGATCCTGAATTATAATTATAAAGGAGTAGATATCTCACTTTTAGCGGAGGGAAGTCTGATTGCCTCCTGTTATTGAAAAGTTAGTGGAGGGGCTGGGGTGGTTTGCTGCAGGTTGTTCTGTGAGCTGCCTCAGACATTCAGGGAGACCAGAGGATTTGGTGACCCAACTCAGGATGAAACATGGGGACTGTAGTTACAGCATCTGGGTCTGTAACATGAACAACAAATGGAGCAGAGGCTGCAGAGAGGGGAAGCTCTGAAACCACGAACTGGGTGTGTGTGGGGAAAGGGATCTGCAAAATCTGTCTGTGTCTTAACGTGAGTACAGGCTCTCACTCTGATTCCTTAAACATACACACACACAGACCCTCTTTCTCTCACACACGGACAAAAGCATAGACATCCTCTCTCTCTCACTCGCACGCCAATCCCCCCCCACCCCCCACCCCACCCCACCACACACACACAGACACACACTTCGCAACTCTCGCACAGACACACATATAAATCTGGGGGGCGAATTTGCATTTGCAGATTTATATTTGTGGATAGATTGTATTTTGTTCAAAACAACATTCAATTTGTACGCAGCCAATCAGTGTGGGATTTTATAAAGTCCTGCTTTGGAAATAAAACCAGGATGACTCCCGGGTAAAACAAGTCGGACTCCACTCAAGACCTTCCATAATTTGTGTAGGGAAGGTCACATCTTAGCAAACATAATAAAATTCTTTGAGGAATAACAAAGTTGACAGTGGAGAAAGGACTGTAGATGTCATGTACATGGACTTCAGTAAGCTGTTTGATGAGATCGACTAATGAAGGTGAAGGTGAAGTCGCAAGGCGTCCAGGGTGTACTAGCTAGATGGATGAGAGAACTGGCTGGGCAACAGGAGACAGAGAGTAGTAATGAAATGGAATTTCTCAAAATGGACAACTGTTCTGTGTGGTGTTTCACAGGGATCCGTGCTGGGACCACCTTTTGGTGTGATGTACTTACATGATCTGAAGGAAGGTATAGGTGGTCTGATTAGCAAGTTTGCAGATTACACGAAGATTGGTAGAGTAGCAGAAAGTTGAGGGGAATGTCAGAGAACACAGCTGAATGTAGATAGATTGGAGAGTTGGATGAAGAACGGGTAGATGAGAGGTGATGCATTTTGGAAGATCCAATTCGAGAACAAATTATACAGTAACTGGAAAAAGCCCTGGGGAAAATTGATGTACAGAGAGATCTGGGTGTTCAGGTCCATTGTTCGCTGAAAGTGGCAAGTCAATAGAATGATCATGAAGGCATACAACATACTTTCTTTCCTGCATTCTAACAATTTAAGAAGTGGAGGACCACAGACCAGTTAACTCGCCACCCACAGGAGAAAATCTGTTGGAATATATTGCGTACAAGAATAGGCAGGCCGTATTACAGTTGTATAGGACTTTGATTCGGCCACATTCAGAAAACTATGAACAGTTCTGGTTGCCACATTACTGAAAGGATCTGGATGCTTTGGAAAGAGGGCAGAGGATTTTCACCAGGATGTTGCCTAGCATGGAGAGAACGATATATAAAGAGAGATTCGATAGATTAGGGTTATTTTCATTAAAAAGACGGAGGTTGAGGGAAGACTTGATTGAGGTTTACAAAACCATGAGAGGTGTAAATACCGTGGATAGCAAGAAGTTTATTCCCAGAGTGGGGGAGTCAGTTACAAGAGATCAAGAATTCATGACGAAAGGGGTAGAGTTTATTGTGGAAATGCTCGAAAAGTTCTTTGCACAGAGGGTTATGGATGCTGGGTTGAGTTGCCAGTGGAGGTGGTAGAGGTGGGGACGAAAGCGTCATTTAATATGTATCCAGACAGAGACGTGAATGGGCAGGGAGCAGAGAGACACAGAACATTAGAAAATAGGCGACAGGTATAGATAGAGGATCTGGATTGACACAGGCTTAGAGGACTGAAGGGGCTGTTCCTGTGCTGTGATTTTCTTTGTTATTTGTAAATACTTGTGAAAAGCGTCTGTTGATACTTGAAAGGAAAATGAAACCAAGATCAAATATGGCACAGCGAATGTGTGGATACGAGAATTTATTGTAGAGAGTAGAAAAATGATAATGAGACAAAACAGTTATATTTCATCTGTCTTCAAAGAGGAAGATCCAGAAAATCTCCCAGAAATACCAAGTCACCATTGGACCTTTGTAACTAAAGACTAAAATAATGAGGTAGTATTTGGAAACAGAACTGTGATGAGGATTGATCAGTCTAACAGACCAGATGTAATTCAAACTGAAATTTCAGAGAAAACAGCAATACAAATGTTGATTGCAATAGGGACCACTGTATTTCTCTGTATTCGCTTCGGAAGGTTACAAATGATTTACGAAGGGAAGAAGTGGGAGAGTGGAGGACTACAGGCCGATGTTGTCATCCACAGTAGGGAATCTGTTGCAACCTATTGTACACTGAGTAAGTAATAGCAAATTTCAAGAGAGTTGTTCTGCATTTATGAAAGGGAAGTTAAAATTTACAATTTTGTTCTTGAAGACATCTTTCTGTAGATATAAACAATGGCCAATCAGTGAATGTGGTACAGTCAGATATTCAGGAGGAATCAGCCCACAGAGTAAGTTATCAGAAAACATTAAAGCAAAGTGTTTTGGGAGGAACATATGCAAACGGCAAATATGCATTAGAGAAAACATTGGAGAACATAGATGGCTGTAGAAGGCTGTTTATGTGACTGCAGACCGGTGTACGCTGGTGTGCCACAGGTGTCAGTGCTGTGCTCCTTTAAACGCCTTCATTTAAAGGGAATCCGAATATAGACGATGAAGTATCAATTAGACTCAAAGTGTCAGCTTGCTCTCTCTTTACGGATGCTGTCTGACTAACTGTGATCTCTAGCATGTGTTGGTTTCAGTACAGATTCAGCTTCTGCAGTAATGTGCTCCTACTAGAAGTAAAGACATTCTGCACTAGTAACACAGAGAGTTGGGGAGACTGTACCTGGACTGTACCTGTACAATTTTGATGCCTTGATCTAAGTAAAATATTCTGATCACATATACTGAATGGGCATTCTCCTGATTAATCTCTCAGATGGTACAATGGTCTGCTGAGGAGACTTGGTCTGAGATCAAGGCGGGAATCTGTGTGAGAAACTGGAGAACGTTGATTGATTGTTATATGAGAACTTCACGTCTATTTACTTGGGAAAAAAAGGAGGCAGGTACAGAATTCAAGAAGATGCACAGGGAAGGTCTTGAACATATTGATGAAAGATGTGAGTAGGGATTCATGGTTTTGGCTGGTATAAAATTGGACCAATCCCCAGGTCCAGATTAATTACATCTCAGGCTGCTGTTGGAGACAAGGGATGAAAGGCGCTGATGAAAATGTTAAAGTAGAATCTGGTCACAGGTGAGGTGCCTGAGGACTGGAGAACACCCTTTATAGGAAGTGTTGTAGAGATAGAGCAGGGAACTATAGACTAGTGTGTTTCAAATCGGTGTTAGAGAAATTTTTGCAAAAAATATGTGGTGGTAGAAGGCTGTTTGTGTGACTGGAGACCGGTTTCCCCTGATGTACCACAATGATCAGCGCTGTGTCCCTTATTATTTTTGGTATTTATAAATGATGTAGGTGTGAACGTGGAGGGGGGATGGCATCGTGATAAGTAAGTCTGTGTTTGACACAAATATTGGCTGGGTGTTTGGCAGTGAGGAGGAAGTTCTTATGTTACAGGAAGATACAGATGGATGGATCAATGGCAGATAGGACGGAACCCTGATAAATATGAGGTGATGCACTTTGGAGGAAGGAACCAGACAGGAGAGTACACAATGAATGGCAGCACACCACGAAGCTCAGATGGTGCTTCTCTACACATCCGTGAATGTAACGGGGGAGGATCAAAGATTACGGAAGAAAAACAATGGAAAAAGTTAGGCTTATCCTTTACTCATCGAGGCATAGATTACAAGAGCTATGTAGCACTTTGGTTAGGTCAAGATGGAATACTATTTGGGGTTCTGGGAGCAACATTACAGGCAGGATGTGATTGTTCTGGAGGGGGCACAGAGATTCACCAGAATGTTCCCAAGGATGGAGCATATCAGCTATGGAGAGAGGTTTCATAAGCTCCAGAGAAGGCTTTAGGGGGCGTGATTCAGGATACGATTACGGGGGTCATGGACAGGGTGGATTGACAGCAGCTGTTGCTTTTAGACAAAGAGCCAAGAACAGGCGAACACACTTTTAAATGGAAAGATTTGATATTTAGAGAGGTATCAGGGATTGTCTTTCACCAAGAGGGTTATGGGGTCTGGAATGTACCTACTGAGGATGGGGTGGGGGGGGGGGGGGGGGGATGTTATCACGGGTCACGTCACAACCATTAAAAATTATTTGGACAAGCACTTGAAGTGTCAAACCATTCATGGGACTGATGTAGTAAAGTTGGAATAATATAGATCGTGCAGTAATTTTGATGCTACACAGGCTATGCTTCTGTGATTATATGGCTGTGGAAGGTCAATCATTGAACAGTTTAAGACAGGAAGTAATAGGTTTCGGAGCAGTACATTAAACAAGCATGAAACGTAGAAATTTCTCAAAGTACAATATACCAAGATGAAATGTTGGCAATGATAATTGTAGCTTCGTTACAGTCAAAAACCAGCGAATGGTGAACTGGAAAATGGCAGACTATGAAGCAACTACTTCAATTCTCCCTTCATGAAAGAAGAAACATAAAAACTTCCAAGCAATTCTAGGTCGACTGAGAAAAAGCAGGAAATACAATCTTATCCGTAAATAAACAGTTTTGAAGAAAATATTTGGTCTGAAATCTGATAAATCCCAATGGCCTAATAATCTTTATCTCCGATTCCTGAAGGAGGTGGCCATGGTACTAATGAATACTTTGCTTGCTGTCTTCCAAATTCCTGATGATCGAATTGACAGATTTGAGTGCAGAAAATATAACCCCAGTATTTATAAAGGAGGCAGGGAGAAAGCAGGGAATTACAGTCTGCCTAGTGCCAAAGAAGCAATCAGGACAATACAAGAGTCTATTAGAAAGAATATTTTGCCAGGGAACTTTGAGAATTAAATTAATTTGAAAGTAATGAACATGGATCAAGTCAATGCCAAATTATTAAAGTTGAATCATATTTGAGAAACCGACTGTGAAATAAACTATGCCGAAGCAATAGATGCAGTTAATTTGGATTTTCAAAAACTTTTTGATGAAGTTCCCAAGTCTAGTGTTGTGAAAATGCTACTCCTTTAACAAGGTCATGCTGTCCTTGTTTTTTTTTTCAAAGATGTCTTAAAAGCAGTGAATGCGAAATATCTTGGTTTGACTGCTCTAAAATAAAAGCACGTACAATAAGGAGCAAGCTATGCTAGATCTGGTCCTGTGTAATGAGACAGGAATAATTAATAACCTCATAGTTAGAATCAACTTGGAAGGAATGATCACAGTATGGTTGAATTTAAAATACAGATGGAGAGTGTGAAGATAAAATCCAATACCAGGGTACTGTGCTTAAACAAGGGAGACTACTTTAGAATGCGAGTGGACTTAGCTAAAGTCGATTGAAAACAAAGACTTTATAGTGAGAGTTGACTAGTAGTGTAGGATTTTCAAAGAAATTTTTTAAAAGTCTTTAGCAAAAGTATATCACTGAAAAGGAAATACTCTAAGAAAAGGGGTAATCTGCATCGGGTGTCTAAGCAATAATCGAGACTACCAAGTTTAAAGAGAAGGCATGTATAGTGGCCAAGAACAGGAGGAACCTAGAAGATTGGAAAAACATTAAAGGTCAACAGAAAGGCATGAAAAGAGTTATAAAGAAAAGTAGGATAGAACACAAGAAAAAAACTAGCACAGAATATGAAAATAAATTGCAGATGATTCTCTAAATATATAAAATGAAAATGATTGGCTCATGTAAATGTTAGACCTTTAGAAGATGAGAAGGCGCATTTAGTTATAAGATATGATGAAATAACTGAGGCATTTAGCACTTTTTTTTGGAAGACACTAATAACATGCCAGTAATTGACAAAGAGATGAGGGTAGGTGAGGACATGTGCATAATCATTATTACGGAGGAGGTAGTGTTGGGTAAGCTAATGGATCTAAAGGCAGACAAGTCCCCGAATGAAATGCATCCCAGGGAACTAAAAAAGATAGCGGGAGAAGTATCAAGTGCAATTGTGGTATTTCTTATTTAAATTTAATGAACAATGAGGCAGTTCCAGCAGATTGGAAAACAGCAAATGAGACGCCACTGTTTAAAAAAGGCTGGCAGATAAAACATGGGGAATTATAAACCTGTTAACTTAATCTGTGTAATGGGGAAGATGTTTGAGTGTATTATCAAGGGAGAAATAGCCAGGCATTTTGATAGAAATCGGCCCATTGTGCAGACACAACATAGTTTCCTGAAGGGCAGATCATGCTTTTCAAGTCTGTTGGAAATTTATGAGGAAATTATGAGCAAGGTAGACAACTAGGCACAAGTGAATGCAGTGTATCTAGGTTTCCAAATGGTCTTCGACAAGGTGCCGCACAATAGACTGCTGCAGAAGGTAAAAATGGAATGCGTTATGGGTAAAGTATTAGTATGGATAGAAGATTGGTTGACCAACAGGAAGCAAAGGGTAGGTCTAAATGAATGCTATTCATATCTGGCAATCAGAGACTAGTGGCGTGCTTCAGGGATCAGTGTTGGGATTGCGATTATGGAGTTGGGAGCATCCGTAGTTTGTCAAAGTTTGCAGATGACACGAAGATAGTTGGCAGAGCAACGTGTGCAGAGATATATGAAACATTTTAGAGGAGCACAGATACTTTGAGTGAGTAGGCAAATGTCTGGCAGATGGAATACGATGTCAGTAAATGTGAATTCATCCGTTTTGTTGGGAATACCAGTAAAAAGGATTGTTACTTGAATGGTGAAACGTTGCAGCATGCTGCTCTGCAGAGGGACCTGGGTGTCAATGTGCATGAATCACACAATGTTGGTCTGCAGATACAGCAAGTACTGAGGAAGGCAAATGGTATGTTGTCTTTCGTTGCTGAAGGTATTCAATTTAAAATCAGGTAAGCTATTTTGCAGCTGTACAGGGTGCTGGTGAAGCCACACCTGGAGTATTGTATTAAGTTTAAGCCACCTTACTTGAGAGAAAATGTACTGACACTAAATGGAGTGCAGAAGAGTTTCACTGGGTTGAATCCGGAGTTGAGAGATAATTTGTTGGTTGTTCAAAAAGTTACGTTATTCTATCTGCTATCCTCTTGTGTTTCATGCAGCTGCATCATTCCTGGAATATCCACCCTAAACCTGCTTAAGTCAAAGAGCAAAGGTTGGGTCTGCCCAATTCCTTGAAATGATTTGAGGAGGTCTGTCCTGATCCATAACAGTGTGTAACAGCTAGATCTAATATACTGGCATGGGTTGAGAATGGGAGAGTTTAAATGAAAAAGTGAATCAGTATAAACAGTTCTATATATTTTGGAGTGGAAAGCATTGACGAGCATGATAATTCAGGATTTGATGTTTGGACTCCAGCTATTCAGAAAGCATATTAAACATTTGCTCAAGGGCATTGTATGTAATCTTTCCAAATCGGCTGATGGCCCCAAATTGAGATTGTGAGTGGGTGATCAGGATGTAAAGAAGTTCGAAGGTGAAGACAATTGGAGGGAATGGGAAAATACGTGGCAGGTGAAGAACAACGTGGATGGACGTGACATTGAGCACATTAGTTGGAAAAATAAAATTACGGTTAGCATTTCAAAAGGAATTGATGTAAACTCGTGAAATAAGTGTATACTTTTGTTGACTTCTTTACAAATTGACGGACCGACGTTCCTACTTCAATTTATATCCAGATAGTTAATCACTTCAAAGGATGGAGAGTATACAGTGTAAAAATTATTTACATAAAAGACAAAATCCATTAGATCGTTGTGGTACACTCCAGGTCACAGGCCTCCCGTCCAAATAAAATATGCCGCACCAGTATTACCTTCATCTCTTACCTTTGAGCGAATTATCTACAACTCTCCCTGTATTCCATGTGATCTAACCATGTTTAACAGTTTACCACGCAGAACATTTTTGAATGTCCTAGTAAAGTCCATATTCTATTCCACAGTTCTATTTTTGTGCCTTTACCATTCTTATTCGTCACTTCTTCAATAAACTAAATCAAATTAGTGAGACAAAATTTCCCACACGCAAAGTCATGTTGACTAACGCTAATCGGAATTTACCTTTTCAAACAAAAGTAAATCCTATCCCTCAGAATCCCCTCCAACAACTTACCCACCAATGACATCAGACCCACCGGTCTATAGTTTCCTCACTTTCCCTTACCAACTGTTCTTAAACAATGGCACAACCTTACCTGTGGCTGTACATGATAAAAAATATCTCAGCCAGATATACAACAATGGCTTCCCTAGCTTCCCATCAGATTCTCGGGTACACTTGATCAGGACATAGAACACAGAACAGTGCAGCACAGTACGGGCCCTTGAGCAGTTGATGTTGTGCCAGCAGTTTCTCCTACTCTAAGATCAGACTAACCTATGTGCCCTTTATTTTGCTAACTTCCAAGTGCCTATCCTAGAGTCACATAAAAGATCCGAGGGAGTTATGCACCTTAATGCATTTTAAGACGGCCAGCTCCTCATCATCTGTAACATGGACACTTTTCAAGATATCACCATTCATTTCCCCAAGTTCTCTCCCTTCCATATCCTTCTCCACAGTAAATACTGATGCAAAATATTTATGTAGTATCTCACCAATCTCCAGTAATTCCACACATAGGTCACTTTGCTGATCTTTAAAGGGCCCTGTCCTCTCCCGAGTTACTCTTTTGACCTCAATGTATTGGTAGATTCTCTTTGGATTGTCCCTTACCTTATTTTCGAAAGGTGTTTTATGCCCCCAGTTTACCTCCTGATTTCCCTCTTGAGTATTAGCCTTCAGCCCTGGTACTCCTCGATGGATGTACTCGATCCCTACTGTCTGTACCTATCATATACTTCCGTCTTTTTCTTGAACAAAACCGCAATTCCACTCGCCATCCAGCATTCCCGACCGGCCTTGCATTGTTCATGAACCGGAACATACTCTATCTAGACTCTGTAATCTCAGTTGTGACGGCCTCCCACTTTCCTGCCACGACCTTCTCCCAAGCAGCTTTTGAAATTGCCAATATAAAACGTTGAAAGTTGGCCTGATTCAATTTAGAACTTTACCATTTATGTCAGGACTGTTCTTCTCCATAAGTATTTTAAAACTGGTAGTTACTGAATAACAGGCTCAAGAAGCAGAATGGCCTCCTGCTGTCCCTCTGAAACAGACTCAATAGGCTGAATCGCCTCCTCCTGACCCTCTGCAACAGACACGAGAGGCTGAATGGCCTCCTTTTGTCCCTCTGTGACACGCTCAGTGGGCTGAATGGCTTCCTCCTGTCCTTCTGTATCAGGCTCAATAGGCTGAATGGCCTCCTCCTGTCCATTTACAACAGACCCGAGAGGCTGAATGGTCTCCTCCTATCCCTCTGCAACAGACTCGAGAGGCTTTATGGCCTCTCACTGTCCATCTGTAACAGGGTCAAGAGGCTGAATGGTCTCCCCCTCATCCCTCTGTGACAGACACATAGGGACAGAATTACCTTCTCCTGTTCCTGAGCAGCAGTCTCAATGCTCTGAATGATGTTGCAAGGAACAGCACTGCACAACGCCAATGGGCAATAAATAGCGTACACTGTTTTATTGTCCATGGATGTGTCCCCACTGGTCACCCTGTGCAGCTGGTCTGTTTATTTATCTCTATCTCCCTTTATAAACAGTATGTAATATAAACTGTCCTGCAGTGTTCTTGTACTACTCCCACATACACGGAAGAAAGAATAAGAATACTGAAAGATTTATGGTCCATCCCTAAGCAACGCCCATCTATTCCACACAGACTGAGTAAATGTTCCCTTTTATTGGGATGGGAAAAGTTACGTAAGTTAGGGGTTAACTGAGCCTGTTTGTTTAGTGACTGATTAATGCCAGTCTCAATGGATTGTAATTATCCCAGTGGAGGGGTTCCATCTTTTAATGATAAATGAGTTCCGTTGAAAGTGCTATTCCACAGTATAAGTGGGAGCACCACCGACAGCATTAACAGGGATCGACAGCTCAAGAGATGCAGTGGGGAGAGATCAGAATCTGAGCACAAGTGTCTGAAATGTTCCAACAATGAATCAGAATCTGAGAACATTAGACTGGAATGTCTCAAGAATGGACAGGAATTTATATTGGGATGTTTGGCTTCTTTCTACATATTATGATCGAAGCCCATTATCTTGGCGGATCGAATATGTACTTTACATTATTCAATATTTTTATTATCCAATCCTGGCTTTCGTTGGTGTCCCTGGTAAGTCTCAATGTTCAGTCATTAATTTTATAAATCATGATTGACTGTAATACTGTCCTTTCATTGACTCTATTATCATTGTATCTGTTATTGTTCCTGCTGAGACTCTAAATCGACATGTTCACTTTACAAGCCACTACTAACTGCAACAATGAACTTGTTAATTCACTCTCTCCCTCATTGCTTCTGGCACTGTTACTCATGGGTCTCTATGTTGACCTGTCCAGTTTCAACTGTGAAACATGATTTATTTTATCACTGCCCTTGCTGTTTAAATATTGAAAGCATTGAGGTCACTATGCTCTGTTCTGCTTACAGATTGAATTACGTTCCTCTGACTACATCCCATCCCCGGCCAATACTGAGGCTGAAATACACTGGCATAGTCTACACAGCTCCTCATGCTGAGCAGACAGTCCAGCTTACTGAGCAATACATTGGCACGGTCTGCACAGCTCCCCATGCTGGGCAGATAGTCCACCTTACTGAGCAATACACTGGCACGGTCTGCACAGCTCCCTATGCTGGGTAGATAGTTCAGCTTACTGAGCAATACACTGGTACAGTCTGCACAGCTCTCCATGCTGGGCAGATAGTTCATTTTCCGAAGCAATACATTGGCATAGTCTGCACAGCTCCCCAGTTAGTCTTTTTTTCCCCATATTTCGCCAATATGGCGTATTTCTATCTTAATTATCTGGTTCTATCTTTATGGTGCATTTTTTTGTCCCTCAGTATCTTTCCCTGGCTTTGAGTTTTGTCTCCCTAATGTATCGAGTGCTGACATTGTGAAACTCAGAAACAATGAAATGGTGTGGCGGGGGGGCTGTTGTTCACTTCCCCGTGTGTCCCATGTTCCATGTTATATATGCAATCCTGCAGTGCTCTTCCACGACTCCTACACACATGGAAGAAAGAAAAAGGGTTGACAGTTTAATGATCATATTGAACAGGAGGGATTCAGCAGTTTTGAAACGTCTTTGAAACATAGTCTGTGCCTGTCCACTGAACGCCTGTGTTTGTCCCTCTCAGCTGATCGTGTGGCCAGTAAAACAAAGAAGCCCCCGAGGATTATTGTAAAGGAGCAGGCATCGACCTTGCGTCGGAGGCTGAGGGGTGACCTTATAGAGGTTTGCAAAATTATGAGCGGCATTGATAGAGGAAATAGACAAAGTATTTTCCCGAGGGTCGGGGAGTCCAGAAATAGAGGGCATAGGTTTCGGGTGAGAGGGGAAATAGAACAAAGGGGCAACTTTTTCACATAGTGTAGTACGTGTATGGAATGAGCAGCTGGGGAGAGTGGTGGAGGCTGGTAAATTTGCAACATTTAAGAGGCATTTGGATGGGTATATGAATAGGAAGGGTTTGGGGAGATAACCGGCTGGGTGCTGGCAGGTAGGACTAGATGGGGTTGGGATCTCTGGTCCGCAAGGACGGGTTGGACTAAAAGGTCTGTTTCCATGCTGTACATCTCTGTGACTCTATGAAAATCTTCTGACTGACTCCCTTTATTCAAAATTGAGTGGAGGTGTTGGGGGTGGTTTGCTGGAAGTTGTGCTGTGAGCTGCCCCAGGCATCAGGAAGACCTGCGGATTTTGTGACCCAACTCTGGATGGAGCATGGGGACTGTAGTTACAGTATCTGAGTCTGTAACATGATCAACAAATGGAGCAGAGGCTGCAGAGTTTAGAAGCTCTGAATCCAGGGCGTTAGTCTGTGTGGGGAAAGGCATCTGCCAAATCTGTCTGTGACTTAACGAGGACACCCACACCTGCCATCCTTGCACGCACATGTACACACACACACACACACACACACACACACACACACACACACACACACACACACACACACACACACACACACACACACACACACACACACACACACACACACAGTATTTCTCTCGCACACACACACATACACGCGCTCTCTCTCCCACACTTCCCCCACCCCCGTGCACACACACTCCGCATTTCTCAGATGCACACACACATAAATCTGTGGGGTGAATTTGAATTTGTAGCCTTGTATGTGTAAATGCACTCAATTTTGTTTTAAAAAATACATGCACTTTGTAGGCAGTTCGTCAATGTGGCATTTTATAAAGTTCTGCCTTGGAAATAAAACCCGTCTGATTCCAGAGTACAACACAAACAGACTTCAAACAAGACCATCCCTGGTTTTGTTCCAGGGAGGTCACATCTTCGCAAACGTAATAGATTTCTTTGTGGAAGTGAAAATTGATATTGAGGAAAAGGCTGCAGATGTTATACAACGGACTTCGGTAAGGTATTTGTTGAGATAAGCTGACGGAGAAGGTGAAGTTGCAAGGGGTCCAGGGACTATACTAGCTAAATGGATGGAGCACAGGCTGGGCAGCAGCAGACAGCGAGTAGCAGTTGAAGGGAGTTTTTCAAAATGAAGAACTGTTCTGGGTGGTGTTTCACAGGGTTTCCTGCTGGGACCGCTATTGTTTATGATACACATAAATGAACAAAAGGAAGGTAAAGGTGGTCTGATTAATAAGTTTGCAGATGGCACTACGATTGGTAGAGTAGCAGAAAGTGAAGGGGACTGTCGGAGAATGCAGCAGAAAATAGATAGATTGGAGAGTTGTGCAGAGAAATGGCAAATAGAGTTTAATCTGGACAAATGTGAGATGATGCATTTTGGTCGATCCAATTCAAGAGTGAACTATCGGGTAAATGGAAAAAGCCCTGGGCAAAATTGATGTACAGAGAGATCTGGGTGTTCAGATCCATTGTTCCTTAGAGGGGCAGGTCGATAGAGTGGTCAACAAGACATACAACATACTTTGCTTCCTGCATTCCACCATTTTAAGAAGGACAGAAAAGAGAAAGTTAACTTGTCATCCAAAGGAGGGAATCTGTTGGAATCTATTGTGTACAAGAGATGACAGGTCATGTTATAATTCAGTACGGCTTTGGTTCGACAACATTTCAAATAGTTCGTACAGTTCGGATCAACAGCTTAACAAAAGGATGTGGCTGCTTTGGAGATGGTGCAGAGGAGTTTCACCAGGATGTTTCCTGGTATTGGAGGCAACTGACTATGAAGAGAGGTTTGGTAGATTAGGATTATTTTCATTAGACTGACGAAAGTTCGGGGGACCTGATTGAGTTCTACAAAATCATAAGAGGTAGAGACAGAGTGGATAGCAAGACACTTATTCCCAGAGTGGGGTACTCAATTTCTAGAGGTCAGGAATTCAAGATGAGAGGGAAAAGGTTTTTGGGAGATATGTTCAGAAATATCATTACACAGAGTCTGGCAGATGCCTGAAACGCATTGCCAGCGGAGGTGTTAGACGTGGCCACGATAGCGACATTTATTATGTATCTAGACAGATGCATTAATGGGTAGGGAGCAGGCGGATACAGATCCTTCGAAAATAGGTGACGGGTTTAGACAGAGGATCTGGATCGGTGCAGGCTTGGAAGGCCCGAAGGGCTGTTCCTGTGCTGGATTATTTTTTGTTCTTGGTAAATACTGGCGCAAAGTGTCGGTCCATATTTGAAAGGAAAATGAAAACAAAGCCAAATGTGGCACAGTGAATGTGTGGACAGGATAATTTATTGTAGAGAACAGAAAATTGACAGGGAGACGAAACTGTTACATTATGTCTGCCTTCACGGACGAAGATCCAGAACATATCCCAGAAATACCATAGAATTTTTGTAACAGAACACTAAAATCCTTCATACTAGTGACGTGGTAGTATATGACAACACACCTGGATTGAGGATTGATAAGTCTGACAGACCAGATGTACTTCATACTGCAATTTCAGAGAAAGCAGCAATACACAGATGGAATGGATTGTGGATGACTGTATTTATCCGTATTCAAATTGAAATGATATAAATGCATTCCAACGATTTAGGAAGGGAAGAAGAGGGAGAGTGGAAAACTACAGACCAGTTTACTTGTCATCCGCAGGAAGTAATCTTTTGCAAACTATCATAACGAATGTGATATTGGACACTGAGAAAGTAATAGCAAATTTCAAGAGAATTATTCTGCATTTATGAAAGGGAAGTTATAATTTACAAACATTTTGTTTGAAGCTATATCTTGTAGACCTAATCATAGAGAAGCAATGGATGTGATACAGTCAGATATTCAGGAGGATTTTTAATCAGCACATACAGTATGTTAGCAGAAACATTAAAGCAAAGGGAATTGGGAGAAACATATACAAACAGGGAAGGTAAAAGTTAAGTTTGCCGTCATTTAAAGGGAATCCGAATACAGTCAATGAAGGGTCAACTAGACTGAAAGCATTAACATGCTCTCTCTTGACGGATGCTGTCTGACTCACTGAGATGTCTAGCATGTGTTAGTTTCAGTACAGATTCCAGCTTCTGCAGTAACTTGTTCAGACGAACAAGAAAAACATTCTGCACTAGTTACACAGAGTGCTGGTGAGACTGTACCTGGAACATTGTATACAATTTTGATGTCTACATCTAAATAAAATATACTGATCCCATATACTGAATGGACATTCTCAGATTAATCCCTCAGATAGCAAAGTATTCTGCTGGTGAAACTTGGCCTGAGATCCAGGCGGGAATCTGTTTGTGAAGCTCGTGAACATTGATAGATTGAAATATGAGAGCTTCATGTCTGTTTTACTTGGGAGAAGGACAATGCAGGGACAGAATTCGAGAAGATGGACTGAGAAGCTCTTGAGCAGATTTATGTAAGATGTGTACAGGGATTGATAGTTTTGGCTGGTATAAAATATTCACGTCCCTAGGTCCAGCTCAGTTACATCTCAGGCCGCTGCTGGAGTCAAGGGATGAAAGGCGCTGATGAAAATGTTTAAATACAATCTGATCACAGGTAAGGTACCGAGGACTGGAGAACACCCTTTATGGGAAGGGCTGTAGAGATTGACCAAGAAACCACAGACCAGTGAATATCAGATCAGTGTTCGAGAAACTACTGCAGGAAAAAGGTGGTTGTCGAAGACTGTTTGTGTGTCAGTGCTGTGTTCCTTATTATTTGTGGCATTCATAAATGATATAGATGTGAATGTGAAGGGGTATGGGGTGAGTGTAATAATTAGGTTGGTGTCTGACACATAGATTACTCGGGTGGTTTAGCAGTGAGGAGGAAGGTTTTACGTTACAGGAAGATACAGATAGAATGGTCAGATGGGCAGATCAATGGCAGATGGAATGTAACACTAATAAATATGAGGTGATGCACTTTGGAAGAAGGAACCAGACATGGGAGGACTCAATAAATGGCAGCAGACTCGCAAGGTCAGAGGGTGCTTCTCCACACATTCCTGAATGTGACGGGACTGGGTAATAGATTAGTTAAGAAGTAATTGGAGACAGCAGGCATAGCCTTTACTAATCGAGGCATAGATTACAAGAGTTATATAGCACTTTGGCTAGGTCAAGATGGAATACTGTGTGCAGTTCAGGGATCCACATTACAGGAAAGATGTGATTTCACTGAGAGTGGCGCAGAGGAGATTCAACAGGATGTTCCCTGGAATGGAGCATATCAGCTATGGAGAGAGGCTGGATACGCTCGGGTCGGTTACGTTGGAGCAGAGAAGACTGAGGGGAACGTGATTCAGAAGGGTAAGATTACGAAGGGCATGGACAGGGTGGATAGACAGCAGCGGTTCCTATAAGTCAGAGGGTCAAGAGCAAAGGAGCACACTTTTAAAGTGACGGGTTTGAGGTTTAGAGAGGATTTCAGAATGTTTTTTTCACCCAGAGGATGTTGGTGTCTGGAATGCACTTTTAGAGAGGGAAGTTGTTGTGGCTCATCGCACAGCCGTTAAACGGAAAGAGGACAATCACTCGAAGTGTCATAACACTCATGTCTATGGGGCTGATGTATGAAAGTGGGACTAATGTAGATTGTACTGTATTTCTGACTGTACAGAGATTGCTTCTGTGATTGTATGGCTGTGGAAGATCAATCACTGAGCAGCTTTAGACAGGAAATGATGGGTTTATGAAGCGTACATTAACAAGAGTGAAATGCAAAAGCTTCTCAACATACAGTATACCAAGGTGAAATGTTAGAGAAGATCATTGTATCTTCCTTACAGGCTGAAACCAGAGAACAGTAAAATTGCAGGACCATGAAGCAACCACTTTTGTTCTGCCTTCACAAAAGAAAACATTTCAAAAAGTAAACTCCAAGCACTTCTCAGTCTACTGGGAAAAAGTAAATAGAATCAAATCTGTACATAAACAGTTTTGGACAAATTATTTTGACTGAAATCTGATAAATTCCCATGACCTGTTAATCTTCTCGTTGATTACTAAGGGAGGTGGCCAAGGTAATAATGAATACTCTGGTTATCCTCTTCCAAATGCTTGATGATTCTGGAACTGAATTCACAGATTTGACAGCAGCAAAGGGAGGTAAACAAAATATGGGGATTTATAGACAAGTTAGCTTTTCCTGTGTAGTGAGGAAACTGCTTGAGTGTATTATCAAGGAAGAAATAGCAAAGCATTTCAATAGAAATTCTTCCATTGCGCAGACGCAGCATGGGTTCATGAAGAAAGGTCATGTTTAACAAGTTTTTGGAAATCTATGGAGACAATACGAGCAAGATGGACAACGAGGCCTCAGTGGCTATGGTGTACCTAAATTTCCAAAATGTCTTCAACAAGTTGCCGCACAAGAAGCTGCTGCTGAAGGAAAAGGTGCAAATTGTGAGTGTAGGTGAGTGATATTCTGGCTGGCAATCAATACCTAGTGGTGTGCCTCAGGGATCGGTGTTGGGGCCACAATTATTCACAATTTATATAGAACATTTGCAGTTGAGGAAAACGTGTAGTGTGTCAAGGTTTGCAGATGACACGAAGATGCGTTTCATAGCAAAGCATGCGGAGGACTGTGAGACTTCGTGGATTAACATAGATACTTTGAGTAAGTGGGTAAAGGTCTGGCAGATGGAATACAAAGTTGATAAATGTGATATCATCCTTTTTGTTGGGAGTGCCAGAAAAAGGATTTTTATTTGAATGGTAAAACGTTGCAGCATGCTGTTATACAGAGGGACCTGCGTGTCCATGGGCATGAATGACAGAAGGTTGGTCTGCAGGTACAGTAATTACTGAGGAAAGCAAATGGAATGTTACCCTTCATTGCTAAAGGGATTGAGGTTAAAGGCAGGGAGGTTATGTTGCAGCTGTCCAGGGTGCTGGTGAGGCCACACCTGGAGTACTGCATGCTGTTTTGGTCTCCTTACTTCAGGAAACGTATACTGGCACTGGAGGGGGTGCAGAGGTGGTTTGTTCGGGTGATTCCAGAGGTGAGGGGGTTGGCTTATGAAGTGTGACTTAGCAGACTGGAAGTATATTCATTGGAGTTTAGAAGAATTTAGGGGATGATCTCATAGAAACATATAAAATTATGCGAAGTTAGAAGGAGAGAGGATGTTTCCACTGGCAAGTGAAGCTAGGACAAGAGGGAATGGCCTCAACATTAGAGGGAAGAGATTTAGGATTGAATTGAGAAGGAACCTCTTCACCCAGAGGTTTGTAATCTCTGGAATTCCCTGCCCAGTTAAGTATTTGGTACTACTTCAGTAAACGTATTTAAAACAAAGGTAGATACTGTGTGAACAATAAAGTAAATAAGGGATACGGTGAGAGCGTGGGAAAATAGATCAGAGTCCACGAGTAGATTAGTCATGATCTTATTGAATGGAAGAGGCCAAGTCCTGCTCCTAGTTCTTCTATTCTTCTGTCCTTAAGAAAGGGGAGTGGCCAGTTATCCCAGTTCAGCACCTCTGCTTTAGTTTGTTTGGTCTCATTTTTCGCAGTCTGGCTGTTTACTCAAAGCAGGCAGCAGTTGTGAAGCTACCGGACCCAAAGAGGCAGGTCCTGTTGTTCCTCCCTCCCTCTGACATCTCTCCTGTTAGAAACTGGGTTTGATTTTTTTTTTTCCTTTCGGTTTTGCCATGGAGTGTTTATCGGGATTATATCAAATATTTGGAACACCATCATTAAGTTGGGATAATCTGTTGGGTTTTCGGATCGGTTAAGTTGTTCTGTATTGTTTGCGTCTCACTCAGTAATCTTGCAAAGACATTCTGTTTTGAGTAAAACTAAGTAATTTGACCAGCTGCATCACCCCTGGAATATCCGCCTTCGACTTGCTTAAATCAATGAGCAAAAGTACAGTCTGTGCTACTTCCTTGAAATGATTTGAGGGGGTCTGTCCTGGCCCATAACAGTGTATAACAGCTAGATCGAATATAATGGCATGGATTGAGAATAGGAGACCTGACAGGAAAAAGTGAATTAGCATAAACCGTTCCATATATTTTGCAGTAAAAAGCAATGACTAGCCGGATAATCCAGGAATTGATATTTGGGCCCCATCTATTCAGAAAACAGATCAAACATTTGTTCATGGGTATTTAGTGTAATCTTTTCAAATTTGCTGATGGTACCAAACTGAGATTGTGAGTGGGTGAGGAGGATATAAAAAAGTTTCAAGGTGATTGAGACAAGTGGACGAAGTGGTAAAATACGTGGCAGATGAATAACAATGTGGATAGACGTAACATTGAGCAATTTGGTAGGAAATAGATGAACAGACTCCCACTTCAAAAGGAATTCATGAAAAAAAGTTGCTGCATGAAGATACTTACGTGTATACTTTTGTTGCCTTCTTCACCACCAAACTCCAAGGTCCATGCAGGGCAGTTAGTTCTGAAGCCAGAAGTCAATACTGGGATTGATATTGGCACACTGACCAATATACATAGACCCACCAAGTGGGGAGCTATATCATTGAAAAGAATCTCGACCTCTTTGTACACCAGTCACAGAAAGCAATAGTGCTGCAACAGAAAGTAGGTAGAAAGTGGAATGATGTATTGATCTTCATTTCTGGGGATTTGAGCCCAGGTGTGTCTTACTGCAGCTACACAGGGCCTTGGTGAGGCCCCATATCGAACATTGTGCAGTATTGTGTGCAGTATTGGTGTCCTTACCTAATAAAGCACAAACCTGACATTGAGGGAGTGCAGTGAAGGATGACCAGACTGATCTTTGGGATGACAGACGTGTTGGGGGAGCAGTGTTTGGGGCAACTGGGCCTGTATTCCATGGACTTTAGGAAAATGGGTGGAGATCTCAGTGGAATATATAAAACTCTGACAGGGTGAAACAGATTATCAGCGGGGATGATAATTCCACGGGCTGGGACGTCGAAAACAAGGGTCACATTATTAGGTATAGGCAAGCCACTCTGCATTGAGATGAGAATAAATGTCTGCATTCGCAGACTGGTGAACCTGGGGAATTCTGTCCCACATAAGACTGTGGAAGCTAAAGCACTGAATATAAATAAGGATATCTAGACACTAAACGGGTGAAGTTGCAGCAGGGGTTTGGTGTGGAGATACAGGATCAGCCATTGTTATATTGAATGGGAGAGCAAAATTGACGGACCAAAGTTCCTACTTCATATTTCTCTGATATATGAACACTTCAAAGGATATACAGTATATAGTGTTAGAGAAAAGTTAATTGAAGAGTTGTTTGGCCATAACGAAGAGTGGGCAAAGCTCAATGTGTTGAAAGGCCTACTCATCTTGCGATGTTTCTGTGCAGTCTGTGAGAAAGGATAATGGAAGCACAGGAGTGCTTCCTTCTCCCTTTTCCGATACAAAGGCTGGTGCCAGGCGTTATCTCATTTTTATCCTGTTAATGTTGTCATAAGCTCTCATTAGCCTGCTTGGCACACCCTCCTCATTCCTGAAGAAGTGCTTATGCCCGAAACGTCGATTCTACTTCTCCTTTGATGCTGCCTGACCTGCTGCGCTTTTCCAGCAACACATTTTTAAGCTCTGATCCCCAGCATCTGCAGTCCTCACTTTCTTCTCATAAGCTCTTAGATGTCAGGAAGGAGGTTTCTGCAGTGTCGACAGGAGTGCTTCCTTCTCCCTTTTCCGATACAAAGGCTGGTGCCAGGCGTTATCTCATTTTTATCCTTTAATACCTCGGAGAAGTTTGATTTAACGGCCTTGCATGGCCGGTTCAGAGACCATCGAAGTGTTTACCATAAGACTGTGTGTCTGGAGTCACTTGTTGGTTCGACCAGGAAAGCACTGGAAATTCAGTTCCTGAATGTACCTTCGGGAAAGGAAATTTACGGTTGACAATGGACATGTGCTTCAAGGTCAATATTACTGGCACAAGATTTTAGATCTCGATATTCTATTAATTATACCTAACTTCCACCAGCGGCCAGAGCATTATTCTGGTCTGGATTAGTAATCCAGTGATATTTCCACAGCAACACCGTCTCCACATGGGGCCCTATCGGAAACAGCACTGCGCACGTTATTTCTGTGCTGGTCGACAGCTCCGTCAAAAAATTCCCACCAATTTGATTATCATGATGGGACTGAGGGGGTGGTAATTGGTCAGATTGTAATTATTCTCCTCTTAGGCGACGGGACACTTTTGTGTAATTTTTCACATTGCCAGGGAGATGTCAGAGTTGGAGCTGGAATGAAAGAGTTTCCAAAGAGACACGGCTTGTTGTGCAGCATAAGTCTTTCATTCTCTTGCAGGAATAGTGTCAGGGCCCATTCTCTTTGTCGTATCTACTATGTTCAGCTGTTTCTTCATGTTACGTGCAGCGAATCGAATTGTTTGAAGACTGGCATCTGTGATTCTGTGGGGATCATCCAACCAACACTTCTGGCTGAGGATGGTGTATACACTGCATTCTTGTCTTTTACACTGATGTGCAGGAAGGTTCCATGTTTTTCGGGGAGTGGTCAAGCTCTAGCTGAGTGTTGTTGCAGCAGATGTGTTAGTCTAACAACCCCAGGAATAATCTGGTGACCTGATTTCGGATCCTTTTACAGTACATGATGGAATTCAAATCCAATAAATGTTTGGGATTAAGAGACTAATGATGATCATGAATCGATTGCTAATTGTGGGAGAAATAGATTTGGTTCACTGATGTCCTCTAGGGAAAGAAACTGCCATCCATACCTGCTCTGGCCCACATGTAACTCCAGACACACAGCAATATCATTGACTCTTAACAGTCCTCTGGGCAATAAATGCTTACCAAGTAAGCGACGCCCTAATCCCAATGAATATTTTTTTTCAAAGAATGTTTGTTGAGCCCTTTTCTCTCGTCAGTTGTTCCATGGTTCAACTCCATTTCTGATGGATGTGCCAAGACTGCAGAGCTTCGATTTGATCTATTTGCTTTGTAATCATTTTGCCTTCTCGATCAGATATTAGTCCTGCTGTTTGGAATGTAAGTACAGTAGCAAGTGTGATAGCTTTAAATGGATTGTCATGAGTTTGAGGGACACATGGTTCTGACACTGGTATATTTACCCACAATCGTCAATGAAACATCGATCCGATAATGGGAATAATAGACTGAAAGAATAGACTGGGCAAAACGTTACAGGTTGTAACTGAATACAATTCTCCTTCTGTCCAGCTGTGATCCACAGCATCACATGAATTTCCAGGTTTGAGCTGCTATTTCTGCAATGCAATTCAGCTGTCTGTCCCCCAGTTCACACCGAGACCCATTCACCCATCACCCCGTGAACTACCCTGTTTACTGATGTGGTACCCTTTTAATATTCTCAATCCTCTGAGTGTCTGTCCAGGGTATCACAGTACTTACTTGTCATGTTTCTGAAGACCACTAAATATATTCCGTGGAGCAGCTCCGTGGCTCAGTGGTTAGCGATGCTGCCTCACAGTGCTGGGGACCCAGGTCCGATTCCATCCTCTGGCAACTGTTTTACACATTTTTTCTGTGTCTGTGTGATTTTTTTCAGCATGCTCCGGTTCCCACCCAGAATCCAAAAATGTGCAGGTTATTGACCTTGCTGAACTGCCTATAGTGTTCAGGAATGTGCAGATTAGGTCCATTAGTCAGGGGTAAATATAGGATAGGGCAATGGGTCTGGTTGGTTTAGTCTTCAGAGGATCGGTGAGAACTTGGTGGGCGGAAGGGCCTGTTTCCACACTGTAACAATTCCAATTCTAATATTCATCTGAATCTTTTCCGGCCAGTCGTGCCACTTTCGGTTTTAACATTGTAACTGTTTCTCTCCGTTTCTCTCCATGCCCTTGATTAAGAACTTTGTAGTGTCAATGATGCCAATCTTATGTAATTTCAGAACCAATGAATTTGTACATCTTGTGTTATTGTTCACTTCCCAGTTTATGGTGCTCAATGTTAGACAGAGCGTTTGAGTAGCTTTGATACAAGTCTTTCAAGCTGTTCAAAACCAGAAATTGCTGGAGACACTCAGCAGGTCTGACAGCATCTAGGAGACAAAGAAACAGAGGTAGTATTTCAAGTCCAGCTTGAGCCTTGTTCAGAACTGCAACGGATGTTTAATCCCTTGACAGAAGTGGACGAGGGATAATGGGAAACAGAGCATGTGGCGGTGCAATATCACAGAGGACGGGCGTTTGAGTGTGGTGAAAGAGAAACAGATGTAAATTGGGTGTATATTAAAGTGTGAATAGGAGAAATGCTTTCTCTTTACTGAGTGCAAGGTAAACAAGACATAGACAAAGTCATAGGAAGCAGAATACGTAAAACGGAGAACAGCCATAATGGGTTCAGACTGTGAAGCTATGGAAATGAATGTTAGCTCCTACGGGCTGTAACATACAATCCGTAAAGTGAGGTGTTACTCGAGTTTGGGTTGTGCTTCATTGGAACATTGCAGCAACTCAGGACCGAAAATTCAGCATTAGAGCAAGGAAGGTTATTGAAATGGGAAGCAGTGAGAAGGTCAAGGTTATTCTTCCAGACGGAGTGGGAATATTCCTCAGTGCAGTCTCTGTTTGGTCTCCCCAGTGTAAAGGAGACTGCATTATGAGGAGCAGAGAGGAAGACAGGAAGACTGGATTGAAAGAGGTTAAGTGAAATATTGCTTCACCAGGGAGTTGTGATTGAGTCAGTCTCTGCTGATGATATGTTCAGCCACATGCAGAAGTTCCCCCGAATGATTGAATAGAACCAGACATCTAACTTGAGGATTTCTGTCTCACATCTGGTCTGAGTCGTGATGTGGAATTACACCCAGAGGAAGGTCAGTGGGTATACATGGGTAGACGTTCAAGCAGATATCCCATGCTGCTCAGAAATCATTGTTTCTGTTCGAAAAGAAGGACTCGAAAGAAGATGAACCACATAATGTCTGTCAAGGATATTTTTAATGACAAATTAACGAGCATTAGAGTGTGCCCAGATTTAAGACATTTATTTCAGGGACCATACGCAGATGCGAGGCAAGAATTTCAATTGTGCTTCCGAAATTACACATTGAAATCCCTACCATTGCTGCTCCATCCTCTTTCCTGCTTGTCTACCCTTTCTGATTCCAGGTTCTCCCTTTCCAATTATTAAGCACATTCTGTAACATTCTGATCCCTTCCCACTACAACTGAAGTTCTTTGATCAAGTCTACCTTCGTTGCAGTAGCATCAAGCTACGTTTGTGCTGCCACTTTGCCTCTGGCCTCAGTGTGGTTCGGCCTCTCCATTCATGCTGTTTTACACCTCCCACTCACACCTCACTCTGGAAAGTTTCCTTCTTGGAGTAAACTTTATTGAAAACTTCTCTTCCCCTTTGCACTGAATAATTCAAATTTCAAAAAGTATTCATGCCTTCATCTCACTGTGCTAAAGGCAACTGCACGCTGACCGTGTGGTATAACAATTCCTTTTCTTACATAGCTCTGGCCAGAGAAATGTTTTCACTGTAGAGATCATCACCCCCTTTAGACAAAGGAATTTATTTTTTTTACGTCTTATTGGCACTCGTAAGAGTTTCACGCTGCCTTAGTATTATAACATGGAGAAGAACAAATCACAGTATGAAGTTTGGGCTGAGTGTTGTTTATCTGTCATTGTTTTAAATATTGTTTCAAATTTGCAATGCTGATTAGTAAATGCTTGTACTTGAAGTTAGTATCAAATGGAATGGAGGACGTTGAGAGCTGACATTCTGGAAGTTAATAAAATCATGGGAGGCATGGATAGGGTGAATTGCCAAGGTCTTTTCCACACGATGGGGGAGACCAACCATATAGGATACAGCTTTAAGGTGAAAAGAGGAAGATATAACAGGGACAAAACGGCAACATTTTCATGCAGAGGGTGTGTGTGTATGGAATAAGCTGCCAGGTGAACTGGTAGATGCAAGTACAGCGACAACATTTAAAAGGAATTTGGACAAACATATTAATGGGAAGCGTTTAGAGGCATGTGGAGCAAATGCAATCAGATGAGACTAGTTTAGTTTGGAAAACCTGGTCAGCATGGACATTTTGGATGAAATATTTGTGTGTAATATGACTATATGAATCTAGAAAGCGATGGAAAAATCAAGACATAGACGGATAAAGGATAAAAAGAAATGATGTAAATAAATTGGCAAGAAATATAAAAACAAGAATCACAAGTTTTTCTGTGTGTATATAAAAAGTTGAAGATGAGTGTGTGATCTTTGATAGAATGAAAGTCAGGAAAGTATATTGAGGACATTCGGAAGGTATGACTGGGGAAGTGGCTAAAGGGAACAGGCAGATAATTTACACCAGTATTTGACATCAATCCTCACAGGGAAGGCACAGTAAGTATTTCCAAATCATCAAGAAAATGGTAATAGGAGGGTTCTCGAACTGTCTCTAACAAAAGATACAAGATTTTTAACAAAGGATCAAACTAAGGATAGGCAGGTCAGCAGTAATTCATAATTGGTTTTAAAAGAAGTGGCGACAGAGTGACTGGTGCCATTGTGTGGAATATTCCATCACTCTCTGAATTACAGAAGTGTTCCAGCAAAACTCGTGAAGCTCCAATATGGCGCCTGTTTTCAAGGATGGAGCGAGACAGAAAGCAAGAACCATTTATCCTGACCATTATTGCTGGGAATCTGCGACAGTCTGTTATTAAGGAAGGAATTGCAGGGTGTTTAGAAAAGCATTAGGCAGAGTCCGCATGGCTTTGCGAAAGGGAAACTATATTTTGCCTTGTAAAATCATGCAAAGTTTTTCTGGACATCCCATGAGAATGTAATAAGCAGACTTAATAAAGGGAACTGGTAGACATGAGGCTTTCCAGAGATTTTCCACAAGGTATCACAAAGTAAAGGTTCTTCCACCAGACAGAAACTCATAGTATGATGGATAATATGGGATGACAGATGGTTATCACAAAGAAATTGAAGAGTCAGGATTCATCGATCTTTATGATAAAGACATATCTACTGGAGTAGCACGAATATCAGTCCAATGGCTTCAGTTATTGACATGTATACTGAGAGCGTGAAGGAGAGAGCTGAGTGAAATACGCATCCGAGTTTGAGGATGATACTGACAAACAAAAGGCCGGCTGTTGTTTAATGAAGAAGAGTCCCAGCAAAAGAGCAGTGCAAAGGGATTGGAGTGTTCCTGCGCATGAAACATAAAGTCATCATGCTGATGCAGAAAGTAACTAAATTGGTACATTAAGCGGGCTTCTCTGATGAAAGGATTGAATTATTGAGTACATCTAAAATGGTGAGGCAATTATTCATTGTGTTTGAAATGAATGAGCGTGACATTACTGAAATGGACAAGGTACAGAGGGGGCTTGACAAGGTATTTGTTGAGAATGTGGTTCCACACCTGGGCAGACTGTCTCATTCCAGGACATTGATACAGAATAAGGGATATCGATTTCAAACCGAGATGTAAAGAAATGTCATCTTTCAGAAAATAGTGAATGTCTGGTATTCCCGAACCCAGAGAGTTGTGGAAGGTGGGTCACTGAATGTATTTCCAGAGGGGGTGGATTGGTTTCGGACATACAGGCGAGTTGAGAGATACAAGGTGGTAGCAGGAAAGTGGAATTGAACCAGCCTGGATTCTACAAGTACATTTTCGAAACAAGGCTTAACCAGCAGTGTGACCTCGATCTGCTCCTGTGTAGCAGGTCCGAAGGGCTGAATGAAACATCAGAGCATAGGGCTGAGGGACACGAGTGGGCCATTCGGCCATTTCACACTACTTCATCTGTAAAGTATGTCATCTCATTGTGTTCTCAGCTGTACTTTTCTCTCCATGCACCATTATCCCTGATACACATGTCGATGGAAAATCAGACGAAGCCAGCCTCGAAACAACAGAAATATTCAGCCATCACAAACTTCTGGGAAAGAGAATTCCCACTTGAATAAATGCCCACTTTGTGAATTCTTCTCACTCCAGTTCTTACTGTGGTTGGAAGGTGCCACTGTTACCTTTTCTAGTACCGCTCCTCCACTGTTTGCAACAATTGTAAATGCAACCAGGTTGGAGATATGGCCGATGATAAAGGTCTCAGTCTGGGTCAGGTTCGGTGATAGGAACAAGTCAGGCAGATTTCTTTGGACAGCCACATATAACTAATAGAAATAACGCAGCAGCATGGTGGATCTGTGGTTAGCACTGCTGCCTCATATCACCAAGGAGCTGGGCTCAATAGCAACCATCAATACTGACCACATCTGTGTGTGTTTCCTCCCGGTGATCCACGTTCCTCCCACCGTCCAAAGATGTGCAGGTTAGAGTTAATTGGCCATGCTCAATTGCCGATAGTGCTCAGGGATGTGTAGGTTAGGTGGTTTAGTCATGTAAAATGCAGGATTACATGGTTAGGGAGGGGGATAGGTCTGGGTGGGATGCCGATCAATGGGCCAGTGTGGACTCAATGGACAGAATGTCCTGCTTCGACACTGTAGAGGTTCTATGACAATGGCAAGTTTGGTCCAGACAAACACCCAGTGGTTATTTACCTGATCCATGCTCCTCACGGTCTTGCATATTTCAATATGATCATCTCTCATTCCAAGAATAAACTATTAAAGCCTCCATAATATAAGTCCTTCATTTCTGGAATACATGAAATGAAACATCTCTGAACTGCTTCCAATGTAATTATACCTTTTATCAGATAAGGAGACAAAAAAAAAAACAACCTCACACCCCAGATGAGGTTATTTATTATTTTCTCAGTGTTGTGAGTCTTTGGATATCTCTTCCCGCAGAGAAATTTCCTGCAACATGGAGCTGAGAAAACTATCAAATAAGCCGCAATCTTATTATATGCTAGAGCACATTTGAAGGGTTGATTGGCCTCGTGATGGATTTTAATTGTATGTGATTTGAATAACATACATCTCTACTCCTTCCCTTTATATGATACATACTGGTGCATTGACATTTTCCTGAAAAAGGAAATTACTTGGAACATTTTCTGGAACATCCCATAATCGCCATTCTTCAGAATATTCTATCACCGTGTGAAGGTATTTGAAAGGTGAGAGACAATAGACAATAGACGATAGGTGCAGGAGTAGGCAATTCAACCCTTCGAGCCTTCACCGCCATTCAATATAATCATGGCTGATCATTCTTAATCAGTATCCTGTTCCTGCCTTATCTCCATAACCCTTGATTCCACTATCTTTGAGAGCTCTATCCAACTCCTTCTTAAATGAATCCAGAGAGTGGGCCTCCACTGCCCCCTGTAGCATAGCATTCCACACAGCCACCACTCTCTGGGTGAAGATGTTTCTCCTGAGCTCTGTCCTAAATGGTCTACCCCGTATTTTTAAGCTGTGTCCTCTGGTTCGGCACCCACCCAACAGTGGAAATATGTTTCCTACTGCCAGAGTGTCCAATCCTTTCATAATCTTATACGTCTCAATCAGATCCCCTCTCAATCTTCGAAACTCAAGGGTGTACAAGCCCAGTCACTTCAGTCATTCAGTGCAAGGTAATCCTGCCATTCCAGGAATTGATCTCGTGAACCTACGCTGCACTCCCTCAATAGCCAGAATGTCTTTTCTCAAATTTGGAGACCAGAACTGCACACAGTACTCCAGGTGTGGTCTCACCAGGGCCCTGTACAGCTGCAGAAGCACCTCTTTGCTTCTATACTCAATTCCCCTTGTTATGAAGGCCAGCATGTTATTAGCCTTCTGCACTACCTGCTGTACCTGCATGCTTGCCTTCCTTGACTGGTGTACAAGAACATCCAGATCCCTCTGTACTGCCCCTTTACATAAATTGATTCCATTGAGGTAGTAGTCTGCCTTCCTGTTCTTGCTACCAAAGCGGATCACCATACATTTATCCACATTAAACTGCATCTGCCATGCATCTGCCCACTCACCTAACTTGTCCAGGTCACCCTGTAATCTCCTAACATCCTCATCACTTTTCACCCTGCCACCCAGCTTTGTATCATCAGCAAATTTGCTAATGTTATTGCTGATACCATCTTCTATATCATTAACATATATTGTAAAAAGCTGTGGTCCCAGCACGGATCCCTGCGGTACCCCACTGGTCACTGCCTGCCATTTCGAAATGGACCCGTTTATCACTACCCTTTGTTTCCTATTAGCCAACCAATTCTCAATCCAATCTAGTACTTTGCCCCCAGTACCATGCACCCTAATTTTACTCACTAACCTCCTGTGTGGGACTTTATCAAAAGAGAGAAAGGGGAAAGGTGCTGCGTGCAGCCGTGAGAGTGATGGAGCATGAGCCTTGTTTGGATAGGCGCTATAACAGATATACAGTGTTTATAGTGTGGGCGTAAAGTGGCGAGAGAGAGAGAGAGAGGAGGTGCTGCATGCAGCAGTGAGAGTGGTGGAGCATGAGCCTTGTTCGGGGGTAGATGCTGTAACAGATTTCAATGAGTGTGCAGGAGCAGAGAGAAGACGGTAACCCTTATCCTGGCAGAACGGGGAAGGTTATTGATGCCTGTCCTGTACTGTTGGACATTTCTTCAGACCGCAGATCCTGGTCGGTGAGCTGCCACCACTGTGCAGGGCAGCTCCAAACTGAGAAACTCAACCGTTTGCCAATTGGCCTTTTAAAGATGGTACCAGTGCCAGGGATCACAGAATATCCATGGGGCATCCAAGCGATGGTGTTTACCTCCAGCCATGAAGGGTGGGAGAATTTGGGTTGGGGTGGGTAGTTAATGAGGTAAGTTCGATAAGATGGCACCAGGAAACTAACTGGGCCTTGTACAGATAATCCCTCATTCGCAATCAATGAAAATAGCACTGAGATAAATTATTGTTAGTTTCTGCCCAATGAGTTGAAGAATCTGCTGACCCTACTCCCAGTTACAAAGCTGAAGAACAAATGTTCACCCAAAACTCTCCATCATCCGAACTCACACCAATATCCCATTCACCCATCATTCCTGGGAATACTGGCTCACGTTGCAGGATGCTGTCAAAATATCTTTGTTTCAGCATTCTGAAACCTGTGATCGTCCATGAAATTGTCTCTCAATCTCCCTTTCCCTTTTTTCCCCAAATTTATTTTGTTTGTTGATATTTAAACTGATCCCCCCGCCATCTCTCTCTGGCAGTGACGTTCACACCCACACAGCACCCCCTTGTCATGGCACAATGGACGTATGGGGCTGTAAATGGTTGGAAACTGCACATCCTGTCACTTCCAGCATGGGCTTCAAGTTTCTTCACTATGGGCAATGATCTAACACAGTGTTACTGAACAATATACTGGAGTTGTGAAAACATATGCTTTGACGGTAACTGCTCCAGGTTCACAGATCCATTCACTGCACAGCTCCCCATGCTGTGCAGATGCCTTGTCCACGTCTATAGAGCAAGACACTGGTGCGGGCTGCATATCACCATATGCTGGACAGAACGTTTCGTCAGTGTTTCTGAATCAGTGCATCCGCGTGTACTGTACTGCTCCACGTGTTGGACAGATAGCTAGTGGACTGGAGAGACCAGTGCTATATTCCATCATGGATTGATTGCTGGGTTGCACTGAACCTGGTCTGCATAGTGCTCCATGTTGAGCAGATACCTCAGCTGGGCTTATACGGTCTGGGCTGGATCTGTGAAGTGGATTAACTATGCGATATAATATCACTCCTCCAGCATGGCGCATTCCGCTGTCAAATCCTCCTTCTGTAACATGTTTGTTCATTAAGTAATTCGCCAATTAAAACGTGAATATCTGTCCTTTTTGATATGGAACTGAGCAGACACATCTCAAAATATATGATGAAGGTGATCTTGACCGGAACAGATTCTTATTTATAAGGTGTGTTTCAGATGCAATTCGCTTGATCAAAATATTCGACATTAAGCAAAACACAATTCATTCAACCATTGTCGACAAAACACACAATAAGCAGAATAATAGATTGTCTGACTACTAAACAATAACTGTTCCAATATGGTAACATCCTAAAAACACACACTTGTCAAAAAAAACTAATTCAGGAAGCAGACTGTCTCACATGCAGTTCTCCAATCCAGGAGGAAAGAACATCAAAAGACAATTCTGAGAGAAACCTCAGAGAGAGGTTTCCAGCCTTTCAATCCAGCTGAGAATCCAGCAATATCTGGGTAAAGGTAAAACGAAGAATCCTGGTTCTGTGACAGCTTGACCGACACTGCACAGGACCAGGCCGCAGCTGCAAGGATCACAAGGAGTGGAATGTATCTACACTGTTTATGGTACTGTAGGAGCCTTTCAGAAATGCCTAACCCCACTTAAGCCGTTAAATGATGGTAAGATAAATGTCAAAGCTAAACATAAATAAATAAAACGAAAGGATGCAGTAGGACTGGTTTTCAGACACAATCAGCCTTGAGAGCCCAGCAATTCCGACCCTGCCAAAACATAGTAAGATCATCGAGCGAGTGAATAGAAAGCATCATCTCTCTGCCTCACTTCTAACTTTACAAATGGAGATGATACTATTAGCCCAATAGTCAGCGATGTCAACATCCCAACCAGACCAAACATTATTATGACTTACAAGGATTGTCGTGAAAGGGTTAACTGGAGCTGTTTGTACATTGACTGCGATTGATGTCAGTCTCCATGGATACTAACTGTGCCATTGAAGGGTTTCCCTCTTCTATTAGTAAGGGGCTTCCTTCAGCCTGTTATTCCATAGTATCAGCGGCAGTCACCCTCAAGATGATTGGACCCAGCAGCTACAGGAACAGGGAGAGGAAGAGAATCTTAGAACAACAGACTGGAATGTTCCAACAATGGACTAGAATCTGAGAGCATTAGACTGGAATGTCCCAACAATGGACAGTAGTTTGTCCTTGGGTCTATACTTCCTTTCTCAGGATTGGACATGGTTAGAGTTGCGGATACGAGCCGTACTGATGATTATTCAGGCTGTTTACTATCCTATCCTCGCTATTATTGGTGTTCCGGGTAAGCCTATCTCTGTCAATTCTATTCGCGATGGTGAAGGTTATTGCGATTTCTGTTATTTATATTTAACAAATATATAACCTGTTATCTTCAATTTCAGTCACAAATTCCACTTCATTTCTATAAATTTCCGTATCCTCACTCATAAACATCTAAGAAGGAACAAGACTGTTCAGACCCTTGAGTTTTCCTTTTGCCCTGAACTGTTTTATGTCTCTATATTCTCTCTGTTATCAACCCTGCCTACGCCACCACTATAGTATCCCCAGTCTCCAGCTCTGCCTCAATGCTATTGCAAAATAGGTCATCATCTGCCCACTTGTTAACTTCAGATTTTACGGCTCCAGTTATTTTCTGACCACTCTTCCAGTTACAAATATATTGACGACAAACTTGTACCTGTCTCTCCAGTTATTTCATAATAGTGACCTCATATCAGAATAATAATGTCACTAGCCATGTTATGACTCTCAAGGCATTGTTTCAAATTCTACCAGAAACAATGGTAGAACTTAAATTCAAATGGCAACAATCGGAAAGAAACCTCATTTTACAAACAGCAACCATAAACCATCATGATTTATTTCATTATTTCGCTAATAGCCTTTGGTAAAGAAACCAAGTGTGACAAAACAAAGTTGGCTCCATATTGTCTTGACAAATGGTCTCGCACTCAAAGGCAATTAGTGATGGACGACAAATGCTGCCCTTGCCAGTGAAGCGGACATCTCATGAAACAACAGAACTAAAGGTGAAATAAACCAAGGAACTGTGGATGGTGGAGATCTGAAATAAAATTCCCCAGCGTCTGAAAACATTGGAGAATCTCAGAAAGTATGGCAATCTCTGTCAGGAGAAAAAAAGTTTGAATCTCGTGACCGATATCACAACTGAAAGCAACTGGGAAGTAATGCTATTTATATCAGGGATGGTCTGATACGTGAGGGGGAGGTTCGTTGAATGGATGTAGAAATGCCCAGTGAAAAAGAGAGGGAGAGATAGAGAGAGAGAGAAATGAAAAACTGCTGATGATGAACCAGAAGGAAAATAACATGGGAGCTTATTCTAAATTCTCCCCTTTTTCCATTTTCCTGCATATCATGTGAATTTAGATGTGTCCCTGTTTACATTGAGTTATATTCTCTCTGTCTTTCTTCTCTGAGTGTGATGATAACTCCATCGGCAATACTCGTGCCTCCCTTATAGTTGCTGAGATACAAAGAAACGGAACGTCACGTTGTTAACTGATTTTTTTTGAAGAAGGGAACTGTAACTGTAGGCCTGTGCAGAGATGTAACTGTTTTTGTCTGCTAAGAACAGAAACATTTTCAACACTGAATGGGTGCACCGTGTGTGGGGATTTGACTTGCTCCAGTAATTACAGAGTAAAGAGACGTTCTGTCGACGCTTTTGACGGGTTTGTGTTATCAGCTGCTGCGTTTATTGAGAGAGACCCAAGGGTATGGTTACCCCACTCTGGACGAGATATGAGCACTGCGTTTACAGAGTGTTCTTGGTCCATGGTGAACACATGGAATCGTGGCTGCACAGAAGGGAAGCTTTGTACACAGGGAGGGCCAGGGCACTGCATGTTCCTACCAGGAATTTCCAGGAACATTTGTCAAAGCTGGACACATTCCAAGTGTAAAATGTGAAACCAGCTTCTTTCATAAATGAGGTGGTCACTGAGCTGGGTCCCCTCCTTCAAACTCACACCAGGGACAGGACTGTGCTGACACTCACCATGAAGTAAACTGGATTGATTCTGGAACTTTCTAGGCAGAGTGGATGACATATCCATCACCATGAAGTATATTGGATTGAGTCTGGAACTTTCCAGGCAGGAGTTAGCGACATATCCGGAGTGCAGTCCTCCGATATATCACTAGCTAATAGAAGCCACCTGTCTGCTAAGAGGAATACATTGGTTCTGCCTCCACAGAAGAAGGTGCAGAAACTAACTTTTAGAAATACTAGGGAACAGGGACACTGGTGAAAATGAGGGGCTGCACGCAATTGGAATGAATGAAGGGTATGTCTTTGAAAATCTAATCAATTGAAGCTTGGTATGTTGCTGTATCTGATGAGCTACATCCCGAGTATTGAGGAGGTGGCAACAGGGCTAGTGAAAGAACTACTGACTATTCGTCAAAGCTGGTTAGATTCTGGAAAGGATCCTGCAGACTGGAAAACAGCTGTTGTAAACCTAAACATTTAAAACAGGACGAAGAAGGCAAACAGAAAACTAAATAGCTTGATTTCAGCTGTGAGAAAAAACATTGTAACCTTTTATAAGTAATGTGACAACTAGACACTTGGAAAATAATGTATGATTTGGTAGAGTCAGCCTAGATTCAGGAAAGAGAAAGGATCTTTGATAAACCTGCTGCAGTTTGTGGAGATTGTCCGTTGTGACATCGAAAATTGACAACCGGTGGGAGTAGAGGATTTGATTGTTCAGAAAACGTTTGACACAGTTGGATACTGGTGGGTGGTGAGTGTCCATGGGTAAGTAGGGGTGGAACACGCAGAATGGATCAAAAATTGAATAATGGGCAAAATGAGGCGAGTAGTCTTTTTCTTTGGGTGGATGGCTTGTGGGGTATCAGAAGGATACGTGCTTGGGCAATAGCTGATTCAAGTGGGAACAACAAATATAATAATTCTCTTTTAAGTTTATTCAATGGTGAGACGTTGGGCAGTGCTGTTATTGAAAAGGACCTGGATGTCCTTGGTTATAAGTCACTAACAGAATTCAGATGGGACAGTAAGGAATTATAACTGGAAATGATATCTGGTCTTTCATGCAAAATACTTGAAGTACCACTGTAAATATATCTTACTCAATGGTAGTGTTTTGTTGAAAGAGAATTGGGGTATTATGTACAGACTGAGTCTGCTTCATAAATAATGATCGCCACGTCACCAAGGCAGTGCAAAAGAGTTTCACCAGACTGAACCCTGGCATGATGGTACCATGTGCAACAAGAATGAGACAGCGTGATGGTAACTATGTGGTTAACCTGTAGCACTGTGAGAGAATACGAAGGTGAAACTTGACGGTTATGGACGGACACACATGTTGTCCCAAACAAACATTGATAAGGTGAGCAATTTCGTACTTTCCATAGGATGCTCGATTCCCAGTAGTTTACATGCCAGTGCATAGAACTCATTTCGCTTAACAGTGAGGTACAGGCTCCGAATGAACTCTGAACATTGTAATTCACAGTTGCCGTGTGACCTTCCACTCAATTTCCATAATCCTGTCAGCACCAACAATACCTTTATTCTGAAACAGTTAGCCATTCACCACCAGCTTCTGAAGTCCAGAGAGAATATAGGTCAGCTCTCTCAGCGACGGAAGATGCCTTTGAGACTGGTTAAAAAAAGACTTAATTCCCACTGCCAGAAAAGCATGCTAACATAACCCTGATGCACTACGAATAATGAAGCCAGGAGGAATACCATGGAACAGTCCATCTGTGCGGTTCCTGCTCCATTTGGTTGTTATGCTGAAGCATCTCTGACACTTTCCTATTCCTGTGTTAGCGACTTGAGAAGCTGAATGTCCTTTTCCTGTTCCTTTGTAAGCGACTCCAGGTGTGAAATGGTCACTTTCTGATTCCGTGTAACTGATGTGTGGGAGTGAGCAGACTCCTTGTCTTCCTGTGTAATGGCAGGAGGGATTGAATGGGCTATCCCTCTTCTTGTCCAGTAGTCTTGGTGGGCCGAATGACTTTCCCATATTCCTGTGAAGCCAGATTGAGGTACTGAGTGACCTCCTCCGTTTACTATGGAAATGTGCAGCGCTGTTTCATGAATGTTACCGACAGTTTAACAGCTTGAACGCTGTCTCAGTCTTGTTCCACATGGACATAGACTGCATTAGGATGTCAAAAATGACGACGTTTTCTGAATATTGTGCATCATACAGTAAATTTCCACATTTCTGATCGATGTGGACTCAAATGGATGAATGGCCTGCTTCCTCCCAGCAGGGATTCTCTGCTAACAAACGGGGAATGCCTGGGCTGAGGTAGCTACCCTGAGGACTTCCTGCAGAGATGTCCCACGGCTGAGATGATTAATGCCCACCGATGATAAACATGTTCCATTGTGCTGTGGATGACTCCAAACGCTGGAGAGTTTGCAATGGATTCTGATGAAGTGCAATTTTGCTCAAGCTTCTTGAAGTTAAATATTGCCTTGATGTCAGGCCAGTCGCTCTTTGCTAAGTCCTTATATTCACCTCTATTGCTCATATCAATAGGTCATCGTGTAGGAGCAAGCAGTGATTTCTTCAAACGGGGGTAGTGATTGTCAGGAATTCTCTATTCCAGAGTGTCAGGGGAGCTATAGCAGTAAGTGGCCTCAAACTGCACCTGTCTAGCAAGTTGGAGGGTCAGAATAGGAGCAGGGTTAGATCGTTAGACACTATTAACATTCTATCGCTCACATTGATAGGTCATGGTGTAGGAGCAGGCAGTGACTTCTTCAAACAGAGAGTAGTGAATGTCAGGAATTCTCTATTCCCAGAGAGTCAGGGGAGCTATAGCAGTAAGTGGCCTCCAACTGTTTGTAGCACGTCGGATGGTCTGAATGGAACATCAGAAAAGGAGCAAGGTTAGATCGTTATACACGATGAACCTTCTCCACCAGGCACTAAGATTGTGGCTGATCAGGTTATGTTCTCAGCCCCACTTTCCTGTCTGTATCCCATTATCTGTGACTCACTTCTCTGTCAAATATTTAACTAACTCAGCTTTGGATAAATGTGAACAAAGAGGCACCACATACCTCTGGAGAAGAGACTTCCCACTCAAATGATCCTTTTAGAATTTCTCCTCATCTCTCTTACAGTGTCATAAAGCACAGAGAACTGTGCACATCAGACATCCCAATCTGATCTCGTCCCATTTGTCAGCATTAGGCCCATATTCCTCCAAATCCTTCCTATTAATATGTATATCTAGATGCCTATTAAATGTTGTAACTGTACCAGCCTCCATCACTTTCTCTGAGAGCTCATTCCATTCATACACCACAATCTGCATGAAAATTTTGTCCCTTTACGATCATTCCCCTCTCACGTTTAGCCTTTTCCCGATAGATTAGGACTCCCCTATCCTGGAAAAAAAGACCTTGGCTATTCACATTATCCATTTTCTTCATGATTTGATAAACCTCTATAATGTCACGTCTCAGCCTCTGATCCTCTCGAGTAAACAAGCCCCAGCCTGTCCAGCTTCTCCCTGTAGATCATCATTCCATGTCCGGCACTATCCTTGTAAATCTTTTCTGCACCCTCTCAAGTTTAACAGCATCCTGCCTGTAGCAAAGCGTTCTGAATTAAACACAGTATTCTACATCTGGCATCACCAACATCCTGCCCAGTTCCAACATGATCTTCCAACTCGCATACTCAATGAACTTATCAATGAAGGCAAGCATACCAAACCCCTCATTCCCCACCCTGTCTACCTGCGACTCCACTTTCAAGGATCTATGAGCCTGCGCACGTTTGTTCAACAACATTCGCCAGGACCTCACCATTAATTGTAGATGTCCTGCCCTGTTTTACCTTACCAAAATGCAACAATTTACAATTATCTAAATTTAACTCCATCTGTCACTCCTTGGTCCATTGGCCCATCTGATCGAGGTCCCATTGTACACTAACGTAAACCTTGCTGGCCACTGCACCTCCAATTTTAATGTCGTCTGGTAACATAACAAAGAGGCGAGTATTCACATTCAAATCATTTATATAAATAATGAAAAGCAGTGGATTCAGCACTGCTCCTTGTGGCACATTATTGGTCAGATGCCTCCTGTCTGAAAAGCAGTTTTCTATCACCTTCTGTCTCCTAGCTTCACTCTAATTTTATAGTCATTTGGCTAGCTTATCTTGGATCTATTTATGACCTAACCTTACTAACTTGTCTGCCATGCGGAATCCTATCGAATGCATTGCTGAAGTCTATATGGACAGGGTCTACCAGACTGTCATCACCAATCTTCTTTGTTACCTCAACACAAAATGCAATCAACTTTGTTAGAAATGATTTCCCATGCACAAAGCCATGTTGACTATCCTTCTTCAGGTGTTACGTTTGCAAATACATGTAAATCCTGACCCTCTCAATGCTCTCCAGCAACACGGCCACCAATGACGTCAGGCTCACTGATCAATAGTTCAGGGGACATTATTCCCCTTCCTCGTCCCACACTTCCGCTGCTCGCTGCAAATGTTAATGTAACCGGGTTGGTGATATAACCAACAATATAGGTCTCAGAGTGCATGAGGTTTAGGAACAAGTAAAGCAGGATTCTTTAATCTGCTAAAATTAACAAGTTTATGATCGAAACAAGGTTACTCAAACTACGACAGAAAGATGAATGACAAACGGTTTGAATATTGCAAATCTGTGCGTCGATGTTTCCCTCTCTAAAAATACTGACACATGCACAGGTTTGATGACAACCTGAAAAATATAATCTCTGCAGAACGTTAACTTGAAAGAACTGTGCCCAAATATTAATTGTGCTCATGACGAAAGGAAACATGAGGGATTGTTCCAAATATCATTCAGCTTATTCTGCTCTTACAAGCTACTACAATGGCATTACTTCCTGGAACAGGTGGATTTAACTGACTTCCCTTTACATCAGGCAGTGGGCGATTCCAGTGAATCCTCGACAGGAATCCTCCATGAGTGGTAAAGGTGACTGAGGAGTTTTCAGCTCACACATATTGCTGGGAAGATGAACACAGAGAGAGAGGGAGCAACAGGTTATTCCTTCTCAGGAAGGTTACATTTTCTCCCTCCCTGAGCTGAATCACACAATGACGTTGTTCTAACCCAAGCTGGACAAAATGAGGTCTATTTGAACAGTGACTGAACTGTATGACTCCATCGCATTCCCTGACCATTAGGTACATCACTGCTGTTGTTAAACACCCAACCATTTCTTTCGGAACAAATAGCGCCACTAGATTTAAAGATGTGTTTATATGTTCCCATATACTTTTATAATACAACTTGCAGTATATTCATAATATCTGCATTTAAATGAAAGCATCTTCTTCTTAAATTAGCTCCCCAGTCTTATTCTCCCATAGAAGATAAAATGTCAATCAGGTATTCACCAGCTCAAAATCTTATATGATCAATAAGAACATTTCTCATTCTCAGGCCTAAGCTTCGAATCGTACAGAACACAATGCCTTCATTGCAAGAACGAGTAAAAAGAAACATCTTTGAAAAGTTTCAAAAACACTTTGTTTTTCACTTTAGTGGAATTACAACCACACACAGTACATCAGATGCTGTCTCAACATCGGCCTGTACAGATGCAGTAAAACATCCTTTAGATCAGACACTATACTCTTTATCAAGAAAAAAAGTATCACTTAATTTGTTTTCCAAATCACGTGCTGCATCTACAAACTAAGTTGTTGCGATTTATGGACCAGGACACCTAAATCCCTTTGTACCACCGAGTTCTGCATTCTGTATCCAATTACATAATACAATGTTGTTTCATGATTCGTACAAAACACAAACTTCCCATCACACACTTCGTACATTTTTTTTTTTGCTGAAGGTTTGCTCACAACCCTCCCATGCCTGTATCCCATTGCAGACACTGTGTCTCCACTTGACATCTTATTAAATGACTATCCTGGTGTGAGGGCAAATTGAGCTCCAATCATATCGGTCCCATAATCCAAATCATTATTCTAGATTGTAAAACGTTGATAAACTCACACTGATCCCTGAGGAATTTCACTAGTGACAGCTTGCCAATCTGAAAATAAGTAATTATCTCTACTCTGTGTTTCCTGGTAGCTGACCAGTACTCCCTGTTCCTGTGTAGCAGCCTAGAAATGTTGCATGGCTTCCTGCTACGCTGTGTGGCTGTTTGTCGATTTAGGGTGGTGATGGAGGGTTGTGTGTGTGTGTGTGTGTATATCTGTTTAATGGTCGGACACTGGGTGGTCGTGGAAGGGCTGTGCATGTATGTGTTTCTGTGTATATCTATTTAATTGCTGGAGACAATGAGGTGGTAGAGAGATACGTGTGTGTTTCATTGCATATCTGTTTAATGACAGGAGACAAGGTAGTGGTGTGGGGTGTATCGGTCTGCGTTTCTGTGTAGATCCGTTTAATGGTAGGAGACAGGGCGGTGGTGGAGGGAGTATGTGTATATCTGTTTAATTGCAGGAGACAAGTTGGTGATGGAGGGTTGGGTGTGTTTGTGTGTTTTTCAGTGCATATCTGTTTAATGACGGGGACAGGGCGGTGGTGGAGGGTGATGTGTGCGTGTTTCTATGTATATCTGTTTAATCGTAGGAGACAGGATGGTGATGGAGGGTTGTGTGTGTTTGTGTTCCTGTGCATATCTGTTTAATGACGGGAGACAGGGTGGTGGTGGAGGGTTGCTGTATGTTTCTGTAAATTTCTGTTTAATAGCAGGAGATAGCGTCGAGGTGGAGGATGGTGAGTGTGTGTTTCTGTGTATAACTGTTTAATGGCCAGAGACAGGGTGGTGCTGGAGTTTTGTGTGTGTATTTCTGTATGTATCTGTTTAATTGCAAGAGACAGGTTGGTCGTGGAAGGTTGTTTTTCCGTTTCTGTGTATATCTGCTTAAAGACAGGATACAAATTGGGTGTCAAGGGTTATGCGTGCATTCCTGTGTATACCTGTTTAATGGCAGAAAACAATGTGGTGGTGAAGAGTTGTGTGTGTGTTTCTGCGTATGTCTGTTAAATGGGAGGAGACAGGGTGGTGGTGTCGAGATGTTTGTGTATTTCTGTTTCTACCTGTTTAATTTCCGGAGAGTGTGTGATGGTGGACCTATGTGTGTGTGTTTCAGTGCATATCTGTTTCATGACTGGGGACAGGGACGTGGTGGAAGGTGATGTGTGCATGTTTCTGTGTATAACTGTTCAATGGCCGGAGACAGGGTAGTGCTGGAGTTATGTGTGTGTATTTCTGTATGTATCTGTTTAATTGCAGGTGACAGGGGGGTCGTGAAGGGTTGTGTGCGTATTTCTGTGTGTATCTGCATTTGACAGGAAACAAATTTGGTGTCAAGGTTTGTGCATGCGGGTGTGTTCGTTCCTGTGTATATCTGTTTAGTGGCAGGAAACAATGTGGTGGTGGAGAGTCGTGTGTGTGTTTCTGTGTATGTCTGTTTAATGGCAGGAGACGGAGGCGGTTTAGTTTTGTGTGTGTTTCTGTGTATATCTCTTTATTGAGAGGAGGTAGGGTGTTCTTGGAGGGTTGTGTTTGCGTGTGTTTCTGTGTATATCTGCTTAATACCGGGAGACTGCGTGGTGTTGGACGGTTGTGTTGCGTGTTTCAGTGTATATCTGATTAATCGCAGGAAACAGGGTGTGCCGCAGGGTTTTGTGTGTGTGTGTTTCTGTGTATATCTGTTTAATGGAAGGTGACAGCGTGCTGGTGGAGGGTTGTGTGTGTGTGTTTCTGCATATATTTGTTTAATGACAGCAGACAGGGTGGTGGTGGAAGGTTGTGTGCCTGTGTTTCTGTCTATACCTGTTTAATAACAGGAGACAGGTATTGGTGCAGGTTGGTGTGTATGTGTTTCTGCATATCCTTGTTTAATGGCGGGAGGCAGGGCGACTTTGGAGGGTTGTATGTGTGTTTCTGTGTATATCTGATTAATTGCAGGAGACAGTGTGGTCGTGGAGGGTTGTGTGTGTGTGTTTCTGTGTATCTGTTTAATGGCAGGAAACAAATTGGGTGTCAAGGGTTGTGTGTGCGTGTGTGTTTGCGTGTATATCTGTGTAATGGCAGCAGACAGGATGTTCGTGGAGGCTTGTGTGTTCGTGTTTCTGTTTAGATCTGTGTAATGGCAGGAGACGGGATGGTCGTGGAGGATTTTATGTGGGTGCTTCTGTTTATATCTGTTTAATGGCAGGAGACAGTGTGGTCGTGGATGATTGTGTATGTGTGTGTTTCTGTGTACATCTGTTTAATCACAGGAGACAAGGTGGTCATGGATTGTTTTGTGTGTGTATTTCTGTTATATTTGTTTCGTGGCAGGAGACAGGAAGGTGGTTTAGGGTTTTGTATGTGTTTCTGTGTATATCTGTGTATTGACCGGAGGCAGGATGTTAGTGGAGAGTGGTGTGTGTGTGTAAGTGTGTGTGTGTGTAAGTGTGTTTGAGTAAGTGTGTGTGTCTGTATATCTGTTTAATGGAAGGTGACAGCGTGATGGTGGAGGGTTGTGTCTGTGTTTCTGCATATATTTGTTTAATGGCAGGAGAAAGGGTGGTGGTGGAGGGAATATGTGCGTGTTTCTGTGAATATCTGTTTAATTGCAGGAGACAGATTGGTGATGGACGGTTGGGTGTGTGTGTGTTTCAGTGCATATCGGTTTAATGACAGGGGACAGGGTGGTGGTGGAGCACGGTGTGCGTGTGTTTCTGTGCATATATGTTTAATCGTAGGAGACAGGGTGGTGATGGAGGGTTGTGTGTGTTTGTGTAAATTTCTGTTTAATGGCAGGAGACAGTGTGTTGGTGGAGAATGGTGATTGTGTGTTTCTGTGCATAACTGTTTAATGGCCGGAGACAGGGTAGTGCTGGAGTTTTGTGTGTGTATTCCTGTATGTATCTGTTTAATTGCAAGAGACAGGGTGGTCGTGGAGGGTTGTGCGCGTGTTTCTCTGTATATCTGCTTAATGACAGGAAACAAATTGGGTGTCAAGGGTTTTGTATGCGTGTGTGTGCGTTCCTGTGTATATCTGTTTAATGCCAGAAAACACTGTGGTGGTAGAGGATTGTGTGTACCTGTTTAATGGCAGGGGACAGGATGATGGTGTCGAGATGTGTATGTGTTTCTATTTATACCTGTTAATTGCCGGAGAGTGTGTGATGGTGGACGTGTGTTTCTGTGTATATCTGTGTAATGGCAGCAGACAGGATGTTCGTGAAGGCTTGTGTGCGTGTTTCTGTGTTTATCTGTTGAATGGAAGGAGACGGAGGTGGTTTAGTTTTGTGTGTATTTCTGTGTATATCTCTTTATTGGCAGGTGGCAGGGTGTTAGTAGAGGGTTGTGTGTGTGTGTTTCTATGTATATCTGCTTAATAGCGGGAGACAACGTGGTGGTGGAGGGTTGTGTTGTGTGTTTCAGTGTATGTCTGATTAATCGCAGGAAACAGGGTGTGGTGCAGGGTTTTGTGTGTGTGTATTTCTGTGTATATCTGTTTAATGGAAGGTGACAGCGTGATGGTGGAAGGTTGTGTGCGTGTTTGTGCATATATTTGCTAAATGGCAGGAGGCAGGGTGGTGGTGGAGGTTTGTGTGCTTGTGTTTCTGTCTATATCAGTTTCATAAAAGGAGACTGGTATTGGTGCTGGTTGATGTGTATGTGTTTCTGCATATCCCTGTTTAATGGCGGGAGGCAGGACGACGGTGGAGGGTTGTGTGTGTTTCTGTGTATATCTGATTAATTGCAGGAGACAGGGTGGTCGTGGATGGTTGTGTGTGTGTTTCTGTGTATATCTGTTTAATGACAGGCAACAGTGTGGTGGTGAAGGGTTGTGAGTGTGTGTTTCTGTGTATGTCTGTTTAATTGCAGGAAACAAATTGTGTGTCAAGAGTTGTGTGTGCGTGTGTGTTTGTGTGTGTGTGTGTGTGTGCGTGTGTTTTTGTGTATATCTGTTTAATCGCAGGAGACAAGGTGGTCATGGAGTGCTTTGTGCGTGTGTTTCTCTTATATTTGTTTCATGGCAGGAGACAGGAAGGTGGTTGAGAGTATTGTGTGTGTTTCTGTGTGTATCTGTGTATTGATCGGAGGCAATGGTGTTAGGAAAGGGTTGTGTGTGTGTGCACGTGTGTGTGTTTCTGTGTATATCTGCTTAATACCGGGAGACAACGTGGTGGTGGAGGGTTGTGTGTGTGTTTCCGTGTATATCTATTTAATTGAAGGAGACAGCGTGCTGATGGAGGGTTGGGTGTGTGTGTTTCTGCATATACCTGTTTAATGGCAGGAGACAGGGTAGTGTGTGCTTGTGTTTCTGTCTATAACTGTTTAATAACAGGAGATAGGTATTGGTGCAGGTTGGTGTGTATGTATTTCTGCATATTCCTGTTCAGTGGCGGGAGACAGGGCGGAGGTGGAGGGTTGTATGTGCGTGATTTTGCATATATCTATTTAATGGCAGGAGACAGGGTGGTGGTGGAAAATTGAGTGCTTGTGTTTCTGTCTATAAATGTTCAATAACAGGAGACAGGTATTGGTGCAGGCTTGTGTATGCGTTTCTGTGTATCCCTGTTTAATGGCGGGAGACAGGGTGGCGATGAATGGTTGTGTGCATTTGTGTTTTATTTATATATCAGTTGAATTGCAGGAGACAGCGTGTTGTTAGAGGTTTGTGTGTGTCCATTGCTGTGTATTTCTGTTTAATGGCAGGAGACAGGGTGATAAAGGGGGATTGTGTGTGTGTTTCTGTGTGTATCTGATCAACAGCAGGAAACAACTTGGTGGTGTAGGGTTGTGTGTGTGTGTTTCTGTGTACAACTGTTTACTGGCAGGAGACTACGTCGTGGTGGAGGGTGGTTTGTCTGTGCTTCTGTGTATACCTGTTGTGGTTCTGTTCGCCAAGCTGGGAATTTATGTTGCAGACGTTTCTTCCCCTGTCTAGTTGACATCCTCAGTGCTTGGGGGCCTCCTGTGAAGCGCTTCTGTGATCTTTCCTCCGGCATTTGTAGTGGTTTGTCTCTGCCACTTCCGGTTGTCAGTTCCAGCTACCCGCTGCAAAGGCCGGTAAATTGGGTCCAAGTCGATGTGTTTGTTGACAGAATCTGTTGATCAGTGCCATGCCTCGAGGAATTCCCTGGCTCTTCTCTGTTTGGCTTGTCCTATAATAGTAGTGTTGTCCCAGTCGAACTCATATTGCTTGTCATCTGCGTGTGTGGCGACTAAGGATAGCTGGTTGTGTCGTTCCGTGGCTAGTTGGTGTTCATGGATGCGGATCGTTAGCTGTTTTCCTGTTTGTCCTATGTAGTGTTTTGTGCAGTCCTTGCATGGACTCCATCAAGTCACATTTCAAACATCATTTTAATCCACGTGCTCAGACATATAATGAA